>NW_006159990.1:7196815-7201201 GCF_000334495.1 Tupaia belangeri chinensis | reverse complement strand
TATATGTAATCCAATGTAATATAAAGAAGATTATGATGATAATAATAATTTTTAAAAATAAATAAATAAATAAATAAAGACCAGAAAAAAAAGAAAAACTTTAAAGAGGAAGCAATATGTGGTTTAAATCTTTTAAATGTATATTAGGAAAGTTGGTTGTTCAAACTAAGATTTCCTCTTACCTGGTACCACAGCCAGTTTGGAAATAATATGGGAGTTATAAATAAGTGAAGATTAACAAAATGCTCACAGTGAGTGGCTGTAAAATCTCAAATCAAATGCAATTTCTGATTTATCTTTTTAAAATTGTGCGTCCACATGGGTGCTTTGTAAGTCATGCCAAGTGAATTATCATTTACATGTTCTCAGATTTCTACTATGGCCCCCAGTCATAACCCTGTTATTGTTTATGGGGCTTAAAATTTGGTTCCAATCCCTTGATGATTTATGAACTGCATAGCAACAAAAGTATTTGATGACTGTTCACAGAACCAATCCTCTGCGTCAGGACATTCTCCCTTTCCTCACTCTAGAAATGCTCTCTGGTCCCCTGTGCTGCCATTTATTTCAGCTGCTAGAGAAGAAGCTTTTTGGCCAGTGAAGTATTCCAAGCTGCAATGAAGACACACCAGAGCCACTCATTTTTTTTTTTTTTTCGGAGAGTTTTTTGTTATATGGTGCGTGTGCTCGCCAGAAAGACAGAGAGACAGAAAGTGAGAAATCACCCTCAGGGAGGATGGCCACACCACAATCCCTTCTCCTCCATCCTCCTCTTGGGATCTTGGGCACACATGCACATGTGCCTGGCGTGAGTTTAAGGCACCAGGTCCGGTACACGAACCGCGATCGACTACATGGGAGTCCAGCGACATAGCCATTACGCTAACTGCTGGTCCCAGAGCCACTCATTTTTATAAGTCTCAATTTAATTTGTAATAAACTTGTTTTGAAAATAGTGTATAGAAGGCTTTCAAAATTATCGAGACCTACAGATGGCATAATAGTTACATCACTGGACTTCCATGTAGTCGACCATGGTTTGAGTCCTGGACCTGGAGGCTTAAAACTCATGCCAGATGTATGTATGTGTGTGCCCAAAGTCCTGAGAAGAGAATAGAAGAAAGGAGATAGTGGCATGCCCCCCCAACCCCAGGGGGGAGATTATCACATTCTGTCTCTCTGTCTCTCTGATGAGTGCACCTGCACTATAACAAAAAATCTCTCAAAAATAAATAAAAAAAAAACAGAGTTATTAGGATTGAAAGTATGCACTCTACTTATTGTTTTTTTTTAAATGTGTGTGGATCTTGTCCTTAGATGAAATTTGCAGCATGTGTTATGTCCTCTCTTTTTCAACCATCTCATTTTTTTGCATCCCTTTCCTCTTCCTTGAAGGCTCAGTTTTCTAGAATCCTTGTGTTGGATGTCAAAGAACCTTACCAAGTGTGTATGCTGTCTTTGCCTTGGTTTTCTCTAGTTGCATTGTAATTATTAGATCAATTATAATAAATCAATCAGATAATTTAATTTATACAAATCACACTGAATAATGTTACATTTTGACTTGTTATAATTATTTAAATTAATAGAAAATTAGGAACAATAATGCTTGCACATAGGAATGAATCTGTCAATGTGATGGTTGGTAGAATTTGTTCAAATAAATCATGAATAAAATTTTCACTCCAAAATTTATCTTTGAGTTTAGAGTACCCAAAAATAGTCTAAAGAAAGGTATGTTTAAAAATAATTTTGTTGGAGCCAGCAGGTGGTATAGTTGTTAAAGCACTAGACTCCTACATGGTTAGCAGTGGTTCAAGTCCTGGACCCGGCCACTTGAAACTCACATCAGGCACATGTGCATGTGTGCCCAAAATCCTGAGAAGTGATTGGGGGAGAAGGGATTGTGGCACTGCCATCTCTCTCCATCTTTCTCTGCCTCTCTGGCAAGCACATGCACCCTATAGCAAAAATCTCTTTAAAAAATGTTTTAGTTATACTAGTATTCCCCAAACATATTTTTTGAAACCGAATACTGATAAGCAGACAACTAACTGAACAAAACTTCTGAGATGTACGTGATCATCTTAGCCCGGGTTTCCTAGAAAACAGAGCATCTCTCTTTGTTATCTTTTCCTCTTTCCTGGGAACTACTACCGTGAAGGCTGAGCTTAGGTTTCAGCAGGTACAAGGTCGACCCCAGACACGGGAGGCACTATGTCAGGGACGACAGGTAGGTTTTCCAATTTCTTAATGCAAAATATGAGTCAGCATTCTTTTCCAAGGAAAATTCTCAGCATAAATTGGACGGTTCTTTATAGAAGAAAACACAAAAAGGGACAGTCAGAAGAAATCCAAAGGAACAGGACCCACTGTGCAGTCAAATATTAGAGGGCTTTTATTGGTGCATCTCTTTTTGACATTACGGCCAAGAGGAATGAAAATCCTGAAGTTGGAAAGGCTCAGCGAGAACAAGCTATCAGTGAGGCCAAGAAAGCAAAAACGGCTAAACAAGCATCTCAAAAGACAGCAAGGGCTGCTGCTAAGGCTCCCACAAAGGCAGCACCTATGCGAAAGATTGTAAATCCTGCGGTTTCTGATCTTAGAGTTCGTGGAAGACACTAACTTAGCAGATCAGATTTTTATTTTTATTTTTTTAAGTAGAGGGTCCCCCCACCCCCAGGCGGGGGTGGGGGGGTGGGGTTGGAGGTGAGGTTGTGGTTTTATTTAGAAACAAATAAAACATGCTCACGAGCTATCTACTCGTTTTCTTCATTGCGCAGCCTGGCATTGGGATTGGGACTCTGAAGGCCAGCTGGGCTGCTCTTTCCACAATAGCCTTGCGGTTCTTGGAGGAAACATTGTGGGCAATCTCGGCATACTGAAACTTAATTGTACGTCAAAAGCACTTCCAGCTCCTTGACGTGATCCAGGAACTTCCGGAAGCCTCTGGGCAGCATGTGCTTTGTTTTCTTGTTGCTCCCATAATCAATGTTGGGCATCAAAATCTGGCCCTTGAATCTCCTCCGCACCCACCCTGTCATCAATACTTCTGGGTTTCCGCCAGTTGCATTTGATTTTGACATATTGGTCTGACTGTTGCCGGATGAACTTCTTGGTACTGTTTTTGACGATCTTGGGTTTCACGAGGGATCTGAGGGCAGCCATGATGCGTGGTAGGAGATCGCCGCCACCTCCACAGGCAGCGCCAGGAAGAGAGCTAGAGAGAGGTTTTTGCTATAGGGTGTGTGTGCTCTCCAGAGAGACAGAGCGAGACAGAAAGCCAGAAATCACCCCCTGGGAAGGTGGCCATGCTGCAATCCATAAGATCTAACTATATGTATATATATATATATATATAAAAGGAGCATTTCAGGCAAAATTGCAAAGCCATTATTGGGAAATGTGCAATACTAAGGCAGGAAAAGTGTGGGTGCAAAGGAAAGCGAGTCAGGGAAGGAGCTGGCACGTTATTGAACTTCACAAGAAACATTGCTTGCTGGTCAGTGCTGTGTCTCCTTAAGGGGCCTTAAGGAACTAGCACGCTTGGGAGAGTCTTAGTGGAAGGAAGTGTGAAGAATTGATTTTTTGCCCTTTCCTGCTTTCTGCTCTCACTGGTCCAGGTTTATGCTAGGGGACTCTAAACCCCCTGCACGGCTGGGTTGTGTACTAGGGAGGCTGAAATATTGCAGGTGACTATGCTCTCCCTTGAGTGAGGCTAAGGTCCTGATGAGGGGGAGTGGGAGGATATATATGGTTTGGGGAGTCTAGGGGCGCTGCTGGTGCTTCCAGGTGGTGGCTATTGATGCTGACCGACACAGATATCAGTGGTGCTAGTGATGAGAAAAGAACAACGCCACAGAAATAATCCCAAGCAATATGAAACTTAATGAGCAAACAAACAACAACAACAAAAACAGAGAAGATGAAAATTTTATATATGAGTTGGATGGTTGTGAAGTACATTTTTGGGAAAAATTGGGCTGTGTGCTGGGTGCTCAGAAAGAGGAGTGGAGAAGCTCTGGAATGCAGAGATACTGCTGTACTGGAGTTCCCGTAGAGACAGTGAGATATACTGTGACTCGTTACTGAAGCCCTTAGGACAGCTCATGTCCATCCACTGTGCAATCCCAGCTACCTAGCCATGGCCCAAGCATACTCTAAGTACTCAATAATCATTTATTGAAGTAGTGATCAAATACTTTAATTTATACCAATTTATCTCTTTGTTTACTAATAAGTTTTGCATTGGCGAATGTCCTTAAGGTTAGTGTGTGTATGTGGGTAAACAGGCTTTTAGAGAATGTAGCCTTTCTTTTTTCTTTTCTTTCTTTCTTTTTTTTTTTTTTTTTTTTTTTTTTGGGGTTTTTTTTTTTGGAGGGGTTT
>NW_006159990.1:7168490-7196784 GCF_000334495.1 Tupaia belangeri chinensis | reverse complement strand
TGCTCTCACCAGACAGACAGACAGAGACGGAGAGACAGAAAGTGAGAAATCACCCCCTAGGGGGATGGCCACACCACAATCCCTTCTCCTCCATTCTCCTCTTGGGATCTTGGGCACGCACACACACATGCCTGGCATGAGTTTAAGCCACCAGACCAGGGACACAAACCACAGTCAACTACATAGGAGTCCAGCAACATAGCCATTATGCCTACTGCTGGTCCTGAGAATGTACCCTTTCTTAGGACAGAGAAGATACCTGTATTGCTTTGGAGCTGGTTCAGCATAAGAGTTAGAGTCAAAACTATTTCAGTTTGAATCCTGGTTCTGTCACCCATTTGCAATGTGATTGGGCAAATTAGATAATGTCTCAAAACCTTGCTTTTCCACACGTGTAAAGTGCACATAACAACAGTCCTTGTCTGTGGGACAATTGCTGAAAGAGTAGGTGGTAGATACTAAGTGGACAATCACTTTTTAGCTATTACTGATATCACCATTGTATGCTTTTTATCCTGTAGATTCTTAGGAAGGGTCGATTAAACATTGTCTGAAGAAGAATTTCTTTTAAATTTATTTTATGTCAATATTTACACACTTTGTAAATTAGACAAGTGAAACAGTAAAATGCATTTGTTAATTCCTGTACAATTATTTTTAAAGGCTGCTTCAAGTTTTAGTACCATGTAAAATAAATTCTAATGAGTTAAGTGGTTTCCTTTTAGAAAATAATATGTTCTATGTACGACTTACTCAAGTTAAAGTGAAAGGAGACAATTATTAATAGCTTTACTGTCTCATCCTATGAATGTGAACATAATTTGAACTGGAAATTCCTGTTTTTTTTTTCTTCCCCTGTTATTACTGTACTCCATTAACAAACAGATATACCATCATAAATAATCACTACTTTAATCATGTCCTTGGTGGACTTCATAGTCATCTATTTGATATACAGATGATAAGAGTTACTTTTTAAATTATAATCTGTTCTTGCTAAAATTTAACAAATAAGAACCATTCTGAATCAAAGTAGGAGTGTCAGTCTCTATACATTGTTACATTATTGTTAACACAAACCCAACCATCACTTATGTAAAGCAGAAAAGTAGGCATCTTATTAATTTGCTTTATTGTCCACAGTTTCTCTTGAAGCAAATTTTTATTTTTTCATTTAATTAAGATTTATGCCCTTATCAGAAATGTAACCACATGCACACAAAAATACTTTCTAGCTCTGGATTCTTGGTATAAAGTAGCAATCCCATGAAAGTAAAAATTTGAGAGGAAGAAAAGCAAAACAAAAAAAGGATAGTAACTTAAATTCACTAGGGGATTTATAATGAATGCATTAACTCATACTTAAATTAACAAAGTTTTAGCTCTAGAAATAAAATTGTAAATAAAATCATAGCTCACAAATGTACTCTGTAAAGAGTGGGTGGGTTCAAACACTTGTGCCAGTTGTGGAAACAGGAGCTTGTTAATGAAGTTTTATGCATTAAAATAATAGTAACTGAAAACATTATAAATCCTTTTATATGTTGTTTTGAGGTCTTGAATTCATGAACAAAATACAGAGTGAATTATGTGTCAAACAATAGAAATTTAATAAAAATAACCTATTGTGTTATTACCTGCAGTCAATATGGTTATGATGCAAACCACTTAATCAAGGAGAAACTTTGGTATACCCTAGGAGTCTGAAGCCATGGCTCTGAGAACACCAGTATCTCAGGAGGAAGACCATTCTAAGCGATCAGACCGTCGACATTATAGAAAATGTCAACATCACTCTGAAGGGATGCACAGTTATTGTGAAGGCCCCCAAGGAACCCTGTGGAGGGACTTCAATCACATCAATGTAGAGCTCAGTCTCCTTAGAAAGAAAAGGAAGAGGCTGTAGGTTGACAAATGGTGGGGGAAAAAAGGAACTAGCTACAGTTCATACTATCTATACACATGAACAGAACATGATCAAGGGTGTTCTACTTAGCTTTTGTTATAAGATGAGGTCTGGGTACGCTCTTTTCCCCTTCAACGTCAGTAATCAGAGAATGGGTCTTTTATTGAATTCCAAAATTTCTTGCCTGAAAAATAAATCCTAAAGGTCTGAATGCGAACAGGTATTGCTTGTTCAGTATCTGAAGCCCAGAAAGATGAGTTGATCCTTGAAGGCAACAAAGTTGAATTTGTTTCAAATTAGGCTGCTTCCATACTGCAATCTGCAACAGCTGAAAACAAAGACTTAAGGAAATTCTTGGATACTATCTATTTCTCTGAAAAGGGAACAGTTCAGCTGGCTGATGAGTACAATCTATGAGTTTGCCAGCTACAGTAACAAGCCAGATGACTTCTAAGGCCATTACATGATATTTTAAAGATAACAATACAAGAGAACTACTGATTTCAAGGGAGACAGAGAGAAAGAGAAAGAGAGAGAAACTCCTGCCTTCAATGTGTTTGTTTATTTACTGGGGTAGGCTGTATATATTTTGTCAGGTGCAGAATCCATTATGAATTGCATTTTGATTGTGGGACCTTGGAAAGATGTAGATAAATTCTCAGTTGGACACTCTCATTTATTATCCTAAATATTGTCTAGGGATTTTTATCTGATGTACATTTCTAAAGAAAGTGTAGCATTAAGAGAAATGTTAATCAAACTACCAAACTCAGTACATAGCCAAAGAAATTAATGTAAAAAGATCATACATATGGGATTTTCTTTTTTGTTGATTAGTAATTTGTACTTTGCAGTGAGGTAAAGGAAAAGTGATCTAGTTTAAGGCTTTAGCTCTGGGGATTTAGTAGCAGAGGGAAAAAAAATCTCAGTTCTATTATGTTACTGACCTTCTGAAATTAAGAAATAAAAAAGTTATGGGATTTGAAATACATAGCAGAGATTGCATTATAATAGCCTGATAAATAACTATGAAAAGTTTATTAGCCTGTTTATTTAAAAAAAATGACTTCTTTCTACCATGTCTATTACATTGGTGATAAAAAGGAACAAAATCAGCGTTTTACTCCCTTGGATAAATTGTTTCTCAACTGGGATGAAAAGGTGAATGGTTACTTCTACTGCTGTGTTATAATGTAGTCATTTTATGTTTTCCAGGCTTTTGGAATTCTAGTCACTACAAATTTTATGCAGTTGCAACTCTGTAATTAAAAGGAAAACAAAACTATCAGGCCATTAGCTATTTACTTGAAAATGGATTCATTTAGTACCTGGTGAAATAGACTTCATATTTCTCCGTTCTCTAGTTGTGTACACAACTTCTGTTAGAACAGAAACTATCTAGTCCTTGACTTACTGAAAGAGGGAAAATGAAACAACACCCATCAGAAATCGTTAACTATAGCAGAGAGATGGAACATCCCCACCTAACCTTCATGACAATTGGTTTCTATATTGGAATCTCTTGAGGTTTTCACAAAATCATTCAGATACCTTAGGCACTTTGGGATGTCTGTCCTCATCCTGGCAAATTATGGTGTTGATAGTATTCCTCTACTCCTTGGCAACCACAATATAGTATGTTGTATCTTTCTCTCGGTTTGGATAAGAAAGTTTTTGAAAAATCCTAATTCTGATGGAATTTTATAAAATTATTGTATATTTGCTTGGGAAGCATGTTGGTGGGGGGGGGTCTGTGTTGCCTAGAAAACAATCTCCCTAAACCCAATAAAAAGCCAAAATATTCTTCAAATTAATACATTTCTTCCTTGAAAATATAGTGAGAATTTGAGATCAAATTATCTTATTTCATATTGAACTAACCGGACTGATATTCCCAAGCTAAGGTTTGAAGACATGATTGTCCTGGAAAAGGTTTTTGACTTTGCTATTTTCTGGTGTCTTCTTGTTCTTGTTGTACATATTGGGAGAGAAAAAAGCAAAAATCTTAAATGAGTTCTAGGACCACATGAATAGGGAATCCTTGAATCACCTTTTAGAAAGTTTGAGGGGGTTCACAATCACAGCATCCATCATACACGAAATCCAGGTGAAAATGCATGTTTTTCTCATCCTTGACTCTTTGAGTCAACCCCGGCTGTTTAAACTCTGAGGGCTGGGATTTGGGGAATCTTTGATTCATGACTGTCAATTTGGTGGCAAGCCACCAACAGTGTTGGCAAAGTTCTGTGGAGATGTTAATGATTGTGAACATGGTGTGTGTACACTCTTGATCCAGTCTTGTATCTTTGCACCATTTATGAATATGTTGAAGGACATTGCAAGAACACAGGGTAAACTTTTGAAAGTAATGAAATTAATCAAAACATGAAGCTACTTTATCTTTTGATGTTGTACTGCTTTGTTGTGTGAATTGCTTTTGGCAGCTCAGAGACAACTTAAAAAACCTAAACACCATAAAATAAGCCTTGCATTTCCATGCATGATTCAATTAGGGACATGATTTTTGAAAATGACGGCTGTGTGATTGGAGGCTCCTGACAAGTTCTGGATTGAAACATGGTTCACCAAGACTTTCTGTGATAGCTGACGGACAAATAGGGCAAGGGGCAAACAACTTAGGCCCAATGTACTGGCCCAGAGATACCATTCCTGTGAATTCTATGACTTCTTAGTCGCCAAATTTCTCTCCCATGCCTGCCTCCATTGCAGGCTGTCAAACTATGCACCTTCAGTATTAGAATTGAGGCCTCCAGGATGTACCAGACACTATAGCTATTAATTATATGAGGGTAAAAAAGAAAGTCCCTTTCCAAACATTTAAATGTAGCACATACTTTCTGATTATAAAATACATTAATACTTTAAATATGAAAACTACAATTAGTGACACAACAAAAGAGGCAATATGAATCTGGCCACCTGCCTCTAGAAACCATATTCCTAACTCATGTGAAAGACTCCCATATTATTGAAATAAATGAATCAATATGTGTGAAAAGGGTCCAGGTTGTGGCATGGTGGTAACACACCTGGACTCACATGAGAACATCCTGAGTTCCCATCCTAAGGCCTCCCTTTGCATGCTGGTCACATACTCATGTGCCCGAGATTCATCTGGCCTGACTATAATTGAGCATGAAGATTCTGCCAGGATTGCCTGTCTCCCTTCTCTCTCTCTTATTGAAGACATAAATAAATAACCTTTTAAAAAGAAGAAGAAAGATTAAAATAGGGTAAAATGGAAATAAAGAACAAAAATACAACATTAGAAATAATTAACATAATGCGAATTGAAGTTTTTTGGAGGTTTTTGCCTTAGGGTGCATGTGCTCATTGGAGAGAGATACAGAGACAGAGATGGTCACAAGGAAACTGAGAAATTACTCCCCAGTGGGGATAGTCACACTGAAATCCCTTCTCCTTCATTCTCCTCCCAGGATCATGGGCATGCATGCACACATGCCTAGTGTGAGTTTCAAGTCACTGGGTCTGGGACTTTGATTATAGTTGGCTGTGTGGAGTGTCCAGTGACATAACCACTATGCCATCTATTGAATTCTTTGTGAAAAAATGATTTGTGAAAAGTTAAAGGAACTCAGATTCAATTCATAATTGGAAATATTGAGTTGTCAGAAAAATCATGACCTCTTTTTTTTGGTTTTTCTATGCAAAAATACATCATGACTTTTTAGACAACCCAATAGTAGAAGAAATGTTGGATGACTGTGTATGATCAGTTACCAGATAAATTGCATAGGCTATACATTGCAGTGTAAGAAGAGCAGGAAATAGTTGAAGTTGGGGATACATTGTCAGACCACGCTTTCTTGTGGGTGGCTGGAGAGGTGAATGCAGTTTTAGCCTATGCTTTTGAAGCAAGGGCAATGCCTGCAACATCAGAGAGCATGGCATCTTAAGAAGGAAGTGAGTACTGTCGAGTTACCTGGATCTTGGCAGGCTAGTCCAGGAGAGTGGGTCCTAGGTCTAGAATTAGATCCATCCTCTAGATCACTGGGGCACTGGGAAACTGACTTCAGAAGTAGGTGCTGACATGTTGTTCAATCTGACAACCACGAAGCTATTTGCAAGGGGCAGAAATATTATTTGGAAACCATAGACTGGAAGAATGACAATGATGTAGCAAGGTGTCTCTACAGATAGATGAAACATGGCTGTATGGAAAGTCCAGGCAGGACTTGAAACAGACCCTAAAACTCTGGGAGGTAGCAGGTAGAGGCTGAAGAGCCCCTGCGAGGAGAGAAACTTGGAACAGGAAAAATGAACAAAAACCCACTTGTAAGAACTGGGCACAGGGGTTGGAGATTGTGTTTAGAAATGAAGTGGTGGCCTAGGTGTTAAAGTGTGGATGAGCTTATTCTGTTTGAGTATGGACTCTGAAATATGAGATAAAGGGAAGGCTAGGTGAAATTACTTCTTTCTGTCACAGACAGACGAGTGAACAGGGAGTACAAGTGAGCATTGAAGGTGGGAACCAGTGAGCTCCAGTGGTACGGAGAACTGGTGAGGAAGTCATAGATTAGAGTCTGTTTGAGAGATTGGAAGGGATAGAGCATTATAGACACTGTGAATAGAATTGTGAAGACATATCAGAAAAGCTAGGGGGTCACTAGGATTACTGAGTATATGCATGTCAATATCAAGAAGACTGAAAAGTAGTACTGAGGTCAGATTATCAAGAACCTTGATTTCCAGGTTAAAGTTATTTGCTTTCATATTGTTGATAACAGAAAGACTTGGAATAAGTTTTTTTTTTTTCATAGTTCACTTATTTATCTATTTACTTATTTATTAAATAATTATTTTATTTAGCTTTATTTATCTATTCACTTATTTTTTTAAAAAATTTGACCAGGGAGGGACAGGGTAAGAGAGAAAGAGAGAGAAGGAAAGTGAGAAAGCAAGACACCAAGTTTGAGACTCGAACCACTGTTGGCCATGTGGGAGTCCAGTGCCCTTAACCAGCACACCACTGCCACCCCATTTATTTTTATACATTCAGTCACTACATATCATTACAGCTTGTAAAAGGAATTTTCCTGGCATATACACCATATACATCCATTTAGAGACATTATCATACATGTTATCATCAACAGGTAATTTTTTATATTTGTGTCCCTTGAATGTTTCGATTCTTTCTTTCCCCATTGAGACTTGGAATACCTTTAAGAAGAGTGGTTGAATCATTAAAGCTGTTGTGTAGAAGTATAACTTAACAGAATGTAGAGTAGATTGGCATAGAGTAGAGTAAGAGAGAATGTAGGAGGATTCTACAATAGCTAAGTGTAAAACTATAAAGACTTAAAATAGGATGGTGGCATTGGGGCAATTTAAGGAAAAGATGCAAGAGAGATGGTAAAACCACATTTGATAGAACTGGGAAACCACTGGAGTCAAAAATAATGTCACAGCCTGGGTGATTCAAATTTTTAAGAGGAAATTTATGGGGATCCAGTAGGTGGTATGATGGTCAAGGCAATGGATTCCCACTTGACCCACAGTGGTTTGAGTCCTGTACCTTGAGGCTTGAAATTCACTTTGTCGAGTGTGCATATGTGCTTGCTTAAAATCCCAGGAGGAGAATGGAGGAGAGAAGATTGAGGCTTGGCCATCCCTCCGTGGGGTGATTTCTTAGTTTCCCATTCACTGTCTCTCTGTTTCTCTCCAGTGTGTGGACACATGGGAAAAACAAAACAAAACAAAACAAACTCTAAAAAGAAAACAAACAAAAAAAGAAATGTATGTACGACTTGTAAATAGGAGATGGTCTTGGAAAAATGAGAGGTATAATTTTATTAATGTTAAAACTGAAATATCAGGGAAATATTCAGAGGATATAGGTCTGATAGGCCATTGGAAATGAGATACTGAACCCAAAGGGAGAGTTAAGTGCTAGTGACAGGTATTTGTCACTCTTCCACCCAGAGATACTGAAAGAGGTCATGAAAGTCAATGACCCACACTTCCTCTTCTGGTCATACATCAAAAGGAAATTAAATAATTTCCTCATAAAGATATCTGCAATCCCATGTTCATTGCAACACTAGTCACAATAGCTAGTTATAGAAACAACTTGAATGTCTGTTAATGGATGAAGGGATAAAGAATATGTTGTATATATGACATATATAACATAATACCCTTCAGTCCTAAAAAAAGACTGAGATTTTGCCATCACAATGTGGGCAAATCTGGAAGACATTATGCTAGTGAAATAATCTAGAATCAGAAAGAAAAATATTTGCATGATCGATCTTACATGTCAAAGCAAAAAAAAAAAAAAAAAAAAAAACTGCATCCCCAGTATACAGGGATAGAAAACAAAACAGTATTACCAGGGGTAGGGTTTATGTGGGGGGGAGGTGAGATGAGATATGAGAAAGTGAGGGGACACAGAGTAGCAGATAAGAAGGATGAACAAACCTATAGAGATCTGATGTGCAACAGGAGGGCTATAGGAAATAAAATCGTACTTTACATCAGAGTCATGCTCAGTGAATAGATTTTTTTTTTCTTTTTTGGAGAGGATTTTTTTGCTATAGGGCGTGTGCTCTCTCCAGAGAGACATAGAGAGACAGAGAGACAGAAAGCGAGAAATCACCTCCAGGCGGAATGGCCTCTCCGTAATCCCGTCTCCTCCATTCTCCTCTCAGAATCTTGGGTACGCATGCACACGTGCCCAGCATGAGTTTAAGCCACCAGGTCCATGATTTGAACCGCGATCGACTACATAGGAGTTTAGCAACATAGCCATTATGCTAACTCCTGGTCCTGCTCAGTGAATAGATTTAAGCCATGCTCAGCACAAAACCAAAAACAAAACGTGCAGGTGACTAAGTGAGATGATGTGTATGTAAATTTGCCTCACTATAGTAACCTGTTACCTATTTATGTGTTTCCCATAACATCAAGTTGTATCTCTCTCCTCCCCACCTTTTTATTTTTTTTCCTCCAATTAGCCAGAGGGCTTGTGCACTCATTGAAGAGACAGAGAAAGAGAAGAAAAGTAAGAAAACATTCCTCTTGGGGAACAGTCGTACCACGATTTCTTCTCCATTTCTCCTTTAGGGATTTTTGCACATGGACACACATTCACGTGGCAAGTGTTTTCAAGACATAAGGTCCAGAACTTGAACTATAGTCAATCAGTGGGATCCAGCCACCTTGCCCTGCATGCTACCAGCTGACCCTCTATAATTAAAATATACACAATTAAATTTAGCTTTTAACAAAGCAAGTCAAAATATCTAAGGGGGGGGTAGATAACATTTAATGTAGAATACAGTGCCAACAGTAACCAAGACAGGAGAATTTCATGAGAAATTGATAGGTAGTCTAAAATTCCAAATGCTGCAGAGAAGTTAAGGAGAATAAGACCTAGAAGCATGATCACTGATTTGAAATTTAGATGCTAAATTACTATAGTTAATAATTATTTTTAGTGTAATGATTAGGGTATGGAAACTAACATTTTTGGAGGTTAAAAATTGATATACTGAACTGCTTGGAAGTGAAGCAGATATGGCTGAACAATGTATAAAGTCTTATATATTTTGTTCATTGTTTGGGAAACCTTACCTTTTCCCACTTTATCCCGTACATTGATTGAGCAGTGAGTCTTCTGGGTATGGTTATATTCTCTGCTTTTCTCAATCCATATTCTCATTTCCTTGGAGCCAGAAAGTGGATATATTAATATCTCACCTTGGTTGCTGTGGCAGAATCTATCAACATTGGCACTACCGGCATTTTGTGCTGAGTAATTCTTTATGGCAGGGGACTGGCCTGTGATTGTAGGATGCTGAGCAGCATTTCTGGCTCTTACCTATTCGATGCCAGTAGCATCTCCCCCAGTTGTGACAATAAAAAGTCTTTAGATGTTGACAATGTTTTCTGGGGGGCAAAATAGCTCCATATGAGAGCCACTATGGACAGGAATATCTGTGATTTTTGGCCTTTCAGGATTTCCTTGCTGTTCTGACATTATGATAACAATACTGTAGTTCTCCTTACTGCCTCTGACACTCTACCTACTTGCTTCACATGGGGCTGACTCTGCCTCTTACACTGTGGGTGGACATAGGACATATGCTTGGCCAATTTCTACTCTAAATCATTATCTTGGGGATGGATATATAGCCCAGATATAAACAACTGGCTGAGAGTAAAGCTAATTTTAAATTTAGTTCTTTTCATTGAAAAATCAAACACATGTGGATTCTTTTCCACTAGATTTGAATTGGGAGGTTTTTTTGTTGGTTTGTTTGTTTTTGAGAGGTTTTTGCTATAGGGCGCATGCGCTTGCCAGACAGACAGAGACAGAGACAGAAAGCGAGAAATCACCACCCCAGTGATTTCCTCTTGGGATCTTGGGCATGCACGCACATGCGCCCGGCATGAGTTTTAAGTCACCAGGTCCGGGACGCGAACTGAGGTCGACTACATGGGAGTCCAGCGACATAGGCATTACGTTAACTGCTGGTCCCCGAATTGGGAAATTTTTAAGCCTGGAACAATTGTTGGGCACCATTTTGATACACCTAAATCTATACATACATAACTTTAAGTTAGTCAAGTCTGAACTTTTTGGTTATGTGAGCCATTAAAATATAATTAGCTTGCTTGCTTGTTTGCTTTAATTATATTTTCTCTCACTTGCAACAGAAAAACCTCTGATATTAAAATGAGTTCTAGAATTTGGGGTTACAAATTCATGATTCTACAACATGGAACAAACAGGCTGATGTAGAGTTGGGTGGAGGAAACTAAAAACTCTTCCATCACACTTTTAACAAGTTACAGTTTTAGATATTGTCTAATGGAAAGTTGAGTTACATGACAGTGAAGCAGGTGATTGAAGTGCTACCTGTGCTATCTTGGTACTCAGACCATGTGCTTACTGAGGTTGGGGCATTAATCAAGGGGCTTGGTAGCAATGTGGCAGGATGCTAGATCTTACAGACTACATTTTGAAACCTCAGTATTGTCCTACCAAAACCCAAGCAAGCCTAGGTAGAAGCTTTCCTGTTGGAAAACAGAGGGAAGAAAATGTGTTTGGTTAAAAGAGACCTTTTTTTTTTTTCTGCCTACAGCCTAGAGTCCAAAAATGTTTAAGAGACTGGTTTCACAGGTTTGGAAAAATCTTAATTCTGTGCCTCAAGTTAAAGACATTACCATAAAGTCAGGTAGTGTGTTCAGGTGGGGAGATGGGTAAATGCCATAGGAGGCAAGATTGGGACCTGGGAAAGCCTTCCTGGGCAACTTCTCTTCCATGCCCCTGCTTGAAAAAAGGGGTAATTTTCCCATAATAGCTGGGAGGCAGCTTAGAGCACAGGGCAACTAGCACCCTGGTGGCTAATTGCTCCCAGGCAGAGGCAAAACCATTGTCAGTAGATTGAGCCCAGACGTTGAGTTGAGCACCAAGCCTTGTTGCTAAAGGACAAAATTCTCAGGCTGAGTTCTAGGTTTGAAAATTATGACCTGCATAGATCTGTGGGAATTGAAAACTAAGTCATTCGATTGACTGGAAATCAAAAGACCCAAAATGTAGTAAGTATTTAGGAGAACCACAATGCCAAGTCTGGCGAAAACGGCTCTGTGTTATTCAACTCAAACCTCCAAACTCCACCAATGAGTATACTTAGAGGAAATATTCTGAGCCAGTATTTGTTTATTCACTCAGAAAGTATTTCAGTGGGTGCCGGTCAATTGTTTGTTTCGTTTTTAATGAAATGATGTCCCTCCCACCTACACATGGAATGGAAATTCCAACAAAAAGAGCCAGGCAGTACACGGTATACAACTGAATGAATAGATGAAGTCAGATTATTTTGGTGCTATGAGAGAACAGAGATAGAGTGATCTGTAATAGACATCTACTGAGAAGGGGGTGGTGAGGTGAAAATTTGGAAAATCTCCCATTTCTCCTATAAAGTATTAATGGGCTATTTTGGCCTTGATACTAAAAAGCACTGAAGTAGTAAATTAGCTTTGGCTTTGGTACTGTACTTACATTTTAGGGGCCCGTATCTGCAATATTTCTCAATTACATTTCCAGTGCAAAGGTGGCAGTAGCAGATGAACTTAAACATTGGGTTATCTGAGCAAATTTGTTGAAGGCCATCTTCATTGCACAGAGACTAACCTGAATGCAGACTGGATGGCATATTACCAACCACCTAATGAATCTGCTCCCTCCCAGTTGGGATCTCAGGCGCATTTACTCATCTTCAACCAGTGTAATTAAAGATGAAAGTATAACACTGATGTATCCTTCTCTGGGGAGGGAGTTGCTTTAATTGTAGACCCATCAGTGGAAAATGAACTATGCTGGAGAAAGATCAGGCTTAATTACACACCTGTTGGGGGTATCAAGTGAAGCTGTTGCATTTGCTATCACAGGGAAACTAGAAAACCCCCATGATTTGGCAAAGCTCAAAATATCACCTCATTAGAGCTTACAATTTCTGCCTTTTCCAGTCATAAAATCATCAACCTTTGGGTGAAAAGACCTTGAGGTTGTTCAGTCTAATTCACATAATTTGAAGATGAGAAAACTAAGGCCTGCCACAGTTAACTGACTTGTCCAAATTCACACAAATAATTTGAGAGGCATTTATTAAGCTTCTTTGATGACAGTTCATATCTTCTAAATTCTATCTGCCTAGATTTAAAAGGAGATAGTAGAGGCTAGAACCTCCATTCAGGATTTCAGAAAAACTTAAAAATTAAAATGAGACAAGCTTCATTTTCAGACTCCTTTTCTCAAAATGAAAGGGGGCAAAACTTCCATCTAAGTAAAATGTTTATAATCATAGTTTCTTTTTCTTTCTTTCTTTCTCTCTTTTAAAATTTTTTTTTTTTGAGAGAGATTTTTGCTATATGGCACATGTGCTCATTGGAGACACAGACAAAGACAGAGACAGAAAGCAAGAAACCACCCCTCCCTGGGGTGGGGGTGGGGAGGATGGCACAATCCCTTCTCTTCCATTCTCCTCTTGGGATCTTGGGCACGCACACACATGTGCTTGGCATGAGGTTTAAGTCACCGGGTCCAGGACTTGAACTGCAGTTGACTATGTGGGAGTCCGGCGACATAACCATTACTTCATCTGATGGTCCCTATAATCTTAAAATTCTTAAGACAGCTACCCACTACTGGAGTGTAACCAGTTATTCTAAATACCCAAAAGATCTGATATAAAGGATAGATAACTCTCTGGGGAGAACTGTATTTTTAAATATCATCTCAGGATTTAATTCCTAATTCCTACTTGATTTCTTTCCTCTTGGTGACATTTGAAGTGCGTGATCCTCAAAGTCTTCCTCTATCACTTTGCTTAATCTTAGACTACAGGTACGTCTGAGTGGTCTGCATCATGTCTTATTATTCTAGGGCCATCTCCTGGGATATGTTTGATTTTCCTAAGGCAAGTTCTTCCAAAGCATGCAGTATATCTTTTTTTTTTTTTTGAGAGATTTTCACTGTAGGGCGCGTGCGCTCGCCAGACAGACAGAGAGAGACATAGAGACAGAAAGCGAGAAATCACCCCCCAGGGGGAATGGTCACGCTGCAATCCCTTCTCCTCCATTCTCCTCTCGGGATCTTGGGCATGCATGCACACGCGCCCGGCGTGAGTTTTAAGCCACCGCGTCCGGGACACGAACCGCGGTCGACTACGTGGGAGTCCAGCGACATAGCCATTACGCTAACTGCTGGTTCCCAAGCATGCAGTATATCTTGACCCAAAAGAGCAAGAGAAGTACAATGCAAGACAAAAAATGTGTGTTTCTATCTCTCTCTCTTTCTCTTTCTCTCTGTGTGTAAGAGAGAGAGAGCTCATTTATTAATTCAATAACTTTTCATTGACAACCTATTGTGTGCCAGGCACTTGGGAGGATTCTAGGTATAGAAATAAAAGTCAAACAGATGATCACTCCTTTTATAGTTAGAGTTACTGAAAGAGCTATAGCATCTTCTGACACTGTGGATATTCTGGGCTAGATAATTCCTTGATGTGGACTGTTCTGAGCATTCTAAGATATTTAGCTGGATTTCTGGTCTTTACCCACTAGATGCCAGTAGCATACCCCCAGTTGTGAACAAACAGAAATATCTCCAGATGTTGCCACATGTCCTCTGGATAGCAAAATTGTCCCCAGTTGAGAACCACTGAGCTAGAGCATAAGCAAATGATCTTATATAATTAAATAATTACGGTAGTATCTAATTCCTTTTTGTTATATTTTCTGGTTGGTTACTTTAGAAAATAGTACAGAGAGAAATTATTTTTTAAAAAAAAAATTTTATTTATTTTGAGGGAGAGGGAGAGAAACAGGCACCCTTGACAGAATCTCATGCTACATTCTCCTTTCTCCCGAGCCTCCCAGTCAGCCAGTATCTTAGGCACATGCATGCACCTGGAGTGTTTCAGGTCAACTACAGTCTTCCACCTGGTTCCAGCATTGCAGAGTGCTGTCCTACTGCCTGCACCAATGCAGCTGGGCTGAGAAGGGCTATTTTTTGGAGACAAACGTGGTTTTTAAGCATAATGTTATCTATTGGGTCATTGGAAAAGTAATGATATATTTTTCTACATTTTTCTATGCAAAAATGTGTCTTGACTTCCAGTGACCTAATAAATGGTAGTGCATGAATTATGTGTATAGCTTTGAGAACTTTTTAAAAGTTCATTTATTTCAAACAAATAATAGAGAGAGAGAAAGAGAGAGATAGAGAGAACCCACAATGGGGTCTTGATTTCATGATATGTCTTTAGTCTCATCCAGCCTGGATCATGTGTACATACATGCCCAGCGTACTCTGGGAGGTCTCTGGACATGAACCAACAATCTTCCCATGTGAGTCTACCTTGCAGTGCACTGCACTACTGCTGCAACACTGTCTGACCCTCAAGTGTTTATATTTTACAAAGTGGATACTCATTTAATTAGCACCTAGCACTTAGATAAAGAAAACATGACTAATTTCCTGCAATTTTCTCTCATGCCCACTCCAGTTGCTATGCCAACTTTCAGTACCACAGTATGTATGCCTTATCATGAACAGCTTTTGCTCATTGTATCCTTCATGAGAATTACTCATATTGCTGCATATGAAAGTTTGCTTTTTCTTATTGTAGTATAGTATCCCATTTATTGATTCTGACTTTGGTGGATATTTGTGTTGTTTCTCAGTTTGGGGGCATTTACAATATAATGCTATTTTTAACATTCTTCTTTTCTAATTTGCTAGAGAGTACATGTGTTTGCAAGAAAGACACACAGAGAGAGAAGGGGAGAAATCACTCCCTGTAGGGGATGGTCATGCCACAACCCCTTCTTCTACCTTTCTATTTTTTGGATTTTGGGCATGCACACACATGTGCCCAGAGTGTTTTTGAAGTCATAGGGTCTGGAACTCAAATTGTGCAGTTGGTCATTTGAGATGCATCTGCCTAAAAAACCATGCCACCAGCTGGTCCTTCTTTTTTTAAAATGACACCATTGTTGAGATCTATGAGAGAGTAGCTGTAAAAAGTTCATGGAAAATGTGTACTATGAAAAAAACTACATATAGATTTCAAACATTTTTTGTACCAAAAATAAACTTATACTTTCTTTTTTCTGTGAACTTTTGAAGTCATCTTATAATTTGAATACCATGAAATACATCTTTAAAAAGTGTATAAGTCAATGGTTTTTAATATATTAATGGAGTGTGTAAATATTAGAACATCTTCGTCATGCCTAAAGGAATCCTGTGGCCATTAGCAGTTACATTTCATTCTTCCTCTCTTCCCATCTTCAGCCTCTGCCAACCCTAATCTACCATCTATTTCCATGAATTTGCCTGTTCTAGACATTTCATATACATTAAATCGTACAATATTTTGTCTTTTCTAACTGACGTCTCTCTCTTAACATGTTTTCAAGGGTTATCCATACATAGTATACATCAGTACTTCATCTATTTTTAGAGTCAAATAACATTCCTTTGTGTGGTTAGATCACTTTTTGCTTATCTATTCATGAGTTAATGAACATTTAGGTTATTTCTACTTTTGTTGGTACTGTGAATCATGTTGATATAAGTATTTATGCATAAGGTTTTGTGTGAACATATGTTTTCATTTCTCTTGGGTGGAATATAGGAGTGGAATTTCTGGACCATATGATAACTCTATATTTAATATTTTGATAAGCTATAAAACTGTTTTTCACAGCAGCTGCACCATTTTACAATCTCATCAGCAATGAATGGAGGTTTCAGTTTCTCTACATCCTCATCAAAACCTGTTATTGTCTAGTATTTTAGCTTTCCTGGTGGGTGTGAAGTGGTATCACATTATTATTTTGATTTGTGTTTCCCTAATAACTAATGATGCTTAAGATCTCATGTGCCTATTAGCCATTTGTATATCTTCTCTGAAAAATTGTCCATTCACATTCTTTGCTCATGTTTTAACTGTTGTCTTTGTTTATTTGAGTTGTGATAATTGTTTACAATTTGTAGATATAAGTCCTTATCAGATATATGACTTGAAAATATTTTCTCCCATTCTGTGTATCTTCTCTTTCACTTTCTTGATGATATCCTTTGAAGCACAAATTTTAAAAAATTTTAATAAAGCTCAATCTGTCTATTTTTCTTTAGTTTGTACTTTTAGTGTCATTCCTAAAAAAAAGCTATCACGTCATCTGAGGATATTTTCACTGCTTATAGAATTCCAGTGTGACAGTTAACTTCATTTAAGTAATTTTAGACATTTTCTTTTTTATTTTCTTGTCCCTTTTAAGAATTTTATCTATTTTTTTTTTTTGAGGTTTTTGTTACAGGGCACTTGCACTTGCCAGAAAGACAGAGAGATACAGAGAGACAGAAAGCGAGAGATCACCCCCCAGGGGGAATAGCCATGCAGCAATCCCTTCTCCTCCATTCTCTTCTTGGGTTCTTGGGCACGCATGCACGCATGCCTTGTGTGAGTTTTAAGGCACCGGGTCCGGAACTCAAACCATGGTCGACTACATGGGAGTCCAGCGACATAGCCATTACACTAACTGCTGGTCCCAAGAACTTTATGTTTATTTTTGTTTTTCAGTAGTTTTATTATGCTATGTCTAGGGGTGATTTTCTATGTATTTATCTTACTTGATATTCATGCTCAAGGTCTGTTAATTTTGAAAATATTTTACTATCCTCTTTAAATATTTCTGCTGCTCAATTCTATTTGTCTTCTCATTTTGTGATTACCATTTCATGCTAGGCCTTTTTGCTATGTTTCATATATTATTTATGCCCTTTTCCTACATATTCTCTCCATTTATTCTCTCCCCATTTCAGTCAACATGTTTCTTCTGATAGTATCCAGTTCATCATTTTTCTTTAGTTGTGAATATTCTGCTTTTAAACCCCACTGTTGGGAACCAGCAGTTAGTGTAATGGCTGTTGCTGGACGTAGCTGACCACGGTTCGCGTCCTGGACCCGGTGCCTTAAAACTCACGCCGGGTGCGTGTGCGTGTGTGCCCAAGATCCCGAGAGGAGAATGCAGGAGAAGGGATTGTGGCATCACCATCCCCCTTGGGGGGTGATTTCTCGCTTTCTGTCTCTATGTCTCTCTCTGTCTGTCTGTCTGGCAAGCGCATGAGCCCTATAGCGAAAATCTCTCAAAAAAAAAAACAAAACCCACCACTGTTTAATTCTTATTTTCTTTACTGTGTTTTTATTCTTAGGATGCCACTAATAATATTTTTACCATTTTTATTTGGTAATTCACAATTTTCTGGTGAAATTCTTCATCTGGTCTCCAAATCTCCTGGATATATTAACTAGAGTTATTTTAAACTTCAAACCTTTATAAAATTTTTTCATTTCTCACAGTAGTCTACATATAGTCCTTTAACCCATTGGAACATGAGCAGTTGCGCTTTGGCTATGTGTGCTTCAGGCTGACCAGAGGCTGGGGATTTAAACTGTGATTGCCTTGTGGGGTCAGATTGCCACTTTACATTAAGTTAGCCCCAAAGTTCAAATCTTACCATGTCA
Organism: Tupaia belangeri chinensis; assembly: GCF_000334495.1. Taxonomy (NCBI): domain Eukaryota; kingdom Metazoa; phylum Chordata; class Mammalia; order Scandentia; family Tupaiidae; genus Tupaia; species Tupaia belangeri. Next base: position 7,178,790 of record NW_006159990.1, on the reverse strand, counting down.
ATATATGGTGCTGTTTCTATTGCTTGTTTGTTCTTTGGCTTTTTGGCATATAGTCTTGTATTTTTTTAAATTGCATACCAGATATTGTGTAAGAAATGTCGTATAGGTAATTTGAGTTCCTGTATGGTGCTATCTTCTTCCAGACAGCGTTACTTTTGTTTATGGATTAAGGAGAATCTTTATACTTTTAGGTTTTTGCTATAGGGAGTGTGCACTTGCCAGAGAGAGAGAGACAGGAAGCGGGAAAGTGAGAAATTATTCTCCAGAGAGGATGGCCACTCCACAATCCCTTCTCCACTCTCCCCCTGGGATTTTGAACATGCACATACATGTGCCCAGCATAAATTTCAAGCTGCCAAGACTCGAACTGAGGCCATGTGGGAGTTCAGCACCTTAAGCACCATGCCATCTGCTGGCCTATAAGCATGTCTTAATACATTCAGAGGCTGAACAAAGTTGAATAATTCTTCTATGAGTGTTTCCAAAGCGACAGAGACAGAGAGAGAAATAGACATCACTCCCGGCATCCTGATGCTGTGATCCACCCCAAGCCTCAGCCAGCCCCAGATCATGGGTATGCAAATACCCAAACAGTGAGAATGATCTCTGAACAGGAACCCAGACCCTACCCATCTGAGTCAGCCTTGCAAGAAGTCACGTTTTACTTCCGTACAACCATCTAGCTCTAATAATAAAATGTCTTGAAAACAATACACATCTAGGAATAAGGTAATAAAATATAATTCAGGAAATGGAATAATTTTAGAATAATTTTATGCAGATCATCAAAGCTCCTCTAATAAACATAAACAATCTCTATTTGATTATTCCCATGGATATCAGTTTGCACAAAGCAGAGGCATTTATTAAAATAACAAGCAATTTGGGCCAGTAGGTGGTGTGGTGGTTAAGGGTACTGGATTCCCACATGGTTGACTGTGGTTTGAGTCCTGGATCTGGCAATTTGCTTTCTCACTTTTCCTCTCTCCTCTCTCCCTCTCTCTTACTCTCTCTCACTCTACCCCTCTTTGGTCAAAATAAAAATTAATTAATTAATTAATTAAATAATTCATAAAAAGAATCAAGCAATCATTTCCTTATGCATCCCAAGAAATTATCTTCCCTTATAACAGGGGGTTTCTAAAGATTGAAATCTAGAATATTTTTCTGAAACATAATTTCTCTGAGAAAATAACTTCAAATTAATACTAAAATAGAATATTGCTGTCTTCACAAAACCATACTCAAGATCTACAGTCCATGGGAGAAATTTGCATCAGGGTTAATTGTATTATTCTATAGCTGGTGGAAATATAGGCAGTTTGAATTTCCTGTTTAGATCTTTTTGATATTTATTTAGTGCACTACTTTCATAAAAAATAGGATCTTTATATAAGTAAAAAAAATTCAATAATCAAACTCTACATAGACAATGTCAAGAGAGATGGAAGGAAAATGACATTAAACCTACATTGTGAGACCAGCAGATGGTGTAATGGTTACATTGCTGGACTCCCACGTATTTGACCATGGTTCAAATCTTGGACCTGGTGACTTAAAGCTCATGCTGGGCATGTGCCCAAGGTCCTGAGAAGAGAATGGAAGAGAAGGGACTGTGGAATGGCCAGTCCCCCTGGGAGTTGATTTCTTGCTTTCTGTTTCTCTGTCTCTCTCTCTCCGTGGCCAGTTCATGCACCCTATAGAAAAAAATTTTCTCTAAAAGCAAAGCAAAGCAAAACAAAACAAAAAAACCTATGTCATTTTTTAAAAAAATCATAAACGGCATTAGCTTTATAATTTTGTGTGGTCTCAAAAGAAAAATTTGCTCATTATAAAATATTTTAAGCTATGTGTAGAAATACATAAAGTATGAAGAAAAAAAATCTGTGGATATTTTCAGAATGTTTTTATGCATACTCACATATTTCTTTCTAATGGGATTAAAAACATAGATACTGATTATGACATTTCTCGATAGTTTAAGTCCAGGTTCCTCTCTGTTGCTGTATATGGTACAATTTGTTTATTTCTACTGATGTATAATATTCCATTGTGCAATATACCATAATTTCTTCATTTTGCTGTTGATAGACATTTGGACAATTTCTGGTATTTTGCTCTTACAACAGTATTGCTATGAACCTTCCTTCGGTAATTCCCAGTTCTTTTGTCTTAGATACATTCTAAAGAGAAAAATTTCTGGATCATAAATTATGGGCAACCAACACTTGGTTGTCATTAAAAAAAATTTGCCCATTAAATAAGTATAAATGATAGCTTATTTGGGTTTTGATTTTCATTTTGTGAATTCTAATGAAGTTGAGCCTCTTTTAAAGTCTATTGACCATTCATTCATATTTCTAAATCTTTGAAATGAAAAATTTCCTTCTTTGTAATTATGTGGCTTACAAATATCTTATCCCAGTTTATGTTTATGCATATTAAGGCACATTTGAACAATTAGTCTGTTTTCAGGGTTTTGCCATTATAACTCACAATTGAATATTATGTAGAATTTAAAAATTGTATTGAGTAGACTAAATCCCAAGAGTCCAATTACTAGGTCTAAAGGTATGAATATTTTTATGGATTCTAAGTAAATATTGCTGAATTGTTTTCCAAAAAGTTTGTACCTCTTTGCAATGCCAGAAACAGTTAAAAAATTGTAATAATATATTGCAATCAACCTTAGGTTTTGTCATTAAATATTTTTGGTTACTCTAATGTGCACAATGTTTTTCAACATTGCTTTAATTTGCATTTCTTGATTGCTAACATGGATGAACATTTTTCACAGTGTTTGTTTACTAAAAGTACTTTCACTTATGTAAATTGTGTATTTTTACCTTCAGGGTCTTTATTTTATATTAAGCTAAGAATAATAAATACAGCTTTCACAGTCCAAAAGTAGGAAGTGATTTGTTTTCAGAATGATTATAGATGCTTTTCAAAAAGTCTGAGTGCCTTACATGTAACTATTTATGATAATTTTAATATATATATTTAAAAAGTCATCTATGTGTCTGGTGTGGAAAACATGAAGATAAAAAATGTTGGTCATTGCTTTTAAGGGATTTAGTCTTTCAGGGTGAAACAGAGAAGTATGACAGACAGGTGCTTTAGTGTCATGGGGACAGAAAGTAGGTCTCTTTAAGATGAAGATTCTAAAAGGCTTTCAGAAATGGTGACCCTCGAGTTAAATCAGGGAGAGTGAATGATTGTTAAGCAGCTGGAAGGAATGCTATAGATTAAGCAGAGTGGGTGTGCAAGAGAACCTTACATGTAACTATTTATGATAATTTTAATATATATATTTAAAAAGTCATCTATGTGTCTGGTGTGGAAAACATGAAGATAAAAAATGTTGGTCATTGCTTTTAAGGGATTTAGTCTTTCAGGGTGAAACAGAGAAGTATGACAGACAGGTGCTTTAGTGTCATGGGGACAGAAAGTAGGTCTCTTTAAGATGAAGATTCTAAAAGGCTTTCAGAAATGGTGACCCTCGAGTTAAATCAGGGAGAGTGAATGATTGTTAAGCAGCTGGAAGGAATGCTATAGATTAAGCAGAGTGGGTGTGCAAGAGAACAAAGATGTGGAAAGGCCTGGCCCTCCCCTGTGATTGACTGGAGCTGGAACTGGAACAGTCTGTTGGAGACCCTTGCATCCACACCAAGGAGTTTGAAGTCTATTCTGAAAGTGCTGGAGAGTCTCTGACTGATTGCAATATATTATTACAATTTTTTAACTGTTTCTGGCATTGCAAAGAGGTACAAACTTTTTGGAAAACAATCTGAAAAAAATCTGGAAAACCCCTCAAACTGGCAGAATAGGATGAAGGATAGGTGGGTGATGGGGGATAACAGAATAGAGACATTTAGAATTAATCTAGGGAGCAGAGATAGGACCGTAGTGGTGGGAAAAAAGAAGAGGTGATGCATTTGGAAAAACAGCAATAGCTTTAAGAAAACCCAAGATCCATTACTTATATAAGAAGCCTCTCCCACATGTGTATGGACATCTCACACAATTGTGCCCTAGTCCCCCACAACAATAGTGCCTCTGAGACCTAAAGGTGTGCATAGTGGCTCTGTCTTCCCTGGGGAGATGTGAGAATTGTGAGAAGGAGCTCATGCAGGCATTAAAGTAGGTTCAAGTTTGTTGGGGCCAGCTCCAGCTTCTGGGAGCTCAGAGTACTCTAGAAAAGGGAGATTGAGTTTTTGGTAGTCATAGACTCTGAGCCTCAGAGACTCCTAGCTCTATGGGTGGGACCAGAGGAGGGAAAGAGAGACACAGAGTTCCCATGCAAAGAGAGGAGCCTCCTTCACCCAGACTGAGGTGAAAATTCTCCAGACAGGTGGATTCTTTAGGCAGGCTTTGAGCAGTTACATGAATTCTGGGCAGCTTTGGTGGGTGCTGTGCCTTAATGGAGAGGTCTTTTTTCTTTATTCATGTGCACATAAGAGTGAGCAGAGTGAGCAGGGAGGGAGAGAGAGAAAGAGAGAGAGAGCGAGAGAGAGAGATGAAACTCTTCCACAGGGTCCGGTCATGCTGTGATCTGCTTCCTCCTGACATCCAAGCCCATTGGATCTTGGGCACTTGTTCTCTGCCTATGAAAGTTGCATGCTGACTAGGCCAGGGATTTCAAATGACTTTGCTATACTTATTGAGTGTGTTTTCTCATTCTTAGCAATGACAACCTATTCACAAATGAAAAAGGCTGAAATATTTATAACATGTTTATTGGGAAATTATTTACAATTGCTAAGACATGGAATCAAACCAAATATCTATGAACAGATGAATGGATTGAAACTGTGGCATGTATACATTATGGAATACTATTCAGCCATAGAAAACAAGACTTTGGCATTTGATACAAAGTGGATAAATATGGAAGATTTACTGCTAGGTGAAGCAAGCCAGACCATGAAAGAGAGCCATTATATATCCCTACTTAATATATACCAAAAATCTGTACTCTATGGCAGAAACTGAAAGATTGGAAGGTATAAAAGCATGGAGAGCTGCTGTTAATACTAAAGACAGTGTACGAGGAGGGTGGGAAATGGAGGAGAGTGAGAGGGAGGGAATCAACGGGAAAAGAAAGAAGCAAGGGAACCAGCAGTTAGCGTAATGGCTATGTCGCTGGACTCCCACATAGTCAACTGCGGTTCGCATCCCGGACCCGGTGGCTTAATACTCACGCCGGGCGCGTGTGCGTGTGTGCCCAAGATCCCGAGAGGAGAATGGAGGAGAATGGAGGAGAAGGGATTGCTGCATGACCATCCCCCCTGGGGATGATTTCCTGCTTTCTGTCTCTATGTCTCTCTCTGTCTGGCAAGCGCACGCGCCCTATAGTGAAAAAACCTCTCAAAAAAAAAAAAAAAAGAAAGAAAGAAGCAAAATATTTAAAGGACACACAAATAGAAAACTGTTGATAATTTATATGGTAACATCTTTGACTGGACTAACTTACAGTGTATTTATGCTGGTAAAATTAATTTTGTATGTTGTAAAAATATACAGTGATTGTAAAAAATAATAAAAATCACATCAAAATATTAAAAAATAAAGCAACAGAGACTACATAGAATCCATTTAGGAAGATAGAATTTAAGAGGGTATCATTCTGATTAATTTAAAAGCATGTATGTTACAACACTGTTTAAACATTTTGGCCAAACAATTAAAAATACTAAAAAATTATTTCATCTAGGAAAAAAATATTCACAATGTCCAATAAATATTTTTTAAAGATTATTTTGCCTAACTTTATTTATTTATTTATTTTAATTTGACCAGAAAGGGGCAGAGTGAGAGAGAGAGAGAGAGAAAGCAAGTCTCCAGGTCCGGGACTCGAACTGCAGTCGGCCATGTGGGAGTCCAGTGCCCTTAACCACCATGCCACCTGCTGGCCCCAATAAATATTTATTGAGTAGCTTGTGGGGACATGCGCTGAGCAAACACCACATGCTCTTTTGGGGTCTGGTAGAACCTTGTAACTTGTCTTTCCTTGACCTTGGCTGCAGACAGAGCAAGGGTGGAAATTACTAGGGGCGTTCCAACAGACACATCTGATGGACTTCAAGAAACATCTTGACCCCAATTAGTAAAGTCCAATCCCTGCTCTGCATCTGAAAGGTTCTTTAGACTTCTCTGGGTGTGGTGGTGCACTCCTTATGGAGAAGTTCTTTAGCTCCTTCCCCACACCTAACAGCTAGTTCTCTGCATTAGAAAGGAAGATGAGATTTACTCTAGATGGGATTACCACCAAGGGATACACCTTGCCCCGGGGTATGACTAATCCCTTATAGATTTGTTAACTGTTTCTCATTGTCTGTAACCTGGCAACTAATCCATGAAGTTTCATGAAACATACATGTGTAATGTCTCCTTGTACTATAAATAAAGACGTCCAGTTCATCTGGGCAGCACAAGTTGCTTGGGCTACCTAGGCTCAGGCTGCCTGTGTCCGTTTCTACTCTATCCCTTTGTCTCATTCTTTCCAATTCCCAGGTCCTGGCAAGATGGAGGGCTTTCTCTTTCTCGTCCTCTTTCTCTTCCTCACCAGCAGCCCTCTGATCATGATTCAGCCAGACCCAAGCCCTGGGGCGGACGCCGACAGTAGCTAATATTTATGTGGTTGGAGACATAGTGGTGAACAAGAGAAAAAAGAATAACTGGCTTTTCTGGAAATTAGATTCTAAAAGAAGTAAGAAAATAAAGGTGTCAACAGGTAGATATGTAACTTGAAACAATGATAAATGAAAGAGGAAAAAATAAAAATGGTAATGCATTAGAGAGCAAGAATGGATGGAAGAAAAAAATTTTCTAAGGACTGAACTTTTAACATATGTCTCACTTAGATTTGTGTTCTATGGAGATACCAAAATGGTTATTTTCTCCCTGAAACCATCTCTGACCTTCTTGACCTTGTTCAGTTCTTTTGCTCTGAAAACTTCTTGTACAGTTCTGTATAGCACTGGTCATGTGTACATCTCACATTTATTTGGTGATTTTTGAATCATGTCCTCCCCAAGAGCATGAGTTCTATGGGAATAAGAATAGAGTTAGTCTTTGTTTTCTTCTTTATCCAGGTACTAGTAATGAGTTGCTTGTTGTAGATGCTCAGTAAGTATAGTATTTTTTTTAAGTGATTGAAAGGTTTAGTTTTTAAATGCTAAACAACTCTGGAACTCTGCATACCTTTCTGATAAGTTTCAAAGTCAGAATGTGCTTGACAAAGTGAGTACATGATAAATGTCTCATTGTATAAAAATGAATTTTTCTGGACCTTAATAGATTGATGAATAATATGTAGTCTTATTTGATTTTGCAAACTGGATCATTTCCACCCAGGAGCAGCCGTAGAAACATAGGTAGAAGAGAAAGGAAGACCTTTTTGAAATGGAAACTTTCTGAGCTGACAGAATAATCTCCCCATGCCAGAAAAGAAAAGGGAGCAATGGTGGATAGGAAGGCTGAGATTTAAAAGAATTTAGACAGAAGTAGGAATAAGAGTAAGATTACTATGTCATCAAGAAAAAGATTTATGTGTTACTTTGATAATGTTTTTAGATGGAACTAAGGAAAAGGAGAAAAGCCATTTTGTAACAAGTAGTTTGGAAAAAGTATACATCGTATAACCTTCTTTGCCCAATTACTAAGTATTGTTAAGAAATCAAAGACTTACTCATGAATCTTTTTCCTTTCAGAGATTACAAAAACTAGATAGAAATATGGGACTACTGGACTTGAGCTAGAAACAAATTGAATTAATGAAAGAAGGGATACAAAAAGTGGAATTAATGAAACAAAAAGGACACAAAAAAATGGAAAGGCTTACTGCTTCAAAAGACTAGCATTGGTAGGATTCTCTTTATCCAACTCAAGGAAGTCCAAGATTGTTAAAGATGTTTGCTGACTTTTCTTATCAGCTCTGTGCTTTTGCAATGGTAATAACAGATGGATGAGAAAGAAAGATAATTCAGAAAAACAGTACCACCTGTGGCTTCTTCCTTCTGGACCTGGGGCACTCTCAGTGACAGGGAACACACTATTTTCAGGGCAGCACAGAGTCGTTAACCTCTACTCTTTTTTATCATACAGTTCCTGTTCATAGTGAGCATAAGTCTTTCTTCTCATAGCTTCTATCTATTATTCTTAGTCTAACCTTCAGTGCCTTCACAATAAATCTAATTTCCATTCCACACAAGATCTTTCAGATATTAGTAAGATAATGTCATGTCTCTATTCCTTTTTTGTCCCTATTTCTTTACCTGTAAACTATTTTTTTCACGTGTGCTATTGACATGCAGTCTGCTTTTCATATACTTTTTTTTATCTGCAATATCCCTGATTTCAGATGGAGCGGGGTGCTAAATTTGTTTATGCTGAATATTATATTACCATATACATATTATGTGATAAATAAATATTCATGCTAAATCTTATTTTGCCATTAATGGAAAAGAATATCATTGGTAGCTATATTATACTGTAGATATCTACAAAGCTCAATGATAAATAACCCCTTAAGTCTTCCACATTATTCTGCTGCTGAGCAGTATCATCCCCATTCTGACCATATCAGTCACTTGTTTGTTTGGAACAGCTGTTCTGTGGCTCAAGCCTGGTGAATATTTTAGATTTTTAATTCTGTCATGCAAACTATTTATTCTTCTTCACAGTTCTATGCATTATAAAAAAATTAGACTGTTATGCATGTCTTTTTGCCTCCATCCAAGTCAAGTCACTGGTAAATCTCGATCAGAAAGCTCCAGGTCAAAGCTGTAGTTGCCATTAGCTGTGCTTGCATGCTGACATCAGTCTGTTAACTGGTACCTTCCCATAGAGCTGATCAATCAATCTATTGTTAATCTATTTTATCATGTTGTCTTCAGGCCCAGTAGCTTTGGGTGCAAGTTACCGCTGACTGAAGAACATTTCGTAATCCCGATGTCCATTCCCCATTCCAGACCAGTTAAATCAGAATCTCCGGGGTGGGATGCAGGAGATTGTAAAAGCACCTCAGATGAGTTTACTATGCAGACAAGGTTGGGAGCAACCAGCTTGCCCCAATATTTCCCAGACTTCTTTGATGAAGAAGTTATCTGGTGTATACAAGTACAAGATCCTAATGTTACTTCCTACTCAGGAAGCTCCAGGAATCTGGAAATACTGAAAGCGCATACTTAGATACCTTTCCCTCCAAACAGATATAAGCAGAGAAATAGTCAAATCCTTGTTAAAGTCCAGGGTTAGTATTTCAACCACATTGCACTGTAAAAGAAAGAAAAGGGTCAGTATGACTGACATGTAATAAATTAAATTTCACGGTAGAATATTGTCTTGTTTATGGTATCCCCTCAGATGAAGCTATAGATATGCATCTATCTTTCTATACACACGTGTGTATCGACAAATCTTTGAGCACATTTACTCATTCAACAAAACTGTGTTGAGTGACTCTCCATGGTCAAGTCTGATGCCAAGCAGGGAATACTACTGTGAGACTAGAGCGGCATGATCCTTGTCTTCATTTGTCTACAGTCTGGGGTGGGATGGAGCAGACACAGTCATTAAAAAAATGTCCTAAATAAGTACAAATTGTGGTAGAGTGTAGAAATGGGCTGGGATGGTGGAGAGGGTGAAAAGCAGATGGACTTTGGAGATAAAATGGAAAGTACTTGGACACAGCATGTAAGAGGAAGAGAAGAACCAAGGGTGCATATTTGCTAAAAGAAATTACTAGCCTGATAAATCTTGTCTCTGTGTGTCGTGTATATGAGTGACATTGTATTTAGATGGGAAATACTTGTGATAGATAAATTTTCACCAAAGAATCAGTGAATCAATGCCTGCTGCGTACAGGTCCTGAGCTGACTGTTGTGGAATATACTCATCTGAGTAACATGGTATTGGGTTCCAAGAAAAAGTCAGGACAATTTAGTTCCAAGTCCAGGTCTACCATAAGTTATTTTCTTTCCAAGATTTGGTTAATAACAAATTAATGTAAAGCTGATAACTAATGTGAGTAAACTCCTTACCCAGAATAGTGAAATAAAATAGTAATTAGTTTTGAATAAACATCATGTACATATCCATCTATTCATTGTGTGACCATGGGTTCACCTCCTGTTTCTATGAGATGAGGACTTTGGATTAGACAGCCTCTCATTTGCCTTCTAGCTATGCCATTCTGTATTTCTCTCACCAATATATAGAGACAATACCTTCCTGACACACAAAGTGCTCTTTTTTTTTTTTTTTTTTTTTTTTTTTTTGGGGGGGTGCCACC
>NW_006159990.1:7165005-7168133 GCF_000334495.1 Tupaia belangeri chinensis | reverse complement strand
TTTTGCTATAGGGCGTGTGCACTCGCCAGATAGACAGAGAGAGACAGAGAGATAGAAAGTGAGAAATCACCCCCCAGGGTGGATGGCCATGCCGCAATCCCTTCTCCCCCATTCTCCTCTCGGGTTCTTGGGCATGCAAGCACATGCGCCCGGCGTGAGTTTAAGCCACCGGGTCCGGGACTCGAACCGTGGTCGACTATATGGGAGTCGAGCGACATAGCCATTGCTCTTTTTGAGCATTCTAAAGTAAATGCCAAGTGAATGGGTCATGTGAGGTTCTCTCCTAATAAGACAGGGATTAGTCCAAGGTGGGTTCATCAGATTAGAGTTTGCTTGGGAGAGAATGGGCAGATCAGTACGTCAGAACTCAAAATTGCAGTCAGTTAGGGAACACTGGCAGATATACTTGCAGTGATGGGTTTAGATCAAATTGTGGAAAATGTTGGATGCTCTGTTGAGAAGTTTCAGACTTTATCCTATGATGAGCTGTGAGCAGTAAAACTAGAATTTATGACTCCACTTTTTCAAATCAGTTTCTTTGTGCACAACAGTAATAAGATCTGGAAGTTGGGGCAGTGCCAAAATCAGTGGTCCCATGAAGTGCTGATCTCAAAACTTTGGGATTCTCCATTTGTTTTCTCTTTCACTTTCAAGTAGAAGTGGTCTTTGAATGTGATCTGGAAGATGCAGATTTGGATAGGTCTGTGTTTGACTCTTCACTGTGCCACTTTCTAGTTCTGAGATTTGGGCAGAATCTTAACTGTTTGGCACCTTAGTGTATGACCTTTTAAGTGAGGCCAACGACACCTTTAGGGGGTTACTGTGAAGACTAAATATTTGACCTCTAAAGCCTCATGAACACCAATGTTTTCATGTGCCCCCTAGTGCCCACACTTGGCCTACTGCCCAACATCAACAGAGTTCTCTAAGGCCCTGTTTAGTCAGGCATTGTTCATGACATTCAGCCTTACAGGCTTAAGTTGCAAACTTGATTAGTTGGGACCTCTATCGCAATACTCCTCAGCTGGTGGTCATGGTAGGGGAATGGAAACAAATGCTGAGCAGAGAAGCAATCTGGGACTTTGATATTTTCCCTAAGTTTGCATCCTCACACCTCCCCTGGATGAAAAACATTGGTGACATGATTCCATTCTTTCTGCTGGTGAGTTGCATTGCTTTGGTGAGCTGGGGAAGCCAGACGGATGAAAGCCACTGCTAAGAAGAATAAATAGCAGTGTCCTAGAAACCTCCCCAGAAAGATTTAGAAGGTAACCTAAGACCTGTGGCATTATGGTGGTTTTCTACTATTTTGGAAACAGTGAGCTCATGGCTTAGAGTCACTGTGGATTAAGAAATGCTCAGATGGCCAAGGCTACAACTACCAAAAGTCAAATAGGTTGTTTTGGTTGGGGAACTGGGACAGATCTTGGCCCCTGGTCTGAATTCTTCCATCTACTGTTTCATTCTAAGTCTTTGAGCCACTGTACTCAAGTCTTAGCCTCTGGTCTTTCATCATGATTTTGGTCAGATACAGTGACAGTTTGTAGTGATTACAGATTTATTTTTAAAAGACAACCTACTGACCTTTTTATGAATAGCAGCTTTAAAAAGAAGACTGAAAAAAAAATCTCTAAAGCAAGCATATATGCTTGGTATTAGGTTTAATTTTGGAAGTGATACAATGAGTAAGGCTAACTGCATTCTCCATGTGTTTTAAGTTATTATACTGTTTAGTACAGTGTAATTTATATAAGTTTAATCAAATTTATTATCTTTGACAAAGAAGCAAATGCTTGGAATATTAAGTTGTTTTTTTAAAAGACAAAGAACATAATTAATTTTTCCAAACTTGTCTAAAAATGCTTAGTGGCCAGTTCTGCCATCTAGATTTATTTAAACATATGTAAATTTGGCATTTTGAGCAGCGATTAATAAAGTTGCTGTAATTTTTATCTTGGATTTTTTTCTTCTCTGGCTTTTTGAAAGGTACTGGCTAAGCATTTAAATTATTATTTCAGTTTTCAAAGATTTTGGCTAGTGCTTTCTGGGACAATAAAATAGTTTGCATGAAAACGGTATCATTATGGAGTTTTTTTTTTTTTTTTTTTTTTTTTTTGAGAGGTCTTCGCCATAGGGCACATGCGCTCGCCGGACAAAGAGAGACATAGAGACAGAAAGCGAGGAATCACCCCCCCAGGGAGGATGGTCACCCCGCAATCCCTTCTCCTCCATTCTCCTCTCAGGATCTTGGGCACACACACACGTGCCCGGCGTGAGTTTTAAGCCACCGGGTCCGGGACGCGAATCGTGGTCGACTACGTGGTAGACTACGTGGGGGGCCAATGACATAGCCATTATGCTAACTGCTGGTTCCCGTGGAGTTTTTTTTTTAAGGTGCCTGGTTTCATTATAAACAGCCTTTACTTGCACTGTTTTGGAAGTATAAATGTGTTAGTCTAACCATGTGACAATTAATCTTTTTGTAATTGGAAGTGAAAATTTGATTTTAATGAATGAATCCCCAAACATTCCTTATCTTAGTGATTCTTAACTTTTGGATTAATTTTTTTTTTTGCATTCATTTTCCTTGTAACATTCATTTACAACAAATAATTTCCACTCTTCAAGCAATCATTGAACAACTACTTAACTGTAAATGATTTTAGATAAGTTACTTTGAGACTTCTCAGACTTTATTTTCCTCACCTTTAAAATAAAGGTGGTTAGGGGCCAGAATGTGGTGGTTAAGACACTGGACTCTCACATGGCCGACTGCAATTCGCCTCCCAAATCCAGCAACTTGAGAATCATGCTGGATGCGTGTGCAGGTGTGCTCAAAATCCCAAGTGGAGAAGGGAGAAGAGATTGTGGTGTGGCCATCCTCCTGCAGAGTGATTTCTCACTTTTCCTTTCTCTGTCTCTCTTGCGTGTGCATGTGTCCCATGGCAAAAACCTAACAAATAATAATAATTTTAAAAAAAGGTTTTGGAATCCCAAATGTCTAAGTTTGTGTCCAGCTTTAAGACTGTTATTCAGAGCCGGCGCGGGGCGCGCCCGGCGGAAGCCGGCGCGGGGCGCGGGAGAGCCCATGCCCCCGGAGCGGGATGGGGCTTGGGAAAAATTTTCGG
>NW_006159990.1:7135100-7161903 GCF_000334495.1 Tupaia belangeri chinensis | reverse complement strand
GATTAATTTTTTTTTTTGCATTCATTTTCCTTGTAACATTCATTTACAACAAATAATTTCCACTCTTCAAGCAATCATTGAACAACTACTTAACTGTAAATGATTTTAGATAAGTTACTTTGAGACTTCTCAGACTTTATTTTCCTCACCTTTAAAATAAAGGTGGTTAGGGGCCAGAATGTGGTGGTTAAGACACTGGACTCTCACATGGCCGACTGCAATTCGCCTCCCAAATCCAGCAACTTGAGAATCATGCTGGATGCGTGTGCAGGTGTGCTCAAAATCCCAAGTGGAGAAGGGAGAAGAGATTGTGGTGTGGCCATCCTCCTGCAGAGTGATTTCTCACTTTTCCTTTCTCTGTCTCTCTTGCGTGTGCATGTGTCCCATGGCAAAAACCTAACAAATAATAATAATTTTAAAAAAAGGTTTTGGAATCCCAAATGTCTAAGTTTGTGTCCAGCTTTAAGACTGTTATTCAAAGATTTCTCTCCTTTGAACACTCATGGCCAATTTTCTTGACTCTTTTTGGGGTATTAATCTATTAAGCATTCTGTTCCATGGATTTATGTGGAGATTTTATCTGATCTCTTTTCTAAGCTCTGCAGAAGTCCATGACTGATCTCTTTATTTTTATCTTTTTTGAATTGCCATAACATTTAGAATAAAGTTTCTCATAAACAAAAACTTGATAAATATTTGTGAAAAGAAAAAGTGAATTTTCTCTCAAAGTAGTTCATTTGATATAAAAAATTTTAAAATTACTTTTGCTTTTGTTTGTATAGTACGCTTTTAAACTTGAACTATCTGAATTTATTGACTTTTTCAACGCACGAGTTAGTGTAGCACAATTGATACAGTCATGTGCCACATATTTCATGTTTTGATCAATGATGGACCACATATACATGATGCTCCCATAAGAATAAAAAAGAACTAAAAATTCTCACCTGCGATGATATAGCATTATTCACATACTTCAGCTATGCTGGTGTAAATAAATCTACTATATTGCCAGTTGTATAAAAGTGTTTCAGATACAATTATGTATAGTACTTACTATTCCATAATGATAAGAAATGACTATGTTTCTGCATTGTATATCTACTATTCATCTTATTATTTTAGAGTGTATTCTTTCTACTTATTAAACAAGTTTTCTGTGAAATAGTATACCATATTATGCCAGCAGCAGCCACCTATATACCATGTTTACTACATCTCTTGACTGTATCATTTTCTCTCTGGCTTGTTTTAATCTCACATTGTTTTGTTCATCATGGCCCCTAAAGTATACAAAATCTACCAATAATGTTGCCAGTAGGATGATGCATAGAATGATTAACCTGGAACAAAATGAAAAGTTATTAGGACTATGAAGGTAGAATGCCAGTGATGGCTATTGCTTGCTAGTCAGGCATGTCTTGTTCTATTATAGCTACTATCCTGAAGAATAAGAACTAAGTGTGATGAAAGCTGCAAAAGAATCTGCCTCACTAAAGTCAATGAGACTAAGAAAAAACTGAGATGGACCTATTGTAGGTATGGAGGAAATTCCAAAGACCTGGACTGAAGACCAGATCCCTAAGTATCAACACTATTATAATCACAGTCAAAGTACAAAGTTTGCTTGAGACGAACAGAAGAGGCTGGATGTGACAATGATGCTGCTTTACTGCTAGCTCTGCATGCTTTAAATGATCCGAGGATCATTATTCATTAAATAATGGGAATGTG
Source organism: Tupaia belangeri chinensis (assembly GCF_000334495.1). Classification (NCBI taxonomy): domain Eukaryota; kingdom Metazoa; phylum Chordata; class Mammalia; order Scandentia; family Tupaiidae; genus Tupaia; species Tupaia belangeri. Next base: position 7,160,169 of record NW_006159990.1, on the reverse strand, counting down.
ACTGGCGAGCCCATGAATGTAGACATGAAAGCAGCTGAAGAATTTTTGGAAACCCTAGATAAGCTGATTGTGGAAGAAAATCGCTTATGAAGGCAAATCATCCACAGGGATGAAACCTCTCAATTCTGGGAACAGAAGTCTGAAAGGACTTTCATTTATAATGGGGTCAAGTCAATGCCAAGTTTCAAAGTTTTTAAGGACAGGACAATAGTCTTGCTTGGGGAAAATGTTGTAGAATACAAATTGAAACCTTTGTGATCTGGCACTGTGAGAATCCCAGGATCTTCAGGCACATAAGTAAGCTCATTCTGCAGTGTACTGGAGGAGCAAAAGGAAGTTATAGATGACATGGCTCCTCTCCCAAGAGGTCCTCTTGAATTGCTATGCCAGTGCGATGGAGAAGTACTCTTTGGAGAATAACATATGTTTCAAGATTTTTGCATATTTTGAAGCTTCTACACATCCTCCTTTTATTGGTAATCTTCATCATCATATCAGAATGGGATTTCTTCCTCAAAATGCCACCTTTTTGATTCAACCAGTGGATTGAGATAGCAGCTTTTAAGGCCTGCTTACTAAGAAGGGCCTTTTCTCAGGCTATTTCTCCAACTGAGCAAAAGAGAGTCAAAACACTGATGTAATTCTGGCAGGATTACAATATCTCTGATTACATCACTGAATCAAAAATCTTACTTAGGCTTAGGGTAATATCACTAAGGAGTATATTGCTAGCATTTGGAAGAAATACTCAAAAAGTCCATCCATGACTTCAAATAATTTATGAAGGATGAGGAGGTTGCAAAAGTCAACAGAGCTTTAGATGAGACGGCAAATAACTTTTTTTTTTTTTGGAGAGGTTTTTCCTATAGAGCACGTGTGCTCACCAGAAGGACAGAGAAAGACAGAGAGAAAGGGAGAAATCACCCCGCCAGGGGAGATGGCCACACTGCAATCCCTTCTCCTCCATTCTCCTCTTGGGATCTTGGGCACACACGCACACGTGCCCAGCATAAGTTCAAGCCACTGGGTACGGGACTCAAACAGCAGTCGACTATATGGGAGTTCAGCAACATAGCCATTATGCTAACTGCTGATCCTGAGATGGCAAATAACTTTAACTTTGATGTTGATGAGGATTATATTATGGAGTTGATTGAGGTGATTCCTGAGGAACTGATTAATAATGAGTTGTTGGAACTAGAACAGGAACACATAGTTGAAGAAAAAGCAAGAGAAAACAGAATTATAGAGAAGAAAAAGCAGAACCCCACAAGAAAGTTCACAATGAAGGAGTGGTGTACAGAAATGTCTTAGGCATGAAAATTCACTCACCACTCCCTGACTGGCTCACCCAGAGCAACTTCCAGTCCTGCAGACTCTATTCATGGCAAGTATCCTATAGGAGAGTATCATTTTTCACTTTTTATACTATATTTATAATAACTGTTCTATGTTTAGAGTTTAAGTACTTACCATTTTGTTGTATTCTAAAACCGTTGAATCACAGTTTTCAAATACTTTAGTATTGTGAGACTCCCTGGGATCCTCTCTTTTACTGAACCACCTGTGAGAAAGGAGAAATTGTTCTTCAGTCACCTGAATAGAAGACTCCTCCTGTGGAGATCACATCGCTAAACACAGCAGAAGAGAGACTTCTGCACATATAAGTCCACAGCAAAAGGGAAGCACACTTGTTCCCAGTCAAAGAAACATTCCCCCAAAATGTATCCAAAAGTGAATACATCTCCCAATGACTAGAAGTAGAAGATGTACCCTCAGGTCTGAATAAACCAGGAAATATGTCTCCACCAAAAGAACACAATAACTCCTCTCCACTTATTGAAAAAACAGAAGAAGTAACCAAAATGTCACCGAAAGAATTCAGAACATTCATGATGACAAAACTCTGAGTTGGAACAGAAAAGAGACAATGAACTAAAGAACATTAGGAAGTCCTTCCACAATATGAAAGAAGAAATGGACACTCTAATAAAGAATCAGATGGAACTCTTAGAGATGAAGTCTGCAATACAGGTAATAAAAAACTATCTCAAAAGTATTAAAAGTTGGGAACCAGCAGTTAGCGTAATGGCTATGTCGCTGGATTCCCACGTAGTCGACCGCGGTTTGTGTCCCAGACCCGGTGGCTTAAAACTCACGCCGGGCACGTGTGCATGCGTGCCCAAGATCCCGAGAGGAGAATGGAGGAGAAGGGATTGCGGCGTGACCATCCCCCCTGGGGGGTGATTTCTCGCTTTCTGTCTCTATGTCTCTCTCTGTCTGTCTGGCGAGCACACTCGCCCTACAGTGAAAATCTCTCAAAAAAAAAAAGTATTAAAAGTTGATTAGATCATGCAGAAGATAGAACTTCCAATGTAGAAGATCAAACTTCTGACCTAGAAAAAAAAGAAACACTGAAAAGATAGAGAAAATAACAACAACAACAACAACAAACTTGGGGATAATATATGAGAAATATTAGATCCCATTAAATGTCCAAACATCCGAATAATTGGTATCCTAGAAGATGAAGAAACTAATAAGGGCATGGAAAATCTATTCCATGAAATCCTGTAAGAAAACTTCCCAAGTCTAGAGAAGCATTCACACATCCAGATCCAAGAAATACAAAGGACCCCAAATAGAATCAACCCAAGAAGATCTTCCCTAAGGCACTTCCCAGACTAGCCAAGACCACAGATAAAGACATGATAATAAAATTGGCAAGAGAGAAATGACAAGTGACTTACAAAGGTCATCCCATCAGGCTAACACCAGACCTCTCAACAGAAACAATGCAAGCAAGGAAAGAATAGGAAGACATATTGAAAGTGTTAAGAGAGAAACAATTTCAACCAAGATTATTGTATCCTGTAAGATTATCTTTCATATGGGAAAAAAAAGATTAAAATCTTCTCAGACCAACAAAACCTGAAAGAATTTGCCAACCCCAGACCAGCTCTTCAAGAAACTATGAAGGGAGTCCTGGTCCAGGAAAATTAGAAAATGAACAGCCAGAAATAAAGTAATAAAAGGCAACCAAGACAATGGCCAACTTAAAGGTAGGGACATGTCTGGAAATAACCTACTCTTGAATGACTTCACAACTACTGAAGAAATAAAGACCAAAATAAAAAGATTTATGGAAGCCAATGGTAATGAGGACATGAGTTTCCATAATCTTTGGGATACTGAAAAAGCAGTCATAAGAGGGAAGTTCATAACAATTAGTGCACATAAGAAGAAGATGGAAAGAAGGCACATGGATCACCTAACATCATGCCTCAGAAAACTGGAAAAGCAACAGCAAAAAAATCCAAAAACTCCAGGAGAAAGGAAATAATAATGATCTGAGCAGAAATAATGAAATAGAAAATAAATGAACTATACAGAAATTAAATGAAAGTAAAGACTGGTTCTTTGAAAAGATATACAAAATTGATAAACCACTAGTGAGACTTATTAAGAAGAGAGAAAGAACCAGGTACATCAACAGGTGGACCAATGGAACAGAATAGAGTCCCCAGATATAAACTCCCAATCATACAGGCAACTGATTTTTGATAAAGGATACCAGTCAATCCAGTGGGAAAAGGAAAACCTCTTTAGCAAATGGTGCTGGAGAAACTGGATATCCATCTGCAGAAAGATCAATCTGAACCCCTACCTCTCACTATTGACAAAAATCAACTCAAAGTGGATCAAAGATCTAAACCTAAGACCCCAAACTATAAAACTACTCTTGGAAAACTCTGAGAGGCATTGGGGGAGGTCTTTGGACCCCAAGGACATTAAGGAGAAAAATAGAGAGGCAAGGCATTTATGGGACAAAGAAATGGGGTCTTAAATAAGACCCCCAAAGCACAGGCAATAATCTCAAAAATAAACAAGTGGGATTACATCGATTAAGAAGTTTCTGCATGGCAAAAGTTACAGTAATTATTGTGAATAGACAGCCCTCAGAATGGGAAAATACTTTTGTAAACTATGCATCAGATAAGGGACTGATAACCAGAATACACAAGGAACTCAAACAGCTGTCCTGAAAAAAGATGATACACCCTATTAAAAGATGGGAGTTAAAAGAATGAGTTAAAAAACAAAACCAAAAACCAAAAACCACCTTCTAAAGAAGATATACAAATAGCCAAAAGGCATATGAAAAAATGCTCAGCATCCCTCATTGTAAGGGAGATGCAGATCAAAACCAGTGAGATACCACCTAACCCCAGTGAGAATGACTAAGAATTAAAACAAAACAAAACAAAAAATGATGAGTGCTGGTGGGGTTAGGGTGAAAGGGGAACTCTCCTACACTGCTGGTAGGAATGTAAATTGGTTCAGCCACTGTGGAGGACAATTTAGAGATTCCTCAAAGATCTACAAATAGAACCACCATATGATCCAGCAATCCCACTCCTTGGTATCTAACCAAAGGACAGAAGAATTCTTAATTAGAAAAGTGCTTTCACATTGATGTTTATTGTGGCATTATTTACAATTGCTAAGACATGAAACCAACCCAAATGCCCACAAACAGATGAGTGGATTGAAAGTGTGGCACATATACTCTATGGAATACTATTCAGATAAAAAGAAAAAAAAAAAAGAAAAGAGACCCTGACTTTATTTATGTATTTATTTTTGGAAAGACCCCAGTTTTTGCAGTGTTTGACATAGAGTGGATGAATATGGAAAATTTACTGCTGAGTGAAGCAAGCCAGGCTATAAAGGAGAGATATTGTATGTCTCCACTTAATACATACCAAGTGTCTACACTCCATGAAACTGAATGACTAAAGGATATAGAAACATAGTAAATGGTTTTGAATCCTAGACACAGTGTGGGAAGACGGTGAGTGAAGGAGTAGAGTCTGAGGAAGGACATTAAGGAGAAGGCAAGGCATTTATGGGACAAAGAAATGGGTTATTATCTGTTGAAGATAACTTTCAGGTGAGAAATGTATACTCGTTGGAATATTCACTTTTCAAGCTAAGTAACGTGTGATTGAATATATAAAACAAATTGAAATAAACAAATAAAAAATAAAAGTAATACTGCAATTGATACAGCTACAAAGTAAATTATTAAAGAAACATTTTTAGAATTGTGTTATAATAGAGATAATGGAAAATCTCTGGTAGTATAAATGTTTGTTGGATATGTTTTGATTCAAACTCACTTTTCCCAGGTAAGAACTAGGTTCAGCCACTTTCTGAATTCATTATCATATTTATTTACCACCAGTGATTTTCAAGTCAATTGATTTTTAAAAATAGAAAACAGGTTTTAGCAAACACAAAAAAGACTGCCCTTGAACTTTCTTAGTTTTAGCTACAGATTTTTCAACATTTCATTCTCTTAAGTGAAAATATACTTTAGAGACTGAAATATTTAAGAAAACGTGTCTAGAAGCTTTTTGCATAACAACTGCTGCTTTTTCTAGAAACACTGTAAGAAAAAATAGTTATCGGACTTCAGGGCTGAATATCTCCCAGTTTTACCAGTAATGATCCATTTGATTTTGGCAAGTTACTTATTCTCTTTGTGCTTCAGTTTTCTCATGTATTAAATGTGGATACTGATGCTAAATTGTAGAGATTATTTGGGTATTAATATATGAAACCACTTAGAACAGTACCTGCATTATAGTGAGTATTCAGTAACTTTTGCCCACTCCTAGTAAGCAGCTGTTTTACTCAGTTTTGTATTGCTATAACTGAATATCACAGACTGGGAATCTTACAAAGAATGAAGGTTTATTCAGCTCATAGTTCTGAAAGTCCAAAGTCAAAGGGCTGTATGTGGTGAGGGCCTTCTTGCTGATGGGGACTGTGCAGTCCTTGGGTGGTACAGTACATCACGTGGCTAGATGGCAAAAGTATGTGTCAGCCTTGGTCTATTTCCTTCTTCTAATAAAAGTGACCAGTGTTCAATCATGGGGTCCCTACTCTAATGTTCTCAATTAATCCTTACATACCTCCTAAATGACCTGACTCTTAATAGCATAGTCTGATGATTTAGTTTTCATCCTTTTAGTACCTTACAATGGGGATTAAATTTCAACATGAGGGTCAGAAGGTGGCATAGTGGTTAAGGCACTGGACTTCTATATGGCCAACCAATGTTCGAGTCCCAGAGCCAGGAGCTTGTAACTCAAGTCAACTGTGTGTGCATGCATGCCCAAAATCCTGAGAGGAAAATGGAGAAAGGATTGTGGCATGGCCATCCCCCCTGAGAGATTATTTCTCACTTTTTCTCTCTCCATCTCTCTTTCTGTCTCTCCAGTGAGTTCATGTGCCCTATAGCAAAAATCTTCTAAGATACATAAATTTCAACATAAATTTGGTGGGAACATTGAAATCATAGCAACATTCAAAGAAATTTCTTTTTCTGTGTGAAAATGTTCCCATTGGAAAGATTCTGTTTTGATTGGAGAAGTTCATCAACAGTCTTTTATTTGTTTTAACATATACTACTTGCCTTCTGTTTAGTGAAATGTTTGTTTTTCTATCCCCTTTTTCTCTGTAACGTTTTTCTTTGTAATACTGGTACTTAAACATGCACACACGTTATAAGTTATATATTCAACTTATATTTGTTGGTGGCCTCTGAGGTTAGTTACTTAAGATAACTATAACTAATTCACTTAATAGTACTACAGATTTGTAATACTAAAACATGTTTTTAGAATTATAAAATTTATCTCTGATTCAAAGCATATCATATAGAGGAAACATTAGTCAAGATAAAAGCTAGGTCAAAAACATTTATTAATGTACTCAAGACAGTGTGGTTGCTGTTAGAAATAAAATAGATATAAAAACAGGAATTTTGCCCATCAGGAATTTGAAATACAGTTGGAGAAATATGAATCATAAACATGAAGCAAAATGAGACTCAAACAGATGAGTTAGAAAACAATAACTATTATTTTTTACAAGATTTATTTACTTAATTGTTATTATTATTTATCTTTTAATTTTACCAGAGAAAGACAGAGATAGAGAGAAAGGGAAAGTGAGAAAGTAGGTCACCAGTTCTGGGACTCAAACTACAGTCAGTCATGTGGGAGTCCAGCACCCCATGCCAGCACCAGTAATTGTTCTCATATAAGTGATATAGACATTTTGAGAAGGGAAGCATTATATAGTAGGCTGAAGAATTCTTGAAGATTTAGCAAGGAGCTGCAATATCAATATTCTAGTTAATCTATTTAAATTCAGCTTAACTCATGCATACCATTTCTATAGCATTGGAAGGATATAGAAACTTTGCCAGGCAAAGCAAAGATTTTAAATCTTTGCAGGGGGGAGGGGCAGTAGATGGTGTAATGGTTATGCCGCTAAACTCCTACATGGTCGATCATGGTTCACATTCTGGACCTGGAGGCTTGAAACTCACACAGTTTCAAGAAAATGGAGGAGAAGGGATTGTGGTGTGGCCATCCCTCTTGGGGGCCAATTTCTCACTTTCTGTCTCACTGTCCTCTGTAGTAAGCACATGCCCCCTATAGCAAAACTCTCTCTAAAAAAAATCAATAAATCAGTCTTTGGGGATTGGTATATAAAGAGATGAAAGAAATTAATGAAATAAAATGAGGTAGTGTTGGGAGTGGGAAAATACTGAGGGAATGGATTGCACGAATAGAGGAAATTGGGGAGATAAGTCTGGGTAGAAGGTCAAGATCACTTAGAGTATGGGTAGGATTGGGTTGTCACCATAAGGATGGCATGAAAGTTTGACATTCATCCTGAAGCTCTTAGGTAAGACATATTATTCAGTTGGCTCATCTTTAGACTGAGGAATCCAGGAAGCTTTTCAGAATACAGTCTGTGGCTCATAGATTACAAAGGGAGAAATTTATTTTACAGATTACATTGATATTACTATTCAGAATATAGTAATGTGACTTTAAGTCCTAAAATGGCTTCAGAATGTGAGGGACTACTTACATGTCCTTTAATAATATATATTACTATTTGAGAAATAAATTACTCTAATCTTTTATGAGTAATTGAACTTTTGTTTGTTGGTGGCTACCATGGAAATAGTGAGGCATGAAGATTTATATTACAAGTGGGAGAGGAATGTTAATAAGAGGAGTTCAGGCAGCTGATGATGAAGGATGGAATGGAGGTAGCTGTGTGCCTAGAGAGGGTGTGGCAAATCAAAGGCACTTGAGAAGGTGAATCACCAAAAGTGTTTTGCTGAACATCTCAAATTCTGTCTATTTTACAGAAAAGAAAAACCTGTTTTATCCCTATAGTTAAGTGAAGCAAGCCAGAGAATGAAAAAGAGGCATTGTATGTCCCTACTCAATATATACTGAATTCCAGCACCTTATGGCAGAAACTGAATGATTGGTAGGTATAAAAGCATGGCGAGTAATGATGGTACTGGAGGCAGTGGAAGAGGAAGGTGGAAAATGGAGGGTGAGAGGAAGGGAATCAAGGGGAAGAAGAAAGAAGCAAAACATTTAAGGGAGCCCAAATGGAAAGAAATTTGTAGATTATAATGTTTATGGTAATGTCCTTGACTGAACCAATATGCAATATATCATGATAGGAAAATTCTGATACACAGTGATTAAATGCAAAAAATAAAATAAAAATTAAAAATGATTTGAAAAGGACAATAGTAATTTCATAAAGCATGTAACAAGTTTATCTGGGAAAGGAAGGAGACAGAGAACAAAGTAAGAATAAGAAAAACTGAAAGAAAATAGACTTAACTTTCCCTGTTCTTCAGGGAGGGCTCCTGGAGAAGAGATTCAGTCTGGATGAGAGGATGCTTATCAGCTGGCACTGGCTGACCACACACTTACTCTGCCTTGCCTACATCTAAAACTGCAAAAACACATTGGACATTTTAAAAGAGAATCTCAATAGAGTTACTATGCAAGACATTATGAGAGTGGATGTGAAATTTCCTTTCTGTTGATTCCTGGAAAAGGATCAACATAGAAAAGAGGATTTAAAAAATATTTCACAATCAATGCTGTTTCAGCAAAAATTTAAAAAATGACATTGCTGATAAGACACTTGTAGAATAGTTATTTATTTATTTAAATTTGCTAGAGGGCACATGTACTCTTGAGAGAGAAAGAATGAGAGACAAAGTGAGAAGGCACTCCCCATCAGGGATAGTCACTGTAGTCCCTTTTTTCCATTTCTTTTTTCAGAATTTTAGGCACACATGCATATGTGCCTGGTATGTTTCTCAAGCTTCCTGGCCCAGGACTTGAACCACTTGGTTGGCTTTGTTGGAAACCAGCTGCTTTAACTGCAACACCACAGGCTGGCCTAGATAGTCCCTTTTGAAAAGTTATTTTAGCCATCTAAAAGGAATAACTCATAACTCACATGTAATTGTATGGTTGGTATATATGCATTCATATATTTATCTGCACATTATTCTAATACACCCAAGAAAATCACAAGCTGATAGGTTTTCCTGATCTTTATTTTCCAGTAGACTCACAGTAGTAGTTGTAGATGTTAAAAATAAGGAAAAGCTTATTTTTTTCCTACTTTGCAAGCTGCCTTGGCCTTTGGCATATAAGCAAATGACAAATTTCAAGGTTGAATTGGCCCCATCAGCATGCGTTCTAATTTTTGCCACACTCTACACAAGAAAGTGCTAAGTGGAGGTTGATGGGAAGCTGGGTGATTTGTAACTTTTTAAATAGGCTCATTAAGCACAACATCAACACAAGTCTGCACACTTTGTTCCTGCTTGGGATGGCTGCTAATTATTCCCTACTGGCCAAACCTGTTACAAGAGCAATATAGCAAGTCAAAAGTTGGGACTTTGCTAGAAAACCGTTGATGAATATCTGTTCATACTTGTTTAGAATTCACAGTTAACTTTCTTGTCAGCCAATTCTCATTTTGAGGCATTGCGTATCTTGATCAAAAGAGGCATCAGTAGACTAGTGTTCTCAGATGATAGGGCTTTGCCCTGCAATGAATGAGGTCAATGTTATCCAATCACTCAAGTGTGATCTGATTGTAATACAGGCATATCTCAACGAATTCTACTTTGTGACCCATCTAGTCTAATTCACATTTCCTATTTAGTCATTGTTCACTCAGAAATTACTCCACTTTCTTTTCCAAGATAGGTGCCTTCATGGCCATTTCCTTAGGACGATCATGGCTGCAAGAACATCTGTTTGCAGAAAAGGAGAGGGAAGACCTTTATGGTGAAGTAATTCATGCAGTGCTCTCACATACTTCATTCATTCATTCCTAGAGATCAGAAACTAGGAATGAATGAATGATCACTAGGAATGAATGAATGAGAGAACTTATATTGAGTTACTGAGTTGATTTAATTCATGCTAACAATGATAAGACTGTCACACATTTATCCTGTATCTTAAAATAAGTACTCTTGTACTGGAATTTTTTGTTTGTTTGAGAGAAGTTTTTGCTATAGCGTGCATACACCCACCAGAGACACAGAGAGTGACAGAGAGCCAGGAAGCAGGAAGTCACCCTCCAGAAGGGGTGACCACACCACAATCCCTTCTCAATTCTCCTCCTGAGATCTTGGGCATGCATGCACACACACCCAACATGAGTTTCAAGCCACCAGGTCTGGGACTTGAGCTATGTTTGGCCATTTGGGAGTCCAGCAACGTAACCACTATGCCATCTTCTGGCCCCTGGACAGTCTATTTTAATCTCCACAATAACCCTTTTGTAATAGGTATTATTATTTTCAATTTACAGATGGAGATACTGAAGATTACAGAGATCACCCAGGTGTTAACTGGTGGTGTTGGGGACCAGCAGATGGCGTAATGGCTCTGTCGCTGGACTCCCATGTAGTCGACTACAGTTCGAGTTCCCAACCTGGTGGCTTAAACTCACACTGGGTGTGTGTGTGTGTGTGTGCCCAAGATCCAGAGAGGAGAATGGAGGAGAAGGGATTGCAATGTGTGGCCATCCCCCCTGGGGGGTGATTTCTTGCTTTCTGTCTCTCTGTCTCTCTCTGTCTTTCTAGAGAGCATATGTGCCCTATAGCAAAAACCTCTCAAAAAAAAAAAAAAGTTGGTGGTGCTGAGATTAGAACCCTTGTCCCACTGAAGCCAAACCTGTGCCCCTTGTTTAGAAAGATGCCAGTCTGGAGCAAGAACTCTTTCAATAAGAAGCCTGTTAGAGGAGTTTCTACAGGGTTAAAACTTTTCCTTTCAATAAATTCTAGCCGAATCTCTAAAAATGTCTAGAGTTTAGATACAGCAAGAAAAAGTAATCGAAAAATAAAATGGGTCATAGGTTTACCACAGAAGATGGAGGAGGTCTCTGTACCCTTCCCCACCTCCAGAGGACAGCTATGTGTAACCTGTATTTGCCTTGTGTCTAGGAAGCTAAATAAAGAGACTTTTTTTTTTTTTTTTCTTTTTGGACAAGGTCTCAAGGTCTCATCTTGTGGTGATTCTCCTGTTTCAACCTCCAAACTGGTACTACAGACATGGGCTGTGCTGACTCTACTGTGCCTGGCAGTTATGACATACTGGGAATTGACTTAAGCCTCTCATGTGGTCCCAGCCATGGAACACATTTTAGCAGAAGGGGCTGTCTCATTTGGGCTGAGAAGCTTTCATTCAAAGTCTGGGGTCAGTGAAGGAAGTGCTGTATTATTAGGGATTTGGCTCCTAGGGCTGAAATATTCCAAAAGTTGCTCAACCATAAAAACAGTTAAAACGCGTGTGTGTGAGGATTTGGCAGGTAGGGTGTGGGGGAGTTCTGCTTCCTTGAAGTCCCCAAGTGGGGGCAGGGCTGTGAGCATCTCCGGTGGTTTCCATGATGGACTGAAAACCAGGGTCTCTTCTACAATTTTCAAGCACGTTTCAGCAATTTTCCTGATGTGGGTGTGCCCTGAAATGACTGAAGCTAGAGTTTATGCCTAGTGTTTTCAATTTGATTACTAATCTAGATTAATTTGATTTAGAAAAATAAATGGGACATCTCTGAAATCTAGATTGAAACAAAATCATGCTTATAATTCTAAAGGGTTCATTCTCAACAGGGTAATATCCTCCCCCAAGGGGATGCAAATTAGTTCTTGTGGAGTGAAAGAAGTCTTATTCCTTTCATGTGTAAAGCACAGATACACAAATAGTACATAAACAGCTATACCATATAGCTGAGGTACAAGAAATATGGGGAGAAGAGATTAGGATAATAATGCTTAAAAAAAACTCCTTAGAGATGTGATCATAAAATTTGAGAAATACTGCTTTAAAGTTTCAGATCTCAGAGAAAAATTGAAAGTTACAAGAGAGACAAAGATGTGAAGTTTGATTTAGGAAGGAAAGTGGATATGCAATGCTTGCAAGAACAGAAGAAAATGAAAAAGGCAATATAGAAGCATCAAAAATAATAATTTTTGCAGACAGGCAAAATTGATATAAATTAAACAAGTGATGACTCTGTAGACAATGGTTAAGGAAGCTGGAATTCATATAAAGACTGTTGGTTAATTCCTGACCCCTGAGGATTGGAAAACACATGGGGCATGGGCGCATATGTGCACCAGATCATGACAGGCTGGAGAAATAGTGAAGAAGAGATTGTGTCATGGCAGAGTATTTTTCTCTCTCTTTCAAATTCTGTCTTCCTGTTTCCTTTTGGTGAGTATACATATCCTGTAACAATTACAGAAAACAAAACAAAACAAAACAAAGTTAGTAAAGTTCTTTTCTTTAACCTATAAGATATTTGTATTAGCCTTTTTTTGAGGGGGGGGAGGAAAGATTTTTGCTATAGAGCGTGTGCGCTCGCCAGAAGGACAGAGAGAGACAGAATGCGAGAAATCACCCCCCCCCCCCCGGGGGAGGGGCCCACGGCCAAAGCAATCCCTTCTCCTCCGTTCTCCTCTCGGGATCTTGGGCACACATGCACATGCACCCAAGTTTTAAGCCACCGTGTCCGAGACGCGAACCGTGGTCGACTACATGGAAGTCCAGTGGCATAGCCATTACACTAACTGCTGGTCCCTGTATTAGCCTTTTAAAACATCTCTGCAGTTGTCAGGAAACAGAAGTTCCCCAATTATTTGGGTTTAATACATTTTCTTTCACATGAAGGATTTGCCTGTTTGGGGACATTAAATCCTCTGAGTATCTTGGACAATGTGGTTTTAGGTGTTCCTTTTATCCCTGCTATCATATTCATACAGTCCTATATTCTGTTTTCTTCCTCCATAAATAATGTCAAATCTCTAAAAAGAATCTCTAAAACTCTGTCAGTATCTCTAAAGAGTGAAGCTATTTGCTTTTTTCCCCTCCAAAATGCAAAAGGACCAGATAAGAATGAAATCATAATATTATTATTATTTTTGGCCCAGGCTTAACTTAAAGTCTTAAATCAATAGTTCTCAAAGTCTAGTTGTATCAGAATCACCTGGAGGTCTGACAAAAGCTCAGGTTGCCGCCAGGACCCTGTTTCCAGATTTTCTGATTTTGAAGATTTCAGTGGGGCCTGGTAATTTGCATTTCTAATGCTGATACTGATGATTGAGATCCATACTTTGAGAACCACTGCCCCTAGGTCAAGGGGTTCCCTATTTGGTGGGTTGTTGGAATCATTTTTTATATATATATGTATAAATATGTGTTCTTAGGCTAACCTCTTGAGAGTCTGGGTCAATAGGTTGGAGGCACTCAGATTTAAAACATTTTCATAATCTTTCAGAAAATTCTGATAACCATTTGGGTGTAGGAATCTCTGTTCCTCCTGGCTCTCATTGGAACTATCCTCTAGCACCAGGGACAAACTGCCCTTTGGTTTTTCATTTGTAAAATAACTTTCCTTGGAATGTATCACTCCCAGTGGGCAATGCAATTTTGTAGTTTCATTTATTAATACCTTGGTCTTATAAAGTGAATGTTGACTACATTCTCTAGATCTCAAGAGAAACAGGGAGTTAAAAGCAGCCCCATTCAGGGATTTCGACCACCAAAAGACCTCTGCCCCAACTTCACTCTCCTACTCCCCAGTCTAGCCAGGAGGCAGACTGCAGGTCACCTCCTTTGGCATTCCTTTGACTGCTCAGATTTAACTACAAAAAGTAGAAAAAAGCGTATAATCCATCAGATGACCTGAAACCACCACGGATGCACAAGAAATATGAGAAACAAGAAAATATCTCTCCTCTATGGATAATAATATCTCCTCTTCCTCCATAAAGAATACAAGGGAACTCATGGAAATGTCAGATAAAGAATTTAAAATATTTATAGTGACAAAGCTAACAGACATGCAAGAGAATAGAGTCAACAGACTCCAGAAGATGCAGGAGAAAAGAGACACCAAGTTCCAGGAGGTGAGAAAGTTCTTGCACAATATGAAAGAGGAGATCATAAAAAATAATCTAATGGAATTGTTAGAGATGAAGGCCATAATACAGGAAATCAACATTTCCGTTGAAAATATCAAAAGCAGATTAGATCATGCAGAAGATTGAATCTCAGATGTAGAAGATAGAACCTCTGACCTAGAAAAATTGACCAAAAAATCTGAGAAAATAATCCCCCAAAATGAGAATAGCATTCGAGTAATACTGGATACCATTAAAAGCCCAAACATCTGGATCATTGGTATCCCAGAAGGTGAAGAAACTAATAAGGGTATCAATAATCTATTCCATGAAGTCCTGGAAGAAAAATTTTCCAAACCTAGAGAGGCACTCAAATATCCAGACCCAAGAAATGCAAAGGACCTCACATAGAATCGACCCAAGAAGATCTTCCCCTGAGGCACATCATAGCCAGATTAACCAAAACCATAGACAGACACAAGATACTAAACTTGGCAAGAGAAAAACGTCAAGTTACTTTCAAAGGATATCCCATAAGGCTAACATCAGACCTCTCATTGGACACAATGCAAGCAAGGAAGAAATGGGAAAATATATTCAAAGTGTTAAGTGAAAAACAATTTCAACCAAGAATACTATACCCAGCAAGATTATCTTTCATATGGGAAAAAAATGCCAAAAACATTCTCAGATAAACCAAACCTGAAAGAATTTACCAACACCAGACCAGCTCTCTAAGAAGTGCTGAAGGGAGTGCTAGACCAGGAAAACTAGAGTCAGACACTCAGAAATAAGAGTTCAAGAAACAACCAAGCTAAAGGCCAGCCTAATGGTAGAGACAAGTCCAGAGTTGAATGTTAACTTCCAGAGTTTAAATGGAAGGATCACACCGCAGTAACACTGAAAATTCAGTAGAAGACGGATTAATTACATGAGTCTGAACTAGTGAAATATGTTTTTTTACTTCAGACTAAAATATTACTGATTTTTTTCAATGCTTTGATTTCCATATTTAAGGATTTTTGTCTTCTCCTGAACTGTCAATAGGTTAATGTATCTACTATTTGAACTGAATCTTAATCCTTTTCCTGACTTTAAGTTTTAAACCATTTTCTCTTAACATTTTTTTATTTTGATCTATTAAAACTAAAACTTTTTTGAAATTGAAGAATGCATTAAAATAATATCTATTTAATCTGTTAATGCCTATTTAATGACTGCAGTAACCTATGTAGCCCCAGCGAGGTACTACTTTATAGTATGTTCACTTTACACCGAAAGTCAGACATGTGTTCTTAAATATGTAGATATCACCTGTGCTTGCTATTCGAAGTCTTTAAATTAATTAAGATCTTTAGTGAATCAGTAAAATGTGGAAAAAAATGACATAGAAAAGAACTGTATATACCAGAGGCAGGGTGGGAGAAGTGGGGGAGTTGGCAGATGGTGAGAGGTAGGGAATCAAGAGGGAGGAAAAAAAAATATATATATACACACACACACATATATATATTTATATATGAAGCAAGAAATAGAAAATTATTTATTGATGATAACAAATAATTATGTATGTAATATCCTTGATTGAGCCAATATACAACATATACTGGATGGAAAATCATTTTTTTCTTTTTGAGAGGTTTTCACTATAGGGCGCATGTGCTCGCCAGACAGACAGAGAGAGACACAGAGACAGAAAGCGAGAAATCACCTCCCAGGGGGGATGGTCATGCCGGAATCCCTTCTCCCCCATTCTCCTCTCAGGATCTTGGGCATGCATGCACACGCGCCTGACGTGAGTTCTAAGCCACCGGGGATGTGAACCGTGGTCGACTACATTGGGAGTCCAGCGACATAGCCATTACGCTAACTGCTGGTTCCCTGGAAAATCTCACTTTGTATTCTGTATTGCTATATAGTGAATTACAACAAATAAATAAACAAAATACATAAAAAAAAGAAACAGCAGATTTCTCTCTGTGGGGGATGGTTTATGAAATTATACTGCCCAGAGACAAAAATATTAATTAGACATTTAAGAGGAAAAATATAAACAGCAATATTCTGGATTCTGAACCCTGGCTCAGATAAGTAAAAGAATGGACCTCAGAGAAATGAGTGATATTTTACTTACCATTTTGAACTTGTTTTCATGTAAGCCTTATCTTTGAGTTGGGACAGGAGAATTCAAAGTATTAGCAAAGTCCTAGTAGCACTTGGGAAATTGACTAAAAATGATAATTGTGTTTGAAGAAAATATGATTTTTGAAACTAATGTAATTTTCTTGAAGTTTTTTGAAAGTTATTTTCAAAATCTAGTGATTTTCAAAGTGAATTCCATAAATTAAATGATGAAAGTTGAGATCTCTGTACTCTGAAGAGGGAGGAAGAACCACTTTTGTAGTAGTCTCCAAATAGACCTTAAATTTTCTTCCAGGGAATTTTCCTATCTTTATGAATTCAGTATATTTAAACAAATCCATTCTGGAGAGACATACAATGATTTCTTGTGCAAGGACAAGGAAATTGGGAGGAATTGTGTTAGGGTAGGATGGTGAGACTAAGTTGGATAAGCTTTTTCCCTTGGAAATACGACGATTAGAGAGTATTTATGATTCAGGGACCACACATTAGTTACAGAAGTTAATTGCAGATCTTCAGGTTCCAGCCCAGCAGCTGGAAAGGATGTTTATCAGAGAATTACAGGTTATATACTTAATTATTGTACTTTTAGATGTGTGGAATATGTACTTTCAACTACCTGTCAAGTTTCATTTCTGGAATCAAAAGACTTCAGCAACTCCCTTCACCTTAATGAGCAAGCAATTCTACTGCAAAGTTTGTGGCATGGAAGATCTGTGAAGAATATTTGGCATCCCAACAAGCTTTTTATTGCTTTATAGAGACTACTGCCCATACCGATTTTATTTGATTTCATTGCTGATAGTTTTTTCCCTTATATTATCCTGTCCATTCACTCTCCCCAATAATAGGATGTAGAAGTCCTTGCTCATAAATATCTGTTGACTTAGCCTAACTGCTAAGGTACAACCCTTTTAACCTTCACCAAAGTGGGGCCTTGGAAGCAATGGTACATGACATTTTACTTACATATTTTGATATCCATTTCTCTCGTGTCACTGAGAGATGCTTATTTCATGGTCAAAGGCAATGACTCATAAAAATGAGCTGTATTTCCATGAACTATTTAGATTCCAAGATGCCTGAGGATCCTAAACTGAGCTGTGTCAGTTCTATCAGTCCCCTGCTCTGGGGTTCTGAGTAAGAACTGTGCCTACTTTAACTTCCAACCTTCGAGAAGTGGGTTAAAGGATGTGGAGACAGAAAGTAAGAGGAAAAACAATATTCATTTTCTTCAAAAACTTACAAATAGAATTACCATATGACTCAGTAATCCTACTCTTTGGAATTGTATTTACTGAAAGGATAAGAAAGCAGTCAGTCAGAAGGACACTTGGGCTTTCATGTCTATTGTGGAATTTGCAGTCGTGAAGACATGGACTCTAAGTGCCTAAGAACTGATGACTGGGCTGAAAAATTGTGGCTCATATCCACTGTGGAATACTATTCACCCATAAGGAACAATGAGACTATAATCTGGCTCAAAGTGGCTGAATATAGAAATCTGTTGATTATAATGTTTGACTGGACCGATATGGAGTATATTCATGATGGGAAAATTCATTTGACATGCTGTAATGATACACAGTGATTAAATGTATAAAAGAAAAAAAAGAAGAAAAAAGGAATACTAAGCAATGTAAGTCAGACTTTGAAAGAGAACACTATAACCTCACACAACATATAGCAAATGTCTGCACTCCATGCCAGAAATGGAAAGATCCAAAGCTGTGATAGTAGGGAGCATAAATGTAGATACCAGAGACTATAAGGGAGGGAAGTGAATGGTAGAGGGTGGGTGGAAGGGGCAAAGAGGAGAAACATTTAACAGACCCCAAATGTAAAATTCTCTATTAATTACATATGCAGCTAAAAAATTAGAAAATAAGAGAGAATGAATGGAAATTCACTGGCTGTGAAGAAAACTGACTTGTGAGATGGAAAGTGGGGACAGATGAGATTGAGAGAGGAGTAGGTATCAACCAAAGACTCTGTCCACCAAAGAATAACAAAATGGTAAACAGCCCCTCTGCTTCAGAATGGATGCAACTTCTGAAGAGCTGAGGGAGATTTTGATCTTGCACAGTTTCAACAGTGAAATATCAATACTGGGGAGCTGGCTGATCAATTAGACTGAACCAATGTCATCATGTTAAATGAATGAATTTTATTTGTAGTGTATGAAAAATAGCTAGATATAGGCCAAGTAATGTGGGGGCATGAAGTGGAAATTAATATAAGCTTGTCACACCTTTTCATGTCTGTTGATGTTAATGTTGTCCTTCTTAAAGCAGAAATTGTCAGAGACCTCAGACAAGTATCATTTAATAGCACATTTATCCTGGTGCTTTGTCACCAGTGAGTGTTCTGTAAGTTCTCCTAGGAGATGTTTTCGTCACAAATGGTTATTTTTAAAAGATAAGTGATGGTGATATGTATGGGTTTTAAACAGAAAACAATTTTTCAGTAATTACATCTTCTTATTAAATATGTGATAGGAATCAGATACCCACATTTCCAGTGCTTAATAACTACAAAGGATCTTTGATAATATGCCCAAGTCTTCATTTTCAAAAGTTTCTATTGTAGTGGGAAAAAGAGAACACAGGCAAATCTCTATCCTGAGAGACTTGAAAAATGGCTAACTTGACTCATTGTTTAAATGGGACAGGATCTTAGATCTCTTATCTTTTGATGGCAGACAGCGGATGGGGGATTTAAGAAAAGCATGGAAAATGAACCTTTAATTTTCTTGATGAGTTTGTACTAATAACAACAGTAGACTTTTTCATGAAAGTCAGCAATATTGACCTAAGTGGATACAGGAAGGCCAATGTTTTTTCACAAGAACCCTTGGGTTCCCTAGTGTTTTTTCTTCCACCCTATTCGATATCTTTCCTGTTCAAAATAGTTCTCTTTGGAGTTCATGAACGTCATTTAACTGTACAAGTCATATATGTTTCCCAACATGAGAAGACATGACCGAACAGATAGCTAGACAGCTAAGCAGAGTAAGAAGATATCTTGGAATTGAATTGAAATTGTAAATATTGTTTGGTGTGATCAAAACGCCCATAAAACAGCAATTAATTTCAGATAATTACTACTTGGAAACTACATAATTGCATGTTTCCCTCCAGAGTCACCTTGCCTTTGTGCAGAGTATTTAATCGGTCATGTAGTTAACCTGAAAGGGAAGGGCACTAAAGGTAGAATTAAGAACTGTAGCAGTATGACATTCTAAATCACAATATGTGAAGCCACTGAGATATTTAATCAAGTTAGTTATTATATATTCGGAATTAAATCCGGTAAAGAGAAAAAAAAAGTTTTAGTATTTGGATTAGTTACATATGAGCCTCCCTTTTCCGAATATGAACGAGCTGTATGTATGAATATCTGAGGATCATTCTTGGAGGTAAAATGGTCTCACTTTGGAATTGTGGTGAGACCAAACTAGGGGATTTGCATATGAAACCTGGTCTCTCAAAATGGGCAATATTCTTTTTTTTTTTTTGGAGAGGTTTTTAGTTATAGGGCACGTGCGCTCGCCAGAAAGAGACAGAGAGACATAAAGCGAGAAATCACTCGTAGGGGGGATGATCACGCCGCAATCCCTTCTCCTCAATCCTCCTCTCAGGATCTTGGGCACAAACACACACTCGCCCGACATGAGTTTAAGCCACTGGGTCCGGGACTAGAACCACAGTTGACTACATGGGAGTCCAGCGATATAGCCATTACGCCAACTGCTGGTCCTCAAATTAAATCTCTTTGAATGAAGAATTAAACATCATAACTAGGGGGACCAGCAGTTAGCGTAATGGCTATGTTGCTGGACTCCCACGTAGTGGAACGTGGTTCATGTTCCAGACCCGGTGGCTTGAAACTCACGTGGGGGCGCGTGCGCGTGAGTGCCCACGATCCCTAGAGGAGAACGGAAGAGAAGGGATTGCAGCATGGCCATCCCCTTTGGGGGTGATTTCTCACTTTCTGTCTCTCTGTCTCTCTCTGTCTGTCTGGCGAGTGCACACGCCCTATAGCAAAAACCTCTCCAAAAAAAAAAAAAAGAAAGAAAAAAGAACTAAAAGAGATTTAATTTGAGCTAGTCAAATATACATTTTTATAACCTTTAACTAAGATGACATAAATTTTTAAAAAGAATTACTTATTTAGTTTTACTATTATTATCTTAAATTTGCTATCAGGCACATACTCTCACCAGAGAGAGATAGAGAGACAGAGAAAGAAAAGTGAGAAAGTGAGAAAGTGAGAAAACAAGCCTATGGGTCTGGGAATTGAACTGTGGTTAGCCAGGTTGGAGTTCAGTGCCTTATACACCACTCCAGCTGCTGGCCCCAGATGACATACATTTTAAAGGAAGTTCTATACTTATTATTTTGAATAATTAAAAAATATAATCAGTGCACCTATTACATCTACCATATAAAATGCACCATAAATCTCCACTTAAAAAGTTTTGGATGAATTTCCACCCGTCTTCCAATTAGAATTGTTCAAAGTCCTTTCAAGAACTTCTTCCTTGTCAAATTATATGTTCAAGATCCCATCTGGGTGGTTAGATTTAAATTTCTCTCATCTTTTAAAAGGCAATATTACTCTCATCCCTTAAACTGCATATTTTATTGGACATTTATCCAAATTTAATAACAGTTTCTTTAAATAATTTTTGGATTTCTCATGCCTGCATTTTATTTGGGAACAAACGGGTATCAGAATACCTCCTGACTAACCACTAGTATATTCTTTATTGCTTTATGAGAAAGTTTCTAGTAACCACAGGACTGTGAGTAGGTCCTGGAACCCCTAGGATGGATGAAGTCCAATGCCATGAACTTGGTATGACTCAGTAATCACCAATGTAGTTACATAATGGTCATTCGGGGAGAAAGTACAAGTTTATTTTTTATAAATTTCAAGTGGAGAATACAGTATCAGTAGAGAAGGTGTCTTAACATCATATCAAGAATCTATGGTACAGCTTTATACAATTTTATTTGTCAGTTATATCTAAATAAAACTGGAAAAAGTGTCTGTGTAGGTGTGAACGATCTTTCGCCAATTACAGAATATCTTACAGGTGCATAAAGCAAGGCCGTATTCTGTTCCTTCCCTATTTTTTAAAAGTTACTTATAAATCATTAGAATTTTGAATGGTATGGAAACATAGCACTCCATCATAAAGAAGTTTTGTTTTTATTCTTACTAATTACCATGCAACAGGACAACATTTAACTCTCCTGCTAACTCATTTCTAAAGGAATGACATTAAGTTCTACTACCATCGTTTCTGAAATCTAAGATGCTATTGAATGTAAATTTTACCAAAGATTTTAACATGTAAGCATATTTAACAACTGGTACTGCATGGGTGGGGCTTAAGTAGTTCTTAAAGGACTCTAGGATGTTGCTTGATGGGCCAATGCCAAGATACACTAGCAATACCTGCATGGTTACTTCTTTCTTCTTTTTTAAAAACAAAATATGCTTATTGGTCATCTGATCTGACAAGCTGTTAAATTCAGCAAACTTTATTGCAGCATCCTGCTAAGTGCATCCTAACTGCTTACATTTTGAAAGATGTGAAATTCCCCTTTTCTTGAGGCAGTCCATTTCATTTGGGCAGTTTCATTAAAAAGTTATCTGTATACTGAAATCTTTCTCTGCTTTCCGTTGGTTTTTGTTCTTTCTTTTTGAAAGACAAAAAGCAAATTTAATTCCTTTCAAGTGACAGTGTCTAAATATTTGAAGAGTACTTTCACATGGTATCTACGCCTTCCATTTTCTTATTTATAGACAAATTTACAGTTGAGACATGTGATTTCAAACATTACTCCTTCTCTTATTCATTCTCCTCATTTACCTATAAGAGTTTAAATCAACGAATTCATCGATATATACACTTTCTGCCCCAGTTGCATTTTATAATGTAAAGTTACTCTAAATATTTTCTAGACGGTGATTAATGGAAAGATAAATTAATCCTATAGAAAATTCTTTTTCTTTGCAGAAAAACTCATCAAGATGCATGGACTCTTAAAGATAATGACACACAGGGACCAGCAGATGGCATAATGGTTATGTTACTGGACTCCCACGTAGTGCGAACCATGGTTTGAGCCCTGGACCTGGCAACTTAAAACTCACAGCAAGTGTGTGTGCATGCATTTCCAGGATCCTGAGAAAAGAATGGAGAACAAGGGATTGTGATGTGGCCATCCCCCCCCGGGGTGATTTCTTGCTTTCTGTCATGTATCCCCCATAACATTGTGGAGACAATGCATCGAAATATCAGTAGGTTTGGATCACACATCGGTGTAGGAGTGGATTTTAATTCTTAACTCATATGCATTTTAATTTATATCATATTTTAAACAAGATGTGTGAAGTGCTTAGTATAATGTCTGACACAAAATAATTGGTGTGTAAGTAAATAGTAATAGGACTGATGAATTTATGGCTCAAAAGGAAATCCCACTGCATAATACCTTTTGTAACTTTTTAAAAAATTTTTAAAATTTTTTTGTAATAGGGCATATGTACTTGATAGAGAGAGAAGGAGAATTAAAAAGAGAGAGAAAAACTGAGAATGCACTCCCCAGGGTGGATGTCTGCACTGCAATCCCCTCTCCTCCATTCTCCTCTCAGAAGGGCATGCATGTGCATGTGTGCAGTTCATTTTTCAAGTCACTGGGTCCATTACTCCTATCACAAAGTCAGTTCTGTGGGATCCAGTTGCCTTAACCACCACACCACCAACTGGCCCAGCATTTTGTAATGGTATAGACACTGCAAAACATTCCATACCTGATTTTGAGTTGTATTAACCAAGAAACTAGAAATACAAAAATTCCCTGTTATTTCTTGTCCTTAGGTCTATTAAATTCCACTTTTCAGAAATAGCCATTGTTACGGGAACCAGCAGTTAGCGTAATGGCTATGTCGCTGGACTCCCACGTACTCGACCGCGGTTCACGTCCCAGACCCAGTGGCTTAAAACTCACACTGGGCACGTGTGCGTGCATGCCCAAGATCCCGAGAGGAGAATGGAGGAGAAGGGATTGTGGCATGACCATCCCCCCTGGGGGTGATTTCTCACTTTCTGTCTCTATGTCTCTCTCTGTCTGTCTGGCGAGTGCATGTGCCCTATAGTGAAAACCTCTCAAAAAGAAAAAAAAAAAAAAAAGAAATAGCCATTGTTAGTGATTTGGTATGTATTGTGTCATTCTGGACATTTTGTTTTTATAGATGTATATGTATGTGCATGTGCATATATTACCAGTACATGAATAGATGTACATATAAATGACTTCATATATGTTGTTGCTCCTTTACAAGTAGAATCATATTAAATTCCATTCTGCAATACACTTTATTCACTTAAAAATTACATGAGCAGGGTCAGCATGTGGCATGAAGCTTAAGAAGCTGTATCCCACAACTGGCTGTGCAGTTTGAACTTTGGACCTGGTGGCTTGAAAATCAAGCTGAGCATATGAGCATACATGCCCAAAATCCTGAGAGGAAAACAGAAGAGAAGGAATTGCAGTGTTGCTATCCCCCAGCAGGGTGATTTCTCACTCCCCCCAGCCCCCATCATCTCTGTCTGGTGAACACACACACCCTATAGCAAAAAAAAAAAAAAAAAAATTACATGGGTATATTTTCATAGACTGAAAATGCATGTATCTCATAACTACACAGTGTTCCATTATATTCATGTGGTATGCTCTATGTAGTAATCTGTTAATAATGGACATTTAAAATGTGTCCATATGGCCCATCCTTGGTGATGCAGTAAGTAGCAAACTGAACTACAGTGCTATTGATAGAAGCCAAATGGCTTACCGAGGTTCAGATCCTCAGGTCAGCCTCAGATCATTCTGGGTACATGTGCACGCCAAAGCTTCTGAAGAGCAGGGGTGGGGAAAGGGGATAGCAAATTGGCGAGATCCTTTCAAGGGTGCTTCTCTATCTCTCTGGTATGTGCACGTGTGCTCTTTATCATGAATAAATAACTAAACTTTAAAATAAATAAATAAGATATATTCATTTACTTGATAATGTAAGCAATGCAACAAAAAACGCCTTTGGACAGAAATTTTTGCACACTTTTATATGTAAACTTTTGGACACATTCTTAAAAAATTGAATTGCATTCAAATTTAATATCACTATTACCAAATGACCACTCAGAAATTTGTATCTTTTATTCAGTGTTATCCCTACGCCATCACGAATACTGTGGGTAATTTAAAATTTTTTTCTTACTTTTTGCCAGTTTGGTTAGTGAATAATAGCATATTGTTTTAATTTGCATTCTAAAACTATGAATCAAGTTGAGCATCTTAAAGCATGTTTATTGGCTATTTGTGTCTCTTTCTGCTAACCTGCTGGTTGAATTCATTGTCCACTGTTCTATTGGATTGTCAGTCTTTTTTTTATTATTGATTTTAAAATCAATAATGTATTTAGGACTCTGTTGCAAAATTTGTTTCCTAGTTTGTTGTTTAGAGGGAGGCCAGCCATTTAATGATTATCTGATTATTTGAGACAGCATGCTACTACTATGGA
>NW_006159990.1:7121721-7134825 GCF_000334495.1 Tupaia belangeri chinensis | reverse complement strand
AAAGAGTGCTAGATTATAGGATGAGAATACATGAGTTCTACCTCTGTCTCTTTCTCTTACTTGTTCCATGATTTTGGTTTTCCTATCTATAAAATGGGGATAGCAACATCCGACTGTGAAAGTGTTACAAACACTAAATGTAATGACGTCCGTGAGAGTAATGGACCTTCAATTGCTTTGCAGATATAACATGTTTTTATTGTTGTGATATCCATGAAATAATATCTGAGAAAAGTTTGCTTCTCTTCAACCCTTGAACTCTAGTTCTTTGTGTCATAGTTTCAAAGCCATAGTTTCAAAGCCAACCTCCTCCCACATGGCAAATTTACAAATATTGACTCGAGATTAAAGAAACTTTGTGTTAGGTCCTTTTTACTCTGCACTGATCAGGTTTCATCTGGATAACTGAGCTCATGTCTGGGGACTGTTTTAATGAGCACTGCGAGAGAGGGTGCCAAGAAGGAAAGGGCCTGGAAATCACGTTGCAAAGATTAGAAAGGCTTATCTTGGAAAAAAGACAAGTTATAGGGAATTCATATTTTCCTTCATTATTTGAAAAGTTACTTCCTGTGAGAAGGAATAGATTTGTTTCCCATTGTCCTACATAGAAGGCCTAGTACTTACAATCATCAATTTAGGATCCCTGGAAGGAAGACATTTCTAATGACTTTGACAATGGGACAAACTATCTAAATATAGTGATCTCCTCGATACTGTATGTATTCTAGCAGAAACAGAATGTCAGGAGTATGGCTGGAGGGATTTTTGTGTTGTTAGACAGTGATTTCTGAGATCCATCTATGTTGTTTGGTCATGTCTGTGTCTTTTCACTCAGCTGGATTCATTTCCTTATGATTTTTTGAGGACATAACATTTGCTTAGTCCTGACTTAGGTCTGAACAACATAAAACATGTAATATTTGATTAAGGAGATGATTTTATTAGAGAAAACCAATTACAGAAAGGTAGAGAGAGGACTGAATTCAGAATCAGAAGATTCCAAAAGCTAGAGAGATGCTTTCAGGACATCTATTTCTATAGTCACCATCGTTCTGTTCTTTGCTGTTTTCTCTCCTTTTCTCTTTTTTGTTGTCTTTTCTTTTTTCCTTTTTTTTTTTTTAGTTGGACCATTATAAATCTTTCTATTCTCTTTTATATATTTATTTGTTGATAAAATAAGGAAAACTTATGAACCACTACTTAACTCAAGGAATAGACCATTGACAATAACTTGCATTGGGAGAAGAAGACTGAGTCTGCCATGAGAGCTGAGATCTAGTGATTTCAGAAGCAAGGCAAGGAAGATGTTCTGCTGAGAATTTACCCTGGTAGAGTCCCTGTACCCTTCTCTGTCTCTCGCTTTCTCTTTCTGTCTCAGTCTCTGTCTATGTCTTTTCATTTTTTAAATTTTTCTTTTTAAAAATTTTTAAGGTAAAGTTTTTCCTTGGATCTGAAATCCTCCTTTATCTTGGTAATAATCCCCTTCCATTTTCCCTTCCTATCTAGGCAAAAAGAAAAGGCAGGCCAAAAGAAGACTGAGTCCGCCATGAGAGCTGAGATCTAGGGCTTGTACCTTGCAGTTTTTACTTTTTATTCTTTAAAATTAACAAATAAATAGTTTTTGTTTGCTTGCTTTTTCTGTTTTTCTCTTTTTTCTTTCTCCCTCTGTTTATTTATTTATTTATTTTAACCTTTTTCTCTTACCTCATCACTTTGCTTCACAGCATCCACCCTCTGCGGGTCTAGACAAGTCTATGTGAAAAGCTGCCAAAGTGTGATGCTATTTGGATACTGAGGAATCATATTTCTCAGCTCCCACTGACTTTGTGACACAAAGGGAGAAAAACACAATGCCAAAGAGTTTGCAGCCCAGATCCTCCTGTGCGCCTCTGATCTCGCAGATTGATCTTCTAAAAATTAAGAAGAAATGAATAACCCCCCAGATGACTAGAAATCACCACAGGGGCACAAGAAATAGCCAAAACCAAGAAAATAGCTTTCTCCCAAAGGAAAAGAATAACTTCATCCACAGACAATACAATGGAACTCATGGAAATGTCTGATATTTAGAGTATTTACAGTGACAAAACTAACAGAGATGGAAGAGAAGAGAGACAATGAACACCAGAAGAAAAAAGCTGATGAGTTCCGAGAGGTGAGGAAGTTCTCGTGATAGCTGAAAGAGGAAATACACACCATAAAAAAGAGTCAAATGGAACTGTTGGAGATGAAGGCTATAATACAGGAAGTCAAAACTTCCTTTGAAAATATTAAAAGCAGACTAGATCATATAGAAAATTGAATTTCAGATGTGGAAGACAGGATCGCTGGACTAATAAAACACACCATGAAGACTGAGAAAATAGCCCCAGAAATGAGAATGATATACAAGAAATACTAGATACCATTAAACGTCCAAACATCCAGATAATGGGTATCCCAGAAGGTGAAGAGACTAATAAGGGCATTGACAATCTATTCCATGAAATCCTGGAAGAAAACTTCCCAAACCTAGAGAGGCATTCAAAGATCCAGACCCAAGAAATAAAAAGGACTACAAGTAGGATAAACCCAAGAAGATCTTCTCCAAGATGCATTATAGCCAGAATGACCAAGACCACAGACAAAGACAAGATACTAAGAACGGCAAGAGAGAAACGTCAAGTTACCTGATATCCCATCAGGCTAACAGCAGACCTCTCATCAGAAACAATGCGAGCGAGGAAAGAATGAGAAAATATATTCAAAGTGTTAAGGGAAAAGCAATTGCAACCAAGAACACTGTATCCGGCAAGATTATCCTTCATATGGGAAGAAAAAGACAAGAACATTCTCAGATAAACAAAACCTGAAAGAATTACCAATGCCAGAAGAGCTCTCCAAGAAGTTCTCAATGGAGTGCTATCCCCGGAAAAGTAAAGTCAGACACACAGAAATAAGGGTTAAAAAACATCTAATAAAATGGCCAGTTTAATGGTCAGGACAAGTCCAGAGTTGAACCTTATCTTTCAGAATTTAAACAGAAAGATTGGACCACAAAAGGAGATAAAGTACATGAGTTTGAACTGGTGAAATAGAATTTTATGACTTTTGACTAAGACATTACTGACCTTCTATGCTTTGTTTTCCAGTGTTAAAGAGTTTTGTCTTCTCTCGAGTTGCAGGCAGGTTCATGTACCTACTATTTGAACAGAATCCTAACCTGTTTCTTGACTTTAAGTATTAAGCAAATTTCTCTTAACATTTTTTGATTTTGATTTATTAAAGCTGCCTTTCTTGAAATTAAAAAATATATTTAAAAATACCTTTTTAGTAACCACAGTAAGCTATATAGCCTCAGCTATGTGTTATTTTATAGTATATTCATTCTACCCACAGAGTCGACGTTTGTTCACAGATATGTATTTATCAGCTGAACTTGCTATTGAAAATATTTAGATTAATTAAGATATTTTGTGAGTAAATACTATGTGGGAAAGAATATAGTAACGGAAAGCAACTACGGATACCAGAGTCAGGGTGGGAGAAGGATTGGAAATGCCAGAGGGTGAGAAATAGGGAGAAGTAAGCCACTTTTTAGTGTATTCTGCCTGGAAAAATCGCATTTGGAATGCTGTGGTGATATTCAGTGAAAATATGTAAAATAAATAAATGTTTTAAAAAGTTGGGGGAAAAAAAAAAAGAAAATAACTTACATTGGGACCAGCAGGTGGTGCGGTGGTTAAGGGCTCTGGACTCCCTCATGGTTGACTGTAGTTTTAGTTCCAGACCTGGTTTTAGTGTATTCTGCCTGGAAAAATCGCATTTGGAATGCTGTGGTGATATTCAGTGAAAATATGTAAAATAAATAAATGTTTTAAAAAGTTGGGGGAAAAAAAAAAAGAAAATAACTTACATTGGGACCAGCAGGTGGTGCGGTGGTTAAGGGCTCTGGACTCCCTCATGGTTGACTGTAGTTTTAGTTCCAGACCTGGCGGCTTGCTTTCTCACTCTCTCTCTCTCTCTCTCACTCTGTCCCTCTTTGATCAAATAAAAATAAATAAATAAAGTTAAATACAAGAATTCTTTAAAAAAAAGAAAAAAGAAAATAACTTGCATCCACCTGTGTGCTTTCACTCTATGCCAAGACCTTGTCTCCACATCAGATGTAATCACTGAAATAAATTTTGTATTTATCTTTCTCCTGTTTTTTTTGGGGGGGGGAGGGGAGAAGTTTTTTGCTGTAGGGTGCGTGCGCTTGCCAGAAAGACAGAGAGAGACAGAGAGACAGAAGTGAAAATATCACCCTCTAGGGGGATGGCCATGCTGCAATCCTGTCTCCTCTCGGGATCTTGGGCATGCACTCACACACGCCCGGCGTGAGTTTAAGCCACCAGGTCCGGAACTTGAACTGCTGTCGACTACATGGGAGTCCAGCAACATAGCCATTATGCTAATTGCTGGTCCCTCTTTCTCCTGTATTTTTTAAACTAGTTTTTATCAGTGTGCATGTATGTGTGTAAATATGAATCCTTCTAGCTTTACTATTATTAACTCCATGTTGCTAAAATTCTTCCATGTAGTTGAATATAGCTGCAATTCTTGCATTTTCACTGTTATGTAATAGTCATTATGTGAATGTACTACAATTTATCTTTCATTTTTGTCACTTAAGAGCATCACACTTATTTTAGCATTTTTCTATTCTGAACAAATATTGTTGTATATACCTGTTGAAATTCTTGTGTAAGAGTTTCTCTAGGATTTATAATATAAGTGGAAATGCTGAGTCATTGAGTATATGACTGTTAATCTTTGCAGAGTAATGCTATGTTATTTTACTGTTTACATCTTTGATTATATTCAAAATATTCTGTCCTTATAATAGCTTGACTATAGAATATAGTTTTCTTAATTATATTATCCACATGCCTGAGAACTCACAATGGTTTACTGATCAAACAACTCTTAATAGCACATTCAAAAAATTCTGCAGTGACTAGTGTGCATATACCCATTCACAATAGCCTCTAGTTGTTTCCCTTTAGACTCACTGCACTCCAATGAAGCTTGCGACCTCAGAGTCTCACTCTACTTTCTTTTCTCATTTTATTTATCAGTCTTAACCTACTTATAGCCGAGGGTTTAAGAACTTCAACTCTGGAGAGAACTGCTGGGGCTCAAACCTCTGTTTCACCACACTAACTGAGAGATCTTATTCATCACTGTTTCATAGTTCTCCTATTTGGGAAAAGTGTATAATAATGAAACTTATCCTAGAAGTTTGTCGTGAGGACTCAGTAAATTTCTTAGGACAATGAACATTATATAAGTATTTGATTTTTTAGTATTCCAGCACAGGCTCTTATCTTGTTCTAGAAGTATTTTATGACTAAAGTAATTTTACATTGTGTTGCATTTCATAAATAATGCATTGTTAGTATCTTGCCTGAGGACAAGAACCATATTGGTATAACTTTCTTTCCAACTGTTTAATTCAAGTTGGGTTTGTTGATGAATAAAATGAAATAAAATAGTATGTGGGGGTCAACCTCATGTTTTCACAGTCTTGATTTTGGTTATAGAAGAGCAGACAGCTCATACACAAAACTCCACTTGGCTACTAATTTCATTGCTGTGACACTTATGATACAGACCTTGGCACTAAGCATAAATAACTCACTTTGGCACCTACTTCTGAAAGATAAAGTAATGGACATAAAGTGTGAAAGAGTCTCCAAAATACAAAGGCCTGATATTTACCCATTTTCTTAACTCTGTGTAGAGCTCCATCTTCTCCAGGCTGGACTGGACTACAGGAAACTGCATCTTCCTAAAAAATTATTCTGGTGAAAAGACAAAACAACTGAGGTCCTGGATCAGACCTGCATGGGCACCAAAGGCCAACATTGCACTATTGATCCTCATTCTCCAGTACCATCCTCCAACCAGGTACCCTATTCACTTGATGGGGTGTGCTACCAACAGAGCTGACATTTTTAGTTTATTGACCAACATTAGCTGTCATGACTGCAAGAGGCTGGGCAGACTAGTTAATCTCTAAAGATATATCTTTCCACAGTATAACATTATTCCTGCAAGCACCATTTTTAAAAGGACTTCTGGTGCAATAAGAAAAGCCATAAATTGCTTTCCATTGCTAGGAAAAGTCATGTGTCTATTTAAGTATACAAGCATCTTCAGAGGGCTATTTGTGATAGCAGCATTTTCAGACTCAATAGAGCCACATAATAAAGCAAACTCTTTCTAAGCATTTGAGTGTCCTCTCTCTGCAGTCTGAAGCACACAGATGAAGATAAAGATACACTGGAGAGGAAAGCATATTTCTTCCAGAGAGGCAGAATAGGGCATATGGAGTGTTGAAGGACCCAGAAAAGGGATAATGATTAGAATTTCAGGTATCCTTGAGCTATTGGATCAATTCGAAATACTTGAGTGTTTCAATTTTTAGAGACTACTATGAATGAAAAAAATAGTCTGTGCAAGTTTACATTGAAATATTGCTGACTTGGAGTTTTGGTTTTGCTTGTTTGTTTTGAGAGATTTTTTGCTATAGGGTACGTGTGCTCACTGGAGAAACAGAGAGAGACAGAAAGTGAGAAATTGCCCCCTGGAGGGATGGCCATGCCACAGTTCCTTCACCATTCTCTTGGGATTTGTGCACTTGCACACACATACCAGGCATGAGTTTCAAGCTGCCGGGTCTAGAACTCCAACTGTTAGCTACGGGAGAGTTCAGCCCCTTAACCATTATGTCACTTGCTGGCTACCTGACCTGGAGTTTTAACAACAACAAAAAAATTTACATTGCAATGAATTAAAGATGGCAAAGATCTGCATTATCAGTAAATCTGTCCATCAGTTGAGTTCTGAGGGTAGGCTCCATACATTGAGCTCTTTTTCCTTCTGCCTCTTTGCCCTATCTCCCTGAGAGGAAACTGCTGCCTGGCTCAGGTGTTGGTTATTCCAGGCATATGCACACCCCTCCCATATTAACATCACAAGGCTAGGGGCACTAAACCTTAAATATACACTTTTCATTCTGCTAATTGATAAGTTAGCAGATAAATTGAAGTTTTTGTTGTAACTTTCAAACAATTATTTATAAATCAGACCTCTATCTTGATGACAGGGAATCTGCATTGATATTTAATTGACTTAGGAGTGCTTTGTCCTTAACATACATAACTGGAGCCTTTGTTCAATGATGTCATGGGCCACTTTGTGCCCAGTTGTTAGGGGAGCATCTTATCGTATGTAAGTAAACTCATGTCTTCTCCTGGAATTAGTAAATATTATGGGCAAGACCTCTCAGATTTGGGACTCTCCCATTATAAGATGTTATATTCAGTTTTATTTTGAATCTCTGACCTTAAGATATTGTTACCAAACTCAAATCAGGTTTGCTCACCCAAGTGTTATAAACCAAACCCTAGGCACATGGTGGAAAGTACAGCTTTATTGCAAAGTGCAAAGCAAGGAGAGCGGGCAGCTCATGCTGAAAAGACCTGGTCTCACCATGATGTTCCCCACATGCGTTTTTAAGGGCAAAAATTAGGAGCAGAGGTCCTAGGTGCATGATCAGTTCAGTGATTGGTTCAAGAAGGCGTGATCACCTCGTGGGCATTCTCAATTAATGAGGGCTTAGATGATCAAATTTCTCTTCAGGTGTCTGGAGCCATTCAGCCTGGAGTCTTTGAGCTCATAACCAGCAGTTTTCAGCCTATGAAACATCTTACATATTGAAATGAAAACCTTTTCTTTTCTTTAAGTGAGAGCTTTAGAGGTTAAATGGCTCTCATTCATGGGCCATGTTGGTCATTATAACGGAAAGTCTGAAGACTTACTTCTTATTCTGGGGGGCCATTACAATGTAAATGGACCTTACATTTCAAGAACCTTAGAAAATACATTAGGGAGTTCTTGCTCGGTTTCAATATTAAGAGAATTATTATATTCCTATTCGATAAAAATGTAGTATAGGAAAAGAGAGTTATTATGTATATATGTTTTTTAAAAGAGGAGAAAAAGAAAGCACTTGGAACATATAGATAATATTTGTAAATAAGTGCTTTAAAAGTGTCATTAGCTTGCTTCTCCACTATTAGAGGATTGGGATGTCATAAACCTGGAAAAGGGGGGAGAAAATTAATTCTCCCTAAGGAAGTATTAGTTGGAATTTTATGTTTTTATTAGCAGGAAAGAAGACTTAAACCTAAGAAATGTGAGGTCATCCTTCATCTTTTTTTGCTAACCTTTTGGCCTTTGAAGAATTAAAATAATGTATAGCTTTCTTAAGTCAGTAAGAGGATTCTCAAATAACATGCTTAGAATGAAGAGCTCAGGATGGCAATTCTTTAATCTCAAGAAGTAATTTATAGGATTATGAAAAATCTAGGTTCTTGACTATCATCACTTCAGAGAAAGACATAATTAAATTACAAGAGAAGAAAAAAGAACCATGAATCCGCTACATCCTATAATCACTCAATAGATTTAAATGATTATTGAAAGCAGGTTAATGCAAAATTCAGCCATTTGTCTTTGATATACAAGAGAATTCTTTGGACATTTCATCTAAATCACCTTAAAACACCCAAAAGCTTGTTACCAAAATGCAAACTGATCAATTTTTATAAATCAGGTAGTGGTACCCATTCATTAAAAGGTACACCACATTACTAAAGGCCAAAGGCTTTTCCATTTCATTACATAACAATGACAGCAACTCAATTTAAGTCTATAATGACCCAAGCCAGCCATCCATAGCAGCAAAAATTTAATAGCAACCTTATCTGGAATGCTGACAGGAGCACTTCCCAAAAAACCATTACAGCCTCTTCAGTTTACAAAACAATTGACTTTAATCTTTAATACTGTTAAGCAGTAGGGGGCAGATAGGCACATTAGCATAGCTTTACTTTTTATAAATAGCATTTAATACAGCATACTTAGATACTGTGGGACTAAGCATCTTATGTCAAACAGTTTTAGACTTGAGCAAATAGCAGCACAAGGATTTCTTTTTTCATGAAAGGCGAGACACAATGCTTGCATTCCCATGATGGGACTTAGGAGGTTTTGTATATCAATGAAGTTTGAAGGCAAAAACCTTGAACATGTTTCCTAAGGGAAACGTAAGACTCCTTGACATAAATTTAAGTTTCAATAAGAAGAGAACCATTAAGAAGAAATTTTCTCAGTTCGACATAGAAACATTAGCTTCATTAAGTTCATGTACTCTGCTAGGAGCATAAAGTAACACTAGCGCCTCACCACTGTAGCTCTTCGGTTTTTCATATTAAAAAAATTTCTTTATTATTGCATGGGAACTCAGATGTGAATTTCAGATGTTCTATTTCTCGAGAAGCAAATATATTTTTTATTGTTGTGGTATATCTTCTGATATCATGGAAGAAAGGACTTAATAGGATTGTTAAAATTGAAGAGCTGAGCTTGAATGACTTACTGGGAACTTCATACTATGCGGTGTATGTCAAATGATGCTGCAAAGCACACGGTATTCACACACAAACCTTCCTGGAGTATCAGCCTCCTTTGGTGATAAAAAGTATAAGAAGAATATTATTTTTATATTAAAGTAGATACAAATATATGAATTTCCAAACAAGTTACCTGCATTTTACAATAAATAAAACATAGGCTTTAAAGAAATTTTATAATTATGCTGCACTAATTTGGAGGTGACCTCCTAGATTTCCAGGGTAAATTTGCCTTTCAGTGAAGGATATTTTGAAAGGGAAATTTGAGAAGGACTGACTAAAACAATAGGCCTAAACTCTGATGGTCTGTATGTGGTTAAATGATTACTTACTTAAGCCAAAAAAAAAAAAAAATCAGATAGTTTTGCTCAAATACATCCTGATTAAGCTTTTTCCCTAATTGCATATGGGACTGGGGAAAACAGGTTTTGAATTTCTGACTGTATATTTAAAATGTAATAAAGGTATTTTGGAATTAGTGCAGGCATTATTAACTGGAGAGAGTATATCTATCAACTTGCTTCACATACTCCACTACTAACTTGTGTTGATTTGCCTCTTGGGTTTTGGGGAAATATTTTTGATAATAATTATTATCTATCTCAGTAAAGACTCCCACTGTATTTATACTTAGATGTCTTAACCATTTTGTCTGAATTGCTGCCTAAAAAAATAATGCATATAAACATCATCCTAACAAAAAGAGGGAAGGTATAGATAAGAGTCTTCTATCTTCTGATTGAGAATATATACACCTGTATCAATGAATATACTTTCTATGGAGAATTTCTGCTAAATTGATGATTTATTTTAAAAACAATCATTTTTAGTTTAATTTTATTTATTGTTATTTTTAATTTGACCAGAGAGAGAGAGAGAAAGAGAGAGAGGGAAAGTGAGAAAACAAGCCTCCAGATCTGGGACATGAACTGGGTCAGCCACATGGAAGTCCAGCATCTTAACTGTCATGCTGCTCGCTCATCCTGATCTTTTCTATTTTCATGTAATACCATCAAGCAGGGATGGCCCCATGGCCTACTGGTTAAGGGATCTGAATCCCACATGTCTAACCTCAGTTAGAATGCCAGCCCCTGGCAGCTTGTAAAACACACTGGGTATGTGTACACTATGCCCTGAATACTGGCAGGATAGAGAAATGGAAAAGAAAGGATTATGGCATGACCACACCTCATTAAGGAGTGCTTTCTCCTTTTCCTCTTTTTCTCCATCTTTCTCTGCAGAGTGCATGCACTCTCTGGCAATTAAAAAAAACTGCCATCAAACAATCTCTTAGTCAATAACAACGTTATATTAAGCGTAGCAAGGCATACTATAGGAGGCACGTGGGAAATTTTGGACTCCACACTGACTTCAAAGAGTTTCTAGTCTATGATGGGGAATGAGATAAGACATAGAAAACAAGTTTTAGGAAAAACAGCACTGTAATGTATTGAAATTAGGAGTCCAGAAGGGAATCGCCAAACAAGACACAGAGCCTTACTTTACAGGACATTTGAAAAATCTCTGGCAAAGAATCTATGTTTTAGCGTCAAAGCAGGCACTGGTCAATTATAGTAACCCCTGCAGTTTTTCATGCAATCTGTGTTTTCTGAGTAGCTTTGTGTTGATCCTGGCTAGAAACCTGTGAGACTTGCACAGAAGCAACTAAGGTTCACAAAAGTTAAATAATTTGTCCAAGGTTATAGACTAAAAAGTGATATTGCAATATTGATCCTACCATGATCCCAAGTTTTGAGATATTCTCCTAAAAAATACACTACTAGGTTTCATGTCAACTAACTCCTTTATACGTAAGACTTTTTATTTATATGTATGACCTTTATATTCACATTGAAAATAGTAGACTATGGAACTCAGATCCACTATATCAGGGTGCTCGGAAATGTACAAGTATTTCACAAAACGAGTTCTATGGAACTCAGAGAAAAGGAAAGATAAAAACAGAAATTTGGGCCTTATTTCATACTGCAGCCCCTCTGGGATATCTGTAGTGTATATGACATAGTAATGACTCTGTAGAATACTGTGAATGATAAATTTATTTGTTTATTGGCTTCCTGAACTTAATGAAACTTGGAACTTCTTTTTCACCCCACTTACTAACAGCTTTTATATTGATACTGAATAAGAGCTTATTTTAGAAATCTCTCCTTTACCTAAGACTAAGGATTAAAAAATAAACCTAGTTTAAAATTCCTAATGCCAAACTGGATAGTAAATGCCTGGAATATGAATCTTACTTCACCTTTAACTTTGAAAGTTCCTGTAAAGAAAGAAGAGGATCTTTCAGTTTCTTTTTTCCTTCTGCTTCCCCCCTTTGGCCGTTCCAGAGCTGTTAACCACCATGCTGTGATGGTTTGAAATAAACCAGCCTCTCTATGAAAAACTTTGATAGATTCAACATCTCTTTATTTTCCTCCCTGTAGTGATCATTGTGGCACAAAATGATTTTTGAGGTTATGGGATAAGAAAAAAAGTTCTATGAAAGCAGGTCTTATTGATCCTATTGCAGGAGGTCTTATCACTGAGGATGGAAGATGCGGTTACTGAACTGCTTTTTACCAGCCTATGGAAGAGTCGATGCATTAAGTTGAAAGGAACGGGCTTAGATCATAAATCTGTTCTTTGGGGAAATTACAGATTCAAGCTCTTTGAAGATATTTATTCCTTCAAAGTTCTTAATTTGTGTTTATTCATTTCCCCTAGTTGATTTCAGGCACAAAGATAAGAAGAAAAACTTAATTCTCTATTGTGGCCATGCCTGGTCAGTGATTAGTATGAAAATGCTTTCTAAGTTTTCCAAGATTGCTTTTTAAAATGCCCATATTTTGCTGCCTTCATTGGTATGCCTCTGTATGTCTGATACTAGTCTAAATCTTGTTATCTTATGGATATTATTTTGGAAATAAAATCCCATAGAAAACAGCTGAAATTAGCCAAAAGATTGACAATGATAGTTTTCTTAGAAAGTGGAGTGGTGACTTCATTGATTTTTTCTTATAGCTTACATATTTCACATATCCTATAATATCATAATATCATATAACATTACTATTGACATCAGAAAAAAAATCTAAAATTATGTAAAATTTAAAATTAGGGTCTTATTTGTCCCCAAACTCCAAACATGATTTAAAGCATCTTGTTTTTCCCTTCATCCTTACCTTTAAAAGGGAGGAGGGGGTAAAGCAAATGCGTAGTATTTCCAATGGTAATGCTTTGCTAAAATCAAACGATCACATAATGATGATTAAACATCTAGGTCTGCCTCCAATAAAGAAATGAGAAATGGCCTAATTACTGTGGTTTGCCAGTAAAAACCTATTCATTTATCATTTTACTGAACATTACGACCAGAGTTTGACAAAAAAAAAAAAAGCTTTTTTCAATCTCTAATTTCCCTCCTCACAAACTGAGGTTTCTGTTGAGCAGATATGAAGGGTTTAGCTGACGCTGGCTGAGGAAAGCCCCCTATTCTCCTCATGGGGTGCCCAAGGAGAACAACACTGAAGCTCACGCATCCGGTCTCAGGAGTCAGTGCCCTCCCCAAACCGAGAACAGGTGCCTGTCACGCTTTCCC
>NW_006159990.1:7108802-7121690 GCF_000334495.1 Tupaia belangeri chinensis | reverse complement strand
CCTACTTGTATTTGTCGTGTTGCTTTGTTTACATATAACTTTGCTGTTCTATTAGTTTTGACCTAGATATGACCAGAAGGACTTATAGGACAGATTTGGGAGAGAGTTGAGAGAATTTTTCATCCTTTTCAGAGAAACTGTAAATGGCTATAAATGGCTATATGAAGAAATAGTTTTTTTCTTTTTTTTCCTCGAAGATACAGAAGAAAAATATTGTATGTATTTAATATATCTCCGGGCTCATTCCCTAAATTCCATAATCAGGTGCTAAATTTTGCCAGTCTGATTTAACCTGGTTTAGTGATGCTTCTTTAACTTCTCTGCATTTGAGTATTCATAAGATCAATAAATCTTGATGACAAGAAAAGTTTCCTAATAGAGTCGATAATGAATTACCCTGAAATTAATGCTTCAATTTAGGAACTCTCTGGACCCCTAGTTTCTTTTCTATTTCTTTCTTACCACCTGAACTAAGGCTATTTCATGAATTGCTATAAGAAAATGGGACAATGATAAAATCCATATCTCTTTCTAAGCCAGTGCAAAGGCTAAGATATTTCTCTGGACACATATTTTAGGGGAAAAGAGACACACAGAAGAAAGAGTATTACTAATGACTGGGCAGTAATTTAATCTTTGGCTGATCGAGTTGTCCTGTTTCAACCTCTTTTCCCAGCCTTACTCTGTAGTAACCTTATCTTTCAAAATCCCGACTGTGTGCCTTAGACTCTAGTTCTATGATTTTTTGATTGGGCCTGTGTCTTAGAGGTTTGTTTTGTTTATTTTTTCAGAGAAACAGAACTGATAACATATGTGTATACACATCAGAGGAAGATTACGTTTAAGGAATTACTGAGGTTGGCAAATCCAAAACCAGCAGGGTAGGGAAACAATCTAGAGACTCAAGGAGGACTGATGTTGCAGTTCTAGTTTGAAAGCCATCTATTTAAAAATTTCCTCTTGGTTAAGAGATTTTTTTTTTTTTTTCATATATAGGCTTTTAGCTGGTCGAATAAAGCCCACCCACAAAGTGGAGGGTGATTTGCTTCACTTGAATCTATCAATTTGAATGCCAATTGCAACCAAAAAAACACTCTCAGCAACATCCAGAATAATATTTGACCTAATATATGGGCACCATGGTCCACACAGGTTGAAACATAAAAGTCACCACTATGGGACATTTAGTTTGTAAATCTCCCCAAGTGATTTGACATTACTTTCTTATTCCTAAAGTAAAACCATCATTATACCTTTGCTCTCCCTTCTAGCTGAAAACATTTGTGCTTGCTGTGTCAAATTATTTCAAATACTCTGAACATTGGTCTCCTTGAATCTGTGTCTGACTCTGTTCTTCCCTTATTTAAGTTGTTCTTCCTACTATTTCTCTGTTCAGCTTTCTCCTAGACTCTACTTTCTTTATAAATTAGCTCAAGCACACTCACCTTCAGAAAGTTTTTTCTTCCTCTGTGCTCCTATTATACCTTGAAAAGTCTTTGTTTTAGCACATGGATTTGCATATTTATCTCTTTCACTAGAATATGAGTGCCTCAGTATCAGAAAGTGACTTATTCGTCTTTGTATCCCGTCACATAACAGAACCTAGGAAGACCTAGGATCACACTAAACATTGGCTGAAAGATTATTTGCTGGATGAATTATAGATATTAAGGCTATATATAAAATTCTGACAGATGTGGTTGGAGAGAAAAGAATTTTAAAAGGATCATGACTTGGGTTATATACTCTCAAGAAAGGGCGTTCTATACGGAGGAACCTGAGTAACAAGGGGAAGCTTATTGGGTGCGAATGGGGAATAGTGAGAGAGAGAGTAGGTTATCATATAACAAACATCAATTATTTTTACAAAACAAAAAAAACATTTTAGGGCCAGGCCTATGGCCTAGTGGTTAAGCTGGATTCCCCATGGCTAACTATGTGGTTCAAATCCCTGTGCCAATGGCTTGTAAAACTCTCTGGGTGCTTATGCATGTGTGTCCCAAATCAGAACAGAATGGTGAAATGGAGGAGAAGGGGTTGTGGTGTGGCTACCGCCCATGGTGGGAGTGTGTTTCTCCATTCCTCTCTCTCTTTGTCTTTCTCTGGTGAGCACACATGTTTAATAGCAGATAAGCAAATTTTATGATCTTTCTTAAAATATCTTCTATCCTATACCCTATTTCTTATGCATTATTCTAGCTGAAAATAAATTAATACACAGTGAGGCCCTTGCTCTAACCATCAGGTTTTACATTTATTCAGTGCTGCTTTATGAAGAAAGATGAAATTCCAGAAAATTCAGTATTTTTCTGACCCTTTTCAATCTGTATTTATACATCAAGTTTTTTGAAAAAAAAAAAAAAAAAACTAGCAGATGGTATTATGGTTACATCGCTATACTCTCACATGACCGACTGTGGTTCAAGTCCTGGACCCACAGGCTTAAAACTTATGCCAAGTCCATGTGTGTGTGTGCCCCAAATCCCAAGAGCAGAATAGAGAAGGAATTGTGGTATCGCCCTCCACCCAGGGATTGATTTCTCACTTTCTGTTTCTCTGTCTCTCCAGCGAGCACATGTGTTCTGTAGCAAAAGACTCTCTCTAAAAGAAATTAACTAATTAAAAAATATTTAAAAATTTATTATTATTTTTCAATTTACTATAGGGCACATATGCTTATGAGAGAGAGAGGGAGAGAGAAAGCTGCCAGATTTGAGACTTGAACTTGAGCCATGGTCAACTATGTGGGAGTCTA
The DNA here is from genome assembly GCF_000334495.1 of Tupaia belangeri chinensis. Classification (NCBI taxonomy): domain Eukaryota; kingdom Metazoa; phylum Chordata; class Mammalia; order Scandentia; family Tupaiidae; genus Tupaia; species Tupaia belangeri. The sequence continues at coordinate 7,118,935 of NW_006159990.1, read as the reverse complement.
ATGCCTTAACTACCACATCACCTGCTGGCGCCTATACATCAAATTTTAATGAACAACCCAGATAATCTAATGGAAGCCCCCTCCCCCATTGCTGGCCTTTTTATACCTTAATGCTTACAGACCTTATGGGAGAAAACTAAATTTGCAACTATTGAGTTAGAGCCCTTGATGACTTATTAAATGGGGCAAAACACTGTCTAGTTCAAGGGAATAATCCATTTTAGAAGGCCAAATGGGCAAATGTGTGCATAGGTAAGATGGAATATGATTACAGCTTCCTATACTATTATCTTCTCAAACATTTTGCATTTAAACTCTTCTAAGACCTGAGTCACACACTAAGTTTCTTTAAACTTTTGTGTGTGTGTGTGTGTGTGTGTGTGTGTGTGTGTGTGTGCATGCTCATATAATTGAGTGCTCAGCTGGATGCTCACTCTGCAATCCTCATTTCCTTCCTAATTGCACAAGTGGCTGAGCTCTTACAATGCCATATTTCTGTTCATTTGCATTTACACAATAAACTTCACCATGTGCTTCAAATGCACCATTTGAATGTTGAGTCCTGTATCTATCTTTAGGATTCTTAAAAAGGCCAGGCCCACGAATAGAGCAAGTCTGAGGAGAGCTGCTATAATCTCAATATGAGACTGTCTTCTTACAATCGGCCAATATTCAGCTGGCTTCTGAGGTGATGCTGAGCAGTAATTCAAATGGAAGAATACAGCAATAAGTAGAGGGAAAGAACACCCAAGGTGATCATTTAGAAATCGTTTTCAGGTCAGAATAAAAGAACATGGGATTTGTTTTATTTTATTCCAAACACCATATAATCAAAAGGGTCTCAGGCTCCCTAGGAGTTCACTACATGGGGTTGCTTTATAAAATTGTTGAACAAAGCTGAAAAGAATTCTTGCCTTGCATTCCCTTCCTAACCCACATACTTGTTTTCAAATAAAATGAAGGGGTCTCTCCAGTCAAATAATATAATTTCTCCAAATGCTATAACTTCAGTTTCTGCAGAAAACCTGTTGATCAAATATAGAGTACACTAGGGTAGCAAAACATATTCACAATGTGATCTATCATATTTTTTACATTAAAAATTTTGAACATTTCTGCATTTCTACATTTTCTACGTTATAAATATTCTCCTTTCAGATTAACTAAGTAAGAAAAAGCTACTTGATTGTCGTGAATGTCAGAATTACTGCAACCAGAGATGGAGGGGTCCTGATGGATTCATTCTGTGCTGGCTCGTGGTAAACGTTCCTCCATGGCAGGGTTTCTCCGCCTCGACCGCACAGACGTTTTCGCGAGATACGTCTTTGTTGTGGGCAGCTGCTCAACGCATTGCAGGATGTTTAGTCGCATCCTTGGCCTCTATTAACTAGATGACAGCAGCATTCCCCCATTTATGACAGCCCAAAATGTCTCCTGTCATTGCCAAATATCCTCTGGGTAGCAAAACTGCCCTGGTGGAAAAGTCCCCACACTATAGTAAACATTTTGGTCCTTGATCAGCCTACTTGGGCAATGTATATTCTCAGAAAGAATAGAATCTATTGAGATCTATCAGATAAAATGTTGAGTTTAGTTTTGTTTTTAACCAAAGTTTGTGTTGTGGAGATTGAACATTCATTAAATACTTTCAAGTCACAGCAGAAGTGACCTGTAAGAGCTCAGAGATAAAGTAGGTTTTTTTTTAAAATTTTTTAATTAAAAAAATTTTTTTCCACCATGCTATGTCCAGTGTATTAATCAGAGTTCTCCACAGAAATAGAACCAATAGGAGATATACATAACTGTCAGCGGAGAATTGACTCATGTGATTATGGAGACCAAGAAGTACGGTGATATGCTGTCTGCAAACTGGATCTCTAGGAAAGCCAGTGCTGTAAGTCAGTCCAAGTCTGAAGGCCTAAGGATAAAGAGTGCAATGGGAGTAGGGTGGAAGGGCACTGGTCTTAAGTGTCAGAGTTTGGGAGCCCAACAACCTTGGGCTCTGATGTCCCAGAGGAGGAGAAGATGGATGCTCTGGCTCAATGGAAGGGAGAATTTACCTTTTCATCATCTTCTTTGCATTCTACTCAGATACTCAACAGATTGAATGATTCCTTCTCTCCCACATTCATGAGGGTAATCTTTACTGAGTTTACAGATTTAAAGACTAACTTCTTACACCTTCATGGACATATCCAGAAATAGTTTTTAATCAGTCAACTTAGCTTCGTTAAGTTGGCACATAAAATTAACCACAATACCTGGTCTATGGTGTCAGACTTCCTCAGCTTTCAGTGTAGGCAAGACAGATACATGGGCCACCTACCTACCATAGGTATTCTAGTGAAGATTAGTTGGTTCCATAAATTGAGTCCTTCTAATCTGAATAGTTTATTACCATTACATCAAAATACTCAACTTATCAATAGAATATCAACAGTGGAGCTGTTCTGTAATATTTCACATTAGAATAAAAATCTTGTACTTTTTTTGATGATTCTCAAGTTGGATTTATAAATCTGTACTCACCTGAAGTTATAAACCTCGGGTTTAATTTGTGGAGCCTGCCAGCAAATCTCAACAGCCTATGTTTGATTTATAAGTTCCTCTTATTTTTAATGGTAGTTGTAGCCAAATGGTTTTTAGTGTTTTATAAATCCAAAAAATTAATTTCCATATCCTCAAATGAGTTTAAAAATCCTAATATAGATTCATAAGTCCTGAAGCAGATTTTAAAACCATGCCAATAAATTCTAAAGAAAAAGACTTGATTTATAAACTTGAATTTTGCACCTGGTTTTCCAGGAATTGATTTATAAATCAGGAGTTGAGAGCACCCCTGGTAGAGTGAGCCTCCTCTCTCTTTGGGAAGTCCTGCTCCCTGTATTGAACTGCAAAGGCCTGATTTACAAGGCAGCAGACCTGTGCTGGCTGAGGCTACTCTGGCTCTGACATACTTGTACTGGAGAGGAAAAAGGGCCACATCCCACAGGCTGGCTACAACAGCCACTAATCAGACTGAAGACAGCAAGCCATTCATCTGTGTCAGAAATGGAAAGTGACATCCAAATAGTGGAGACTCCCAGTTTTACCTGAGTAAAGCAGCAAGGTACAAGCAAGGCATTTGGTACAATTCTAGTCGGTGTTAACACATTATGTGACACGACCCAGAGCCCAGGTCAGAGTGAAGAGTGTGCGTGCTATTCCTCAGGTGGAACTGAGGACGGACATCTGCACTTTTTCCCCGAACATCATTATGCTACTGAAGATTGACCTATGGAAGGATATATATTAAATTGGTGCCCATGCTTATCCTAGGGAATGAGATGGTAGGTAAGTGGGAAGAGAAAGGGGAATTTCATTTCACTTCTGGGATATTTGAATGATTTTTACAGTGACCATACTTTAACAATGAAAACAGATATCAGAAAGACTTTATCAGGTATGAAAGGAAAACAAAGGGTTTTATTTTTATTTGTTCTTTGCTAAGTACCTATAGTAGACCACCATTGTGCAGGGTCTGAAATAAAAGGGAAATAGGGGTTTTTGTTTGTATGTGTTTTTTGCTAAGTAACTCTAGTATGCCACCATTGTGCAGGGCTTCTTCATTAGTTAGCATTCTGCTATACCCTTGATAGGTGCCCCTTTACATGCACAGAGCAGTTTTAGAGTTCACAGATCCTCCGATAGATGCCTTTTTATTTATTCAGCCAGTTTTCCAAGAACAAGGCAAGGCAGAAGTTATATTCCAATTGTGGAAACTGAAGCTCCTGGAGGATAAGGACTTTGCTTTTTCCCTAAAGAATATTTAAATAATGGAGACAATATCTGGACCAACTTTGGACTTCTGGTTCCGATACCTGTGCACTTGCTGTGACATTATACTGCACATAGAACTCTTCACTGCACAGGTCAGAAGTGCAGCCTGGCTCCTCTGGCTCAGCGATCCTAACTGCTGTTTACTACTGTGATAGGTTACCATCTGCAATCCCACTGAAGCTCTGTCAATAATGGTCTTCTTTGAAAGAATGTGAGCTATTAACTTTTCTCTCTCTCTTTTGCTCTGGTAGGTACCATTCCCTGAGCCCTTTGTGCCCTTTGAAAATTCTGCCCAGTACCCTCAAAAGTTGGCTTGGATATTAATTTTCTTTTCTTTTTTTTCTTTTTACATCTTGTAACATCTTCCTGACTACTATACCTCAGAGTGTTCCTTCAAATGATTATGGTAGTTATTGCTCATTCATCTGCCAGTTAATTATGCACCTCTTCACCTGATGTCTTTAATTTTTGGTGAGAAAGCTCTCTGGGTTTAAAATCAGGAACTCTGAGTTGGTGTTCTGGCTCCATTACTTGCTGAAATGAAGCCTGATGAACTTCAATTTGTTCAAGTGAGAATATATTTTAACTTTTCTACCTAGCGAACACAGTGCTTATAATGCTCAAATGAGATAAAATAGGGGAAAATGTTTTGTAGACCTTAAATGTTACATGACTGTAAGCTACTAATATAGCCCCACAGTTGAAGGTCTGAAAAGTTTACAAGTGGCCAGGTAATAATGCTTAAATATAGTTGGCAATAGTAATTTAGAAAATAAATGCAACTCAGTTGCATAGTATAAGAATTTGAATCATGCAAATTTAAAGTTAATTCATACAAAATATGAATAATATCTCACTCGATACATAGATTTTGAGACAAAGTGGTTCTCTGAATGAAAAAAAATTGCCAAAACTATTATTTCAAAGCTTGGACTGAATAAATTAGAAACTGTGTATATGTTGTTACATGGCAATGCCACTTTAGCTGGGTAAGAGAAATAGCACTCATTCTTTGTCAGAAAAGTGTGAGCCATGCCCTTGTTCCATGTGTTGAAATGTGCTATTTTAAATTCACTTTATTATAATGGAACAATATAATGAGCCAATAGAAGTGTCATTCAAACTTTCATCAGGCAGTGGTGTTAGCATTCTGGCTATGAATTCCCTTCCTTTTCTACTTTCCAAGGTAGTAACCTTGTGACATAATTTAGGTGTGATAAAATATTTTTACTGTGCAATTATTTGGTGGAAAGAACTCTGGGAAATATTGGAGATAATCCTGAGTAAACAAAGAAGGAATAGTAAAGCAGGTTTTCTTCCAAATTCTTTAATGTCATCACGTAGCCAGTCAAGGGTAATAGGAAAAACTGATAAGATTGTGGGGATATGGTTATACAATAAACCCCCTATAATGTGCCCCTAGACAGAAATGAGTGTAGTGCTATTCATCTCAGAATGAAAGCCACTATTTAAATTTATTCTTATAGGGAAATTAGTCTTGAATTTCTCAAGTTTTGAAATACCTCTTTAGAAAAAGCTTGCCTGCATACAATATGATTTCTCTGCAATCAGCATGGAGAAGATATGCCCTCTTTTTAAGACGCACAACTGGATAGTAGAATACTGTGCAGGTAAGATTGTGACCTGTTAATTTGTGTCTAATTTCCAAGACCTTTCTCTTTTTTTACATAGATTATCAACTTCTTGAAAGCAGGGGCTATTTCATATTCTTTTGACTTTCTCAAATATCTGGTAAAAAATAAGTACTTAATAAATATTTTGAAACAATTTATCTAAAATATCCACCTGTGTTGTTTATAGATTCTATACAGAGTCTAATATGAATGCCATCTCAGGAATGATATTAAAGCATTATTTCAATATGCTTTGGTCACAATAAGTCCATTGATTTGTACCTGGGATTAGAGCTAAGATGTGATTTGAGGGTCCCTGCTGGTTACAAAATGATTGTTTAAATCTTTGCTTGTTGTCAGAAGCCCCTTACTGAACAATACAGCATGCTAAATAGAAGCTCTCCAGTCTAAATAAATAAATCAGATAATCCTAACATTATATAAGAAACTACAGACTTAATGAAAACCGTAACATGGAGATGCATGATAAAGAATATTTATGTGCATTACTTAATTTAAAGAACAGAAAAAAGAGCTACAGACCTTAAGTCTGCATATTTGGCAATACTTCCTGTCCCCAGTTCCTCTGTGATGCATAAGTTAGGATCTATAATCATATACCATATATTCTTTCAAGATGAGAATAAAGCTTCTAACAATGTCAAGGGCTTAAAATAATGAACAGAACTAATTAAAAGGATAGGCATCTTTTCTTCATGAGAATAAAGTCCTAATTGTGTGAATTTAGGTAGAAAAAACCTTACATCTGTAATTACACTAACCTTTAACTAAAATTTCACATTTTCATCTATTATAAATGTTGGGGAAAAAAAGTAAAAGTAGAAAGGCAAAGAAAAACCACTGTAGTAATGAATAGTATTTGTGACCTTGACACGAGATATTTGCATATTATATTACTATTATATATGCAGCTATCTTGAAATACCATGTATGCTCATCTCCACTGTGCAATTAAGATCGTGAATAGACAAATCCACTAGATCTTGGTATTTAATGCATTAATAAAGAAGCACACCAGGGGCCAAAAGGTACCCTAGTGGTTAAGGTGCTAGACTCCCACATGGCTGACCGTGATTCAAGTCCTGGACATGGTGGCTTGAAAATCATCCTAGGTGTGTGTGTATGTGTGCCCAAAATTCCGAGAGAGGAATGGAAGAGAAGGGATTGCAGTGTGCTATTCCTCCTGGAAGGCATATTTCCCACTTTCTCTCTCTCTGGTGTGTGCATGCACCCTATGGTAAAAACTTAAAAAAAAAAAAAGGAGAGAGAGAGAGGAAAAGAGAGAGAGAAAGAGAGAGAGAGAGAGATGCATACCAATTACTGCAAATTAAAATATCTTTAAAATATGTATTTTTATGATGTAATTGGTTCTTTTGTACTTGCAGTTATTTTATGCATTTACGACTATTTCTGGGAATAAATACATGAGTTGCATATGATTCCCAAATGGGTCTATGATCCAGAAAATAATAAATCCTTGTTTAAGGACAGTCAAAACCATAGTTAGGTTGTCTTTATATGGCAATTAATTAGTCAGAAACTTTGAAGACCAGGAATCTAACTTATAGTTGGCAAAGAAAGGGTTCTTTTACTGACCAAGTCTATTATAATTATAAATGGAGAGTGGAAAGGCAACATTTTGTTACTGCTACATGCCAAAAGTGTCTACATGAGGAGAGATCCTCTCATAATTCTTTGCTATTTGCTTTATTCTTTTATACATTGGTTAAAAAATGCTTTTGACTATATATCTCTTTGGACCATTTCAGTAATAGGAAAATGATTTTTTAAAAAAGCTACATAAAACAGAGCCATGACCTTAATTCTTTGTGCCTTATGCACAGGCATGAGATTTGCTATGCAGCAATGTTATATACACTCATTATGCTCTACAAAAGAATAATGGCAGTGACAATAATTCCCCAAGCTGCTTTTGTTCATTGAAATGAGTGATATTTGTTGCCTTAAAAAATATTTCCTAATTACATATGGCCATTTCCTTGCCAAGTGCTGACCAGCCCTGGCCTTCCTTTTCCAAGCTGACAGAAGGTTTCAGGTTGAAAGGGATTTGGACTTGAAACTGAATTTCTAATCTGACCAGCTCCCCAAATGGGGCTCCTGTTCTTGGCAAAAATGCTCTCTGCATATTTCCAGAAAGTCATCAATTATTCAGAGGGACCTTTCAAATGCCAACAGCTTAAATAAGAAAATGTGCCATGGCAGAAGGAAGCAAGACTGGGAAGGCTCTGGCTGAGTGGCTCCTGCTAAAAGTAAATGTCCTTTGTCAGGGACTTTGTCCTCAGGGCAGTGTTTGATCCATGACTTCCTTGACCAGCGGGGTCAAGAGAGCTTCTGAGTATTGCAGAGATTATTTTTAACAGTAATTTTTATTAGAATGTCTAATGTATATGTAGTAGTTGTAAATTTTTGTGTACATTGTGGTTTTTCAGATCACATATGTAATATGTAATCAAATCAAGGTGATAAACCCACCATCTCCAACATTTATCATTATTTTGAAATCTGCTCTTCTGGTTATTTTTAAATATATAGTGAGTTGTCACCAACTTTCTTCGCAGTACTGAGGTATTCTATCACCCATTTCACTTACGTGTACTCTTCTTGTTTAAAATAATTATTTATTAATTTTATTTATTATTGTTATTGTTATTTAATTTGTTATAGGGTACATATACTCATGAGAGAGACAGAAAAGAGACAGAAATGGAAAGTGAGAAAGTAAGCTGCCAGGTCTAGGACTCAAACAGCTGTCGTCCATGTAGGAGTCCAGCATCTTAACCACAACATCACCTGCTGGCCACAGATATACTTTTCTTCTATCTGTTAAACAAGTTCTCCGTATCTCTCCCATTCTCCTTCCTTTTCCAGCTTCTGGTCTCCAACTTTACACTCCTGACTTAGATGTAATTGAATTTTTTAGCTCCCACTAATGAGTAAGGACGAGTGGTATTTGTCTTTCAGACTCTGGCTCATTGCCCTGAGCTGGGGGGCCCAGTGATTCTTCTTGTGTCTCCTGTTATATTCCCTGTGAAGTACCAGTGAACATCACTTGATTCTTTATTGAAATAGTACTCTTCCAATAGCAGACTTTATGCTCTGATTTTGATATAATTCTTCCAAACTCAAAGTTTTAAGAAAAAAGCTGTGTATAAAATGCCAACCCATACATTTCATATCAATATGTATTAAATATCTACTATGTGTTTAGCATTATAATAACTGTTGAAGCAGACACAGTGTCACTCTAAGAAAATTCTATCTAGGGTAGTGAATAGAATGAAGACACTGTGATTATAGGCGTTTGAGTGAAGGCTTTTATGCCGTAAGAGAAGTACAATAAATCCTTCATTATCTAGAAAGCTTAGAATCCCTGTACTCCTCAGTATCACTATGGTCAACGATTTCTTTTGACTTTTTCCTTTGTGAAAGGAGAGAAATAATAACAGCCTCATTGTACTTTGCTGGTACATGTGGCTTGCATGAGATTATGTACAAAGAAGACAATACCCTATAGTATGAGGAGGTTGGACTAATTTGCTAATGAAGTAACTCACACTCAATGGCCTTGTTGTGTATGCAATGCAAATGATCAGTTACATCATATCATGGACTTTGGGTCACTTGAGATGTCTTCAGTATTAAATTTTTTTTCTTAAAGAAGAATTATTATTTTATTTAACTTTATTTATTTATTTATTTAAATTTGACCAGAGAGGGACAGAGTGAGAGAGCAAGAGAGAGGGAAAGTGAAAAAGCAAAGACTTTCTCATGTGGGAGTCCAGCTCCCTTAACCACAATGGCACCTGCCAGCACCTTCAGTATTAAATTAATATCATAATTGAATTCTTATGGAATTTAGAGAAAAGTTAAAACAGGAGTGTAGTCGAGGAAAAAATGGATATTGCCATAGATTTTGAAGAGCCAGTAGGTTCCAAAAAGCAGAGAGGAAGAGATGGTTGGAAATGGTTTCTGGCAAAGAAAATGGTATAAAGAAAAAAAGTTGGGTGAGTATGATGTAAGAAATGGTGAGCATACCAGTTTATGTGGAACAAGATGCTTGTGTTACAGAGCAGTGAGGAGCTGGATCTGGGAGGGTCAACTGGATCATTTTGGATGTACATAGACTGGATGTTCTTCATTTATTTGGCAGTCAGGAAAAAAATGAAATGTGTTTTAACTGGCTCAGAGCTGTGCCTTGAACAATTAATTGGGTAGAAGCATGTAGAATGAATCAGATGGTATGTTTTCAACAAGAGACAGACTGCAGTAGTCCTGCTAGCAAATAACATAGGGACTCAACAGCTAGTTCAGGACTTGGTTCCGTACCTCCAAAGAAGTTATGATGATATGAACCTAAACAGTGGCAGTGGTAGGAGGAGATGTTTAAAAGGCTTTGTGGAAAGCATGCTTTACACAGCTTATCAGTTTTTTAAGAAACTGGGGAGAAAATATAAAGATGATTTGGACATTTGAGGCTTAGGTGAGTAAGGAAAATAAATATAATAAAAACAAAGAAGTTGAGAGTGCTTTTCTTTGGGCTGAGCAAGATGATGTGGTTTATGATAAAGAAAAGTTAAAACGGGTGTAACCGAGGAAGAAATGAATATTGCTGTAGCTTTAAAAAAGCCAGTAGGTCCC
>NW_006159990.1:7098311-7108792 GCF_000334495.1 Tupaia belangeri chinensis | reverse complement strand
GGAAAGAGATGGTTGGAAATAGTTTCTGGCAAAAATAAATAAATAAATAAATAGTATAAAGAAAAACAAGGAGTTGAGTGAGTATGATGGGGTATGCTATATTTAAGTTGCAAGCAAGGTTTGTTGAATGGAGGTGAGCAGCAGGCTGTTTGGAGTTTGGATATGGAGAGAGAAAAGAGATAAAAATGCAACTGAAAGGAGAGAGCGTTTGAAGTTGTGGAAATAGGTCAGAACATAAGCAAATATCAACTCCTGGTGTAGGGATGTGGTTGAAGACATCAATGAATCAGGGGTTGGAAAAATCTGTGTCAGTCAGGTAACTTGAGTGGGAGAGAAGCTTGTGGTCAGAGACTACTCATCCACTGAGTATGACGTGGAGACTGTGGGGCACTAGGCAGGGTGGGCCTGTGTTAGGGGGCCACAGGAACACACTTTTAATGCATAGATAGAACTAGTATTACCAGATCTTTTTTGAGTTTTCAAGGTAAGTCATGAATCTATATTATAATGGGAATCAAGGTATTATAAAACATTAAGTCAGACTTTTAAAAACGTTGAGCAGGGGCCAGCAGTTGGCATAATGGCTATGTCACTGGACTCCCATGTAGTCGACCACGGTTCAAGTCCCGGACCCTATGGCTTAACCTCACACCGGGCACGTGTGCATGCGTGCCCAAGATCCGGAGAGGAGAATGGAGAAGGGATTGTAGTGTGACCATCTCCCCGGGGGTGGTGGTGGTGGGGGGTGATTTCTCTCTTTCTGTCTCTCTGTCTCTTTTTGCTTTTCTGGCAAGTGCATGCACCCTATAGCAAAACCTCTTCAAAAAAAAAAAAAAAAAAAGAAGAAGAAAAAAAAGATAAAAACACTGAGCAGAACAAACGGAATGAAGTTGTGAATCTGACTGAGCCCAAGGCCACAGAGGTCTCCTGAAGAGATAAAGATGGGCCAGTGAGAAAGGAAGGAGGGAGACAAGCTCCTAAAATTTGTCTGATGTAATGGAAAGTGAAAATTTCAAGCTAAGCGAGTTACATCCTTTTGGAATCTAAGGAGAACAAATGACAAAGATGCCTTGAGGCTGATGGAAAGGAGGTAGTTGGTAACTTTCCTAAGAGAACAGTTTCATCAGCAAGGTAAAGTTAAAGGTCAAATGAAGAGACAGATATATCCAAGGAGGGAAGACTTCTGAGGGAAGTTTTGCTGGGTTGATAATCTTACATCGCTATCACTGTTGTGGCAGATGGGATGTCTTTGGTAGCTAGGACCACTGATTAAGAACATTTTTTGAGGAAAATAAAAAAGACTTTCCAAATTACTACATTATTATGAGTGAATTAGGAGAGCAATTTGATCACTTGGAAAGTGCTCCTCTTTCAATAAATGTAAAATATGGATTCTTGCTGAGATTTCTAAGCTGCTTCCTCTAAATTATATGCTAAAGTAGAGAAACAGATGTTAAATATGATTAAAACCAATTACAAGTTCCACAGTACAATACTGTGTTTTACTTACATTAGTCTCCCTGCTAGCATAGGTGCCATCCGTTTTACCTTTATTTCCTGTTCATAACTCCAGGGTAAGCAACCTGGGGGACTGAAGCAGTTCACACCTAGCCTGGCAGGAGCATACAGATTCAGAGAGAATTGCCTCAGCAAATCTAAACAACTAGCAGAAGGCTGGCTGGGGAGAGAGCTAGGGGGTGTCCTAATTTTGCATATAAAGCAGATTATCTAGTTGCTGGCCTGACATATCAGTACTTGCATCAAAACTGAATTTTATGCATGGTAATTATGCTGAAAAAAATGTTTTACACTGTAAAGCTCTTTGTGATTAAATGTAATATAATTTTTTTTAAAAAAAGAAATAAGGTTTTGTACATAAAAAAAGACTAAACCCTTATTAAAAAAAAACTGAGTTTTTACTCAATACCGAAGTGAATTGTCTGAATTTTTGTTTTTAGGTTTTTTTTTTTTCAGTGGGTTGTTGCTATCTTGAGTACAGGACTGTCCCAAGCCCCTGTTTTGTGATTGAGAGCCTGGAAACAAAAACGAGCTCAAATACCTCAAGAAAAAGAAAAGGTAGCTGATTTAGTATTCAAACACATGTGTTCTGGGGCAGAATGCAATGAGGGGTTGAGGCACTTGCAGCCACCTGCTACTCCGGTTGCCTCCTGGGCTGGATGTGGCCATGCTGGGTCAGTGCGCATGCCCATATATTCTCTTGCCAGATGAATTTCTGTCTTTTCATAGACTGGCCTCAGGGCTTTGCCTGCACAGGGGTCTGTGGCTATTCTGATGCTCCTCTATTTCATGTATTTCGGTTCTCAACTGTCCAGTACTTTAGTCTCCTAGGATTTTCTCTTTGAATCTCTTGAGGGGAAATATCATCGTTTTCACTTATCTTTTAGGCCAGACTGCAGACCAAGGTCTAGATTTGCTGGTCTTGCTTCAGGTGACTGTCCACAGCCAATCAGCATGGTAGGGGTTTGGGATCCACTGATAACAAAATATGTCTGTCCCTTGAGCAAGGCTGTCGACCAGGAAGATTTACTCGAGTGAGCCTGTAAGCAAAACACTTCCACTAAAATTTATCTTGCTCTTCTCAGTGACCAGCACACGTGCCCTACAGTAAAAATTTCTCAAGAAAACATAACTGACTAGATGAATGAAGCAGCTTTGTCTTCTGATCAGATAAGCATGTGTTTTTATGTATGAAAATAATGTTCTCACATTTGAGACTAAACAAGTCCACTTATACATCTTTTAATTATTGAAAAAAAAATTGGAAAAGTAAGTGAAGAAAAACTCTTGTGATGAAGGAGTATCTGATAGAAAAATATCCAAACTTCTTTTTAGGGCTTTAATGCTAACATGTGTCCTAAATTCTTCTTAGTCTCCAATCAGTCATAGATTGCATGCCTCAATATCCTAGTCCCTCATTCTTTCTTTTCTTTGTATGAAATAGGGCTAACAGAGAAATCCAAGTGGATTTAAATATATATCTTTCTTACTAAATGAGTCAATTAATAGTTTAAAACTCTCTATTTCCTGAGACTCAAATCTCATAAGAAACTGATTACCATAACTCATTTTCAGAGTCAACCCTTTCAATTCTAATTAGAATTAGAATTTTTTGAGGAATCCTGAGTACTTGTAATTCATACATAACATGAGCTGTTCCTGAGTTATTCATCAGTTTGTCTTTGGGCAGTTTTTAAAATGATCTCAATTTCTAAATAGATGGAAACCTCACCCTCCACCTTCCTCCATCTTCTTTCCATTCCACATTACTATCCATTCTTTCTTCTTTTTTATTTAATGATAGAGAATGCTTGTATGTGAATATGAGAGACAGTAAGAGAGAGAGAGAGAGAGAGTCTCTCAACAGAATCCCATCATTGAGCAATACCCATTCACTGGCTCTCAAGCTCCTCAGGATCCTAGGAAAAGCACATGTGCCTGTTATGTTTCAGGCTGAACTGAGGATCCAAACCAGTGGTCAGTCATATGGCTTCCAGCACTGCAGTTCAGTTTGTTACAGACTGCACCACCAGGCTGGGCTATCGCTCATTTCTAAAGTGATTGATGTGGTCACAGTGATAACTTTCTGGTTTCTTTTATTTTTCTGAAAGCTTAGTTAAGTGATCTAGCATATAAACTGGTCCCATAACCTGGTTGTTAAGGGAGGTGGATCCCACAAGGCCAACCATGGCTTAAAAAGCACACAGGGTGTGTGTGCATGCCCCAAATCTTACCAGGATGAAGAAATGGAAGAGAAGGGATTGTGGCGTGACCATGATCTATTGGGGGTGTTTTCTTCCTTTCTCTCTCTTTCTCTGGTGAGTACAATGCCTTCTGGAAATTAAAAAAAAAAAAGAAAAAGAGAGAGACCTAGCATATTACATTATGGAGTGTCACTGTTGTACATATTTATTTCGATTAGAATAGCTCTGCAACAGTCCAGAAATAGAGTCATCACTTTCTTTGATATCATCAGCCTGTTTTTTTTTTCAGTAGTAGTTTGTGGATATTGAGAACCCATAATGCAAGAAGGAAATGTCATTTTACATCCTGAAGCTATACTTAGTGAGATTCAGTAATTCCTATTTATAGATGCACTTTCTAGTGGTGATACATGTAACTGTAAATTGCATACTGATCCTTTAAAGTCAAAGTAGAGGGTAACGTTCAGGATGAGAATATAGAGAAGAAGCATCAGAAACCCAGGAGAGGGTTAATTTTAAATCTAGAACTTGAATTTTGAATGGAATCTAGCAAATTAATGACAAGTTGATCAATATTAATAGTTAAAACTATCAAAATGAGTGGTCGTAAGAAGCCATAAGACAAACCTGCCAACCAACAGAGACCATGTCCATCCTAAGAGGGTTTGAGTGTTGTCAGGCTGAAGATGTGGCTGTCAGGCAATGATGGGCACTGAAGAGGAAGGGCTGAAATTAAGAGTGAGCTTGGCCACTCTTGAGTAAGGGTATGAACAAGTCACTGAAGTGCCTCAGGGCAATTGTCTTTTTTTTTTTTTTCTTTGAGAGAGGTTTTTGCTATAGGGCGCGTGCGCTCGCCAGACAGACAGAGAGAGACATAGAGACAGAAAGCGAGAAATCACCTCCCATGGGGGATGGCCACGCCGCAATCCCTCCTCCTCCATTCTCCTCTCAGTATCTTGAGCACACGCGTACACGCGCCCGGCGTGAGTTTAAGCCACCGGGTCCGAGACTTGAACTGCGGTCAACTATGTGGGAGTCCAGCAACATAGCCATTATGCTAACTGCTGGTCCCAAGGGCAATTGTCTTTGTCACTCTCTTTAGAAGCTGTGATCCAGGTCTCCCTTGTAAGGTGTTATAAGGCTCCTATAATTCAGCCTGGATGCTCTCATTTGGGAGTGATTTTGCTCTGCAGGGGATATTTCACAATGTCTGGAGATCTATTTTCTTGCCACAACGAGGTATTAATGGTACCTAGTGGTTGAAGTTCAGGGATTCTGTTGAACATTGTACAATATATAAGACAGCCCTCTGATACCAAAAAATGACTGGTCCAGCATGTGAATAGTCTTACAGTTGAGAAAGCTAATGGAAGAAGTTATTCTTTTATCTATTTTATAATTATAACTATAACTATAACTATAACTATATATATATATATAATTACCTTTAATAACTGTACATCCTTACAGTTTACATAATGACTTTTCCCAGTAGTCTAGTCCAAGACATTATCATAGGTATTATTATCAACTGATTGGAAGAAGTTCTTCTTTTTCCTTTCTTTTCTTTTCTTTTTCTTTTTTTTGAGAGGTTTTTGCTATAGGGCGCGTGCACTTGCCAGACAGACAGAGAGAGACAGAGAGACAGAAAGCGAGAAATCACCCCCCAGAAGGGATGAACACTCCGCAATCCCTTCTCCTCCACTCTCCTCTTGGGATCTTGGGCACGCACACACACGCACCTGGCGAGAGTTTTAAGCCACCGGGTCCGGTACGCAAACCGCTGTCGACTATGTGGGAGTCCAGCGACATAGCCATTACGCTAACTGCTAGTTCCAGAAGAAGTTATTCTTAAGGATATATCTCCTGCATGTTGACCTCACATTGTGTTGAGCCACACTGGTTGTTACCTCTGCCCAATCTAACTGACCACTGTGTCCACATCACCTTTTCTTCTTTGTTTATACTTTGGCTTACTTTAGAAAATTGCTCCTGAAAGGAACCATTCTGGAGTTTCTGAATATTTTGAAAAATGTTCTCATCAATAATTCAATTCAATTCAATTCAACAAACGTTTGTTGAGTCTTTGCTCGTAAGTATTTTGCTATATTCCCTGTGTAAAGAAATACAGAGGTGAATAAGCCAGAGTCCCTGTCCTGCAAGAGATCATAATTTAGTGTGAGAGCCAGGCATATACATAATTAATTATAATAAAGAATGACTAGAATAGAGCCTATAATTGAAGGATAACCCAGCTATCAGCTTGGGTCTTCTTGACTTTAGAGTTACAGGTAGCAGTGCCCATATCTTCAACTCTGTGGTCTGAGTATATGTGAGCTCTCTAAAGCTTTTGCAAGTTCACAGAATTTATACTTTTATGGTCCAGGTCTTGAATTAATGCTTTCTTTCTTGACTCCCTTTTCCTAAAACACACAAATTCAGTCCTATATTTGTTTCTAAATATAAATGACCAACTTCAACAATTTCTGCCTTTCTGCATAATGCACCAATAAGTTCAAGTTATTCATGGAGGGATCTTATTATTACATAATTTGTCTTTTAGAGTTTTCAGTCTTCCTCCCCCTTTTTTTTTTGATAAGAGAGATTTTTGTTTAGGGTGCTAGCACTCACCAGAAAGACAGAGAGACAGAGACAGAAAGTGAGAAATCAACCCCCGGGGGTGATGGCCATGCTGCAGTCCCTTTTCTTCTATTCTCCTCTCACGATTTTGGGCATGCATGCACCACCAGGTCTGGGACTTGAACTGTGGTCGACTATGTGGAAGTGCAAGCACATAACCATTTTGCCATTTGCTGGTCCCAGTCTCCCTCCCTTTTCATTCTTTTTTTCTCAAACTCTAATCTTCCTAGTCTTTTGCAGAACAACTTGTTTGTTCCATTGTCTTGTGCCTACCAGTCATTTCCACAAGCTGACCATTTGTGATTTCATCTTCTGCCCTAGTCATTTTCTGGATATTTTTCCCCCCAATAAAAGCAGTTCCCTTTTTAAGAGAGAATTTCTGGTGCCAGAAATAACATTTCCCCCATACTTTTACAGAAATGAAGTCAACATTACTTCAGTAGAAGAAAGAAACTAGGAGATGAAGTCAGGAAAGTCTCTCTAGGGAATGTGAGACCAGAGGATCAGCAGAAATGAACAGACAGAAAGAAAGAATGTGCAAATATTCCTTGCAAAGCCAACAGCATCAGTAAAGACACAGAGGGTAAAATGTTCAGTGTTTGGGAAACCAAAAAGACAAAAGTGCAAGAAATATTCATGCTGAGGAATTTGGGCTTTGATCTATGTTGAGCAGAAAATCATTAAAGCATCATAAGTGTTTTTTAGAGGGTACGGGCATGCCACATCAGATCCTTATTTTAGAAACAGTGTTGTAGTTACAATGTGCAGATTACTGAGAACAAGGATGAACAGTTACCCATCAAGGGACAATCACAGTTCAAGCAAGAAATTACACTGTGCCTGTGTGGCACAGTTGATAGTGTGCTGGATTATGGAACTGAAAGCCACATACCAACAGTGGTTCAAATCCTGTCTGGTAGACTTGAAAAATATGCCAGGAGCATGCACGCATGCCCAGGATCCTGGTGGACTGAAGGATTGGAGGTCAGGGGTTGAATTGTGACTTAACCAACAGAAGGCATTTGTTTCTTTCTCTTAGTCTCTCTCTTGTGTGTGTGTACTTGGATTTTATCATGGAAAGAAAAGAGACAATATGTGAGAAGGAGAAAGGGGAATGGAGAATATTTTATTTCATTTTTTGTCATTTTACATATATGTCTTTTCTACAATTTAGAGGGGAAGAGAAGAGAATTAATGTCATAAAATCTAAGTTTAAGTCTAGGATTCTGAATTCTTTTTTTAAAATTTATTATCACCTTAATCTTGTTTATATTACATTGAATCACATATAACTTTACAGTGTATTACATTACTTTTTCCAGAAGGAATACCATACTTGTCAGTCAATACAGACATTAAAATCCCCACTTCATCATCCAATATCTTTTCATTGTTTCCCTGATCATTATTATTATTATTATTTTTACTTTTTCTTTATATTACATTGGATTACATATAACTTTACATTGTATTACATTGTTTTTTCAAAAGGGAATGCCATGCATGTCAGTCAGTACAGAGACATTAATCTCCCCACTTCAACATTCAATATCTTTTCTGTTTTCCCCAATCATTATTTTTATTATTCTAATTATTTTTATAAAACAGTCAATTGTTATTTCTCGTTTTGCTTGTAAAAATACTTTGCCCATCATGAAATACTTCTCAGACCAATCCAGTTGAGAATACTATACATGTCATCATCAACAGTTAATAACCCCTATCTGTTTCTCACTAACGTCCTGTCTCTCTATTGTTCACTTGCTATCTTTCTCTATCCTCTTCTCTTCACTTACCCCATTCCACACTGTCCTATTCTCATTAAGTACCTTCACTGTGTTTATGTCCTCCGAATTTTTGCTCTCTATTATAGAGTGCGGATAGTCGGTATATATTGAGTGGATACATACAATATCTTTCTTTCATAGCCTGGCTTACTTCACTCAGCAATAGATCCTCCATATCTGACCATTTTCTATCAAATTCCAGGGTCTTGTTATTTTTTATGGCTGAGTAGTATTCCATAGAGTATATATACCACACTTTTCCAATCCATTCATCAGTTTGTGGACATTTAGGTTGGTTCCATGTCTTGGCAATTGTGAATAATGCTGCAATAAACATGGATGTGCAAGCACTTTTCTGACTGAGCGTTCTCCTGTCTTTTGGGTAAATACCCAGAAGTGGGATTGCTGGATCAAATGGTAGTTCTATTTGTAGATCTTTGAGGAACCTCCATATTGTTCTCCACAGTGGTTGAACTAGTTTACATTCCCACCAACAGTGTAGGAGGGTTCCCTTTTCACCACATCCCCGCCAACACTTATCACTTTTTATATTCTTAATCTTTGCCATTCTGACAGGGGTTAGGTGGTATCTCATTGTGGTTTTTATCTACATCTCCCTTATGATGAAGGATGTTGACTATTTCCTCATATGCTTTGTGGCTGTTCGTATGTCTTGCTTAGAGAGATTTTTGTTCAGCTCATTTTCCAATCTCTTAATTGGGTTAATCATTTTTTTTTTCCATAAGACGCTAGAGTTCCCTGTGTATTCTGGTTATCAGTCACTTGTCTGAGGTATATTTAACAAAAATATTTTCCCATTCTGAGTGTTGTCGATTCACACTTGTTACCGTGTCCTTCGCTGTGTAGAAACTTCTTAGTCTGATAGAGTCCCACTTGTCTATTTTAGGAATTATTGCCTGTGCTTTGGGAGTCTTCTTTAAGAAGTCTTTGCCTACTCCAATGTCTCCTAGAGATTCCTCAGCATTTTCCACCAGTAGTTTTATTGGTTGAGGTCTTAGGTTCAGATCTTTGATCCATTTTGAGTTGATTTTTGTTAATGGTGAAAGATGGGGGTTCAGTTTCATCTTTCTGTGGGTAGATACCCAGTTTTTCTAACACCATTTACTAAAGAGATTTTCCTTTTCCCAATGGATTGACTGATATCCTTTGTCAAAAATCAGCTGGCTATAAACTTTGGGGTTATTTCTGGGGTCTCTATTCTATTCCATTGGTCCACATGTTTGTTTTTGTGACAATACCATGCTGTTTTGATGATCACAGTTTTATAGTTTATCTTGGGTTCAGGGAGTGATATGCCCCTACTCCATTCTCCTTGCACAGAATTGCTTTTGCAATACGAGGTCTTTTATGATTCCAGACAAATTCTATGATTGTCTTTTCTAGATCTGTGAAGAATATTTCTGGTATTTTGATTGGAATTGCATTAAACATGCAGATTAATTTGGGTAGAATTGCCATTTTGATTATGTTATTTTTTCCAATTCAGGAACATGGGATGTCCTTCCACTTTTTTATGTCACTGTCAATATCTGTTTTAAGATTTTCATAGTTTTCTTTATGAAGGTTGTTGACTTTCTTAGTTAGGTTTATCCCTAGGTATCTTATACATCTTGTGGCTATGGTGGGGGATTCCTTTCTTCAGCTCTACTTCGTTCAACTTGTTGTTCATGTATAGAAATGCTATAGATTTTTGGATGTCGATTGTGTATCCTGCCACTTTACTGTATTCACTTATTACTTCCAGAAGTTTTTTCATGGAGGCCTTTGAGTCTTCTAAGTATACCATCATGTCATCTGCGAATAGATATTTTCAACTCTTCTTTGCCTATTCGAATGTCTTTTATATTGTTCTCTTTTCTGATTGGATTACCTAAGACTTCCAGCACTATATTAAAAGGCAGTGGAGAAAGTGGGCAGCCTTGCCTATTACCATTTTTTAGTGGAAAAACTTTCAGCTTTTCCCTATTCAGTATAATGTTAACTGTAGGTTTTTCATAGATGGCCTTTATTATGTTGAGAAATGATCCTTTTATACCAATCTTACTGAGAGTCTTAATCATGAAAGAATGTTGTATTTCATCAAATGCTTTCTCTGCATCAATTGAAATGATCATATGATTTTTATCTTTCTGTTAATATGGTATATTACACTTATGGTCTTGTGTATGTTGAACCACCCTTGCATCCCTAGGATAAAGCCTACCTGGTCATGATGAATAATCTTTGTTATATGTTGTTGGGTACGATTTGTGAGTACCTTGTTGAGAATTTTTGCATCTATATTAATCAATGATATTGGTCTGTAGTTTTC
>NW_006159990.1:7085893-7097307 GCF_000334495.1 Tupaia belangeri chinensis | reverse complement strand
ACCATCCCCTCTTGGGGATGATTTCTCACTTTCCCTCTCACTGTCTCTGTCTCTCTCTGCAGTGAGTGCATGTGCCATAAGGCAAACACCTCTAATGTTTTTTTTCCAATTCCGTGAGGCATGATGTTAGGTTATCTATTTGCAATCTTTCTATCCTTTACTTATGCGCACTAACTGCTATGAATTTCCCTCTATGACTGCTTTTGCCATATTTCGTAGATTATGGACACTTGTGTACTCATAATTATTTGTTTCCATAAATTTTTTTATTTCAGATTTAATTTCTTCAGTAGTGAAGAAGTCATTCAGAAGTATGTTGTTCAGTTTCCATGTGTTTGTGTATTCTCAAGGCGGTTTCTTGAAATTAATCTTGTGTTTAATTCCATCATGGTCATAGAAGATGCTGGATATCATTTCTATGCCTTTGAATCTGTAAAGGCTTGATTTGTGTCCTAACATATGATCAATCTTTGAAAAGATTCCATGCCGGGTGAGAAAAATGTGTATGTTGTGGATGTAGGGTGGAAAGTTCTATAGATATCTGTCAAGCCTATTCAGTTTAGGTCCTGTATCTCTCTATTTATTTTCTGCCTAGAAAATCTGTCTAAAGGAGATAATGGGGTTTTGAGATCTCCAACAATTATAGTATTTCTCCCTATCTCTCCTTTTAGCTCCAGCCGTCTTTCCTTCACATATTTAGGTGCACCTGAGTTGGGTGCATAGATATTTATAAGTGTTATGTCTTCTTGCTAGATTACCCCATTTACTATTTTATAAAGCCCTTCTTTGTCTCTTCTTACTGTCTTTGTCTTGAAATCTATTTTGTCTGAAATCAGTATCGCTACTCCAGCCCTTTTTTGATTTCCATTTGCATGGAATATCTTTTTCCAGCCCTTTACTTTTATTCTATGTATGTCTTTATCCATAAAGTGGATTTCTTGTAGGCAACAGACAGATGGTTTCTGTTTTTTCTTTTTTCCATTTGGCCAGTCTATGTCTCTTAACTGGAGAATTTAATCTATTGACATTCAATGTAATTATCGATATTTCTGTACCTGTCCCTATCATTAAGTGAGCCATTTTCTTGATTGCTTTTTGTTCTCTTATAACTGTCTGTCTGACTTTTTAGTTTTCCTGGTATAGCACTCCCTTCAGAACCTCTTTAAGAGCTGGTCTGGAGTTGGTAAATTCCTTAAAATGTTGTTTATCTGAGAATGTTTTTTATCTTTTTTTCCCCCATATAAAAGATAAGCTTGCCGTGTATAGTATTCTTGGTTGAAATTGTTTTTCATTCAACACTTTGACTATATTTCTCCATTCTTTCCTTGCCTGCATTGTTTCCACGGAGAGATCCTATGTTAGCCTGATGGGGTGACCTTTGTAAGTAACTTGACATTTCCCTCTTGCTAACTTTAGTATCTTGAATTTGTCTGTTGTTTTATCCAGTCTGGCTATGATGTGTCTTAGAGAAGATCTTCTTGGGTTGATTCTACTTGGGGTTCTATATATTTCTTGGGTCTTAATATTTGAATGCCTTTCTAGGTTTGGTAAGTTTTCTTCCAGGATTTCATAGAATAAATTATCTAGACCCTTATTTTTTTCTTTCTCTTCTGGGATACAAATTATCTGGATGCTGGGACGCTTGATGGTATCCAGTATTCCTTGTATATTATCCTCATTTTTCATGGTTGTTTTCTCAATCTTCTTGATACTTTTTTCTAGGTCAGATGTTTTGTTTTCTACATTAGAGATTTGATCTTCTGTCTGATCTAACCTACTTTTAATACTTTCAAGGGAGATTTTGATTTTCTGTATCACATTCTTCAACCCTAGAAGTTCCATCTGGTTCTTGTTTAAGGTATCTGTTTCTTCTTTCAAATAATGAAAGGACTTCCTCATCTCCTGGAGCTCCTTGTCTCTTTTCTCTTCCATCTCAGTTAGTTTGGTCACTACAAATACTATGAATTCCTTATCCAACATGTCCACGACGTCCATTATAATGACTGTGGGTGATGTAGGCTTGATGATTTTCCTTGCGGGGAGAGGCCTTTTGTTGGTTACTCATACTTCTTGAGCCTCTGCTATTGTTCCTAGTCATCAGGTGATTTATATGTTGCTTCCTAACTTATTTAAGGTATCTCTGAGTGTTAAAAGTTGTGCAGGATTAGAAAATTCGTGATTTCTCTTATGGTTGGCCTACCTATTGCTTGCCAGTACCATGTACTATTGTCACTGGTCCTTGGTGACCCAAAGTTCTCCCTGTTTCTAAGGAGTGGTAAGCCTCCAACTGACCTAATAAGCAACACCTCAAGAGTAAAGAAAAAAATTACACAACACGTGTGCACACCACGTGCTATTCAAAACACTGAAATTCAGAGAGTCCAAAAGCAAGTGCGGGAGGGGCAGAGGATGAGCAATGGGTCCCAGCTGTAAGGGCCTGCAGCTGCAGGCAGCCTGGTGTCCGGAACTGCTCACTAGCTTGATCTGGTTTCCATGTGAGGTGGGGGGTGGTGCAAATTCATTTTAACGTCCCAAGAAACCAATCTGAAGTCCACAGGTGAGTAGGGGTGGGGATGAGTGACAGTCCCGGCCATAAGGGCCTGCAGCCAGAGGCAGCCTGGTGTCCGGAACTGCTCACTGGCTTGAGCCAGTTTCCAGGTGGTGTGTGTGTGTGTGTGTGGGGGGGGGCGGGATGCAAGTTTGTCTTAAAGTCCCAAGAAACCAACTTGAAAGCTAGAGATGAGTAGGGGTGGGGATGAGTGATGATCCCAGCCTAAGGGCCTGCCTAGGTTTGAGAATTCTTGAATCACTATGGCCACAGGACTGCTGTTTTGAGCTATTTCAAATGGCCATTTGGGCTGAGTCATCATTAACTTGGCAATCAGTAACAGATCATCAACATCGTTATCTAGCGAGACTTCTTCTTAGTCTATCAGACAAACAATTTGGAGGTTTTATGAAAATGTTCTTTTGAGTGAATTTTCTCTCCACTACTATTTTTTCCTTCTGGTCTATAACGTTACCTTTTGTTTTTAGGATATCTGGAGGTTAACTCACGTTGGTTTTCTCTTCAAGTGTTCATGGCTTGACAAAGTGAAAACCCTGGAGGTTCCAGCAGCAGCTACCTCCTTCAGTTTTCCCTTTGGAAAGTCACAACGTTTTCCCTTCAAAAAGTACTAAGATTTGGCAAACTGAATATGCAATGATTATTTGTTTGATCACAGAAAGGATTTTTTTGTTTTTGTTTTTTGGGGTCAGAGTTTGTGTGTGCTCTCCAGAGAAAGACAGGGAGAGGGCAAGGGAGAAAACATTCCACAATGGGGTATGGTGACTCCACAATCCCTTGTCCTCCATTTCTCCATCCTGTCAGGAATTGGGGCATGCACACACATGGCTCATGGCTTTTTAAACATTTTTTATTTTTTTTATTTTTTTAACCATAAGGCATGTGTGCTTGCTGGAGAGAGACAGTGAGAAGGAAAGTGAGAAATCCCAATGGGGATGGCCATGCTGCCATCCCTTGTTCTCCATTTCTGGGATTTGGGCACGCATACACACATGCCTGGAATGATTTTTAAGCTGCTGGGTTCAGGACTAGAATCATAGTCAGCCATATGGAATTCTGGCATCTTAACCACAACACCACCTTCTGGTCCTTCACTACCTGTGTTTTTTAAACTACTAGACCAGGATTCAAACCACATGGTTGACTGTGTGGGATCCAGCTCCCTTAAGCACTAGGCCATAAGGGCCATAGGAGGGTCCCTAGAAAGAATATTTTTTAAATGTATTTGAAATCTTCCCCTGAGATTTTCCTGGTTGTTTCAACTTTTAAATATCTGTACCTTACCCTTACTCCCTTATAATAGCATTTTTTTTTAAATGATCCCTGCTGTTATTTGTTCCTTCCAGAGCTTGCCAGTCCAAGATTTTGGTAATTTGTGTTTCTGTCATTTCTCTAAATAGTTTGTAGGGCATTTCCTGGAAGGATCTATACACTCCCATTTTTCTCAGGGATATCATCTCATTATTCTATTTGGTATTAGTTTATATTCCCCAGGAAGAGAGAAATGTAGTAAGTGAGCATGGTTTATCAGTTCAAATCTTAGTTTAGTCATAATATCCTTAAAAAAATAAACAAAAATAAATAAATAAAACACTGCTTAGAATCAAGAATTATTTGCCACCCACCACCTGTGCAGGTTAGAGAAAGTCGCAATGCTTCTCTAAACCTTAAAGCCCTTGTCTTTTAAATTAATATATAACACATTGCAGGGTTATTGTGAGTCAAGTGAAATTATGTGAGTGAAAGTACTTTCTGAATTTTAGCATATAAATTTTGGTGTCAAAATTACTCTATATTGGGACCAGAGGTGGTGTGGTGATTTAGGTGCTGATCTCTTGATCTCTCACATGGTTGTCTGTGAGGTTCAAGTTCTATACTCAGTGGCCCGAAAATTACATTGGTTGCATGTGCGTGGATGCTCCAAATCCTGAGAATAGAGGAGAAGGGATTGTGATGTGCCCATCCCCCTGTGGGGGAGCGGGTGATTTCTCACTTTTTCTCTCTCTGTCTCTCCAGTAAGCATGAATGTCCTATGACAAAAACCTAAATATATATGTGTGTATGTGTGTGTGTGTGTGAATATATATATATATATATATATGTGTGTGTGTGTGTGTGTGTGTGTTTGTGTATTCTATATCATTCATGGCAAGTTGTACAGTTCTTTATTAATAAGGTAATAAGGGGCAGGCAAAGAAAGCCCATATCATAAATATCATTTTAAGAGCTCTTGTTCATGAACCGAATGGAAATAAGAAGGGGACACAAATAAGAGGTAGCATCAACTTTTCAGAGATGTAGTATTTTGTATTTAACAATACATAAGAAGGATCTCCTAGCATTTTGGTCATGAACCTAAAGCTTAAGCTTGTGCCACAGACCTGTGCCTCTATTTTAGTCCAGTTTGTAACAAAACGTACTGTAAATTCACAAGTCAGGCCACCTCTTGTGGAAGTTTTGACTAAACATGCAAAAAACTTTTTCTCAAAAGTTTTCATTATAAGGACTCAAGAGATAAGCATTTCAACTTTTAGAAGATTAAGTATATCCTGATGTTTTCCTGTCAGAGTTTGCCCACCTCAATTAAACCCCTGTCTTCAGTCCTGCACTTAGGTGGTTTTACCCAGAGACAATGACACCTCAGTTGCAATGACTTCCTCTATAATTAGGAAAGAGCAAATATTATCATTTGGATACAAAGAAACTATTCTGTGGATTCTGGGAAATTCATGATAATTTGGACAAGTAGCTACCTGCATTGTTCAAAGCTTTCTTCAAAAGCTCCAATGGTTACAGCGTCTTATGCATCGAGTTGACTTTTTTTTTTTCCTACCCTGGAAGTTTTTCACCTTTGTTTTAGTCACTTTTAGAAGGCATACTTGAAAAGTAGGTTTCCTGGTAACTCTATTCTCGAGAAATCATCAGATCCCAAACTAAAATTCATGTTGTTGGTATCGTGTTATTTGTAAATGGAGAGATTTACTGATATCAGGAGGTCAGGTAATCATTAAAATAATAATAATGATAATAATAAAAATAAAAAAAAAAACCAAAAAAACAAACAAATGAGAAAAGCTCCAAGACAGTATGTTAGAAATGGAAATATAAGGGTACAGAATGGGGTATTTGCCTTCTCCCCAACCAGATTTGTAATTTGGGAAGAGTCAAGAAAGAATTACTGATTGCCGAGAGAGAATTTAAGAGAATTTAAAAAACATTGGTATGACAAAGATAAACTGAATGTATCTGTGAACTTCTATTGAAATTTTCTGTCTTCGGATGATTTCTCCAAATGTTTGGAGGCTTTTCTGTTTAAGAACTTAGGAACAGCAAATTCTGAGCTGTTGTATTGATGGTAAAGAACTCAATTCTACCAAGGTGACTTATAAAAACAACCTAAAGCCTTTGGCTTCCTGAGAAACCATTCTGATTTTGCCAGATGAGTTGGGAAGGTGAGTCTGCATTAACTTATTTCAGTTTTGTCTTGTTGGAAATTATGTTCCTTCTTGTTATGAATGTCTGTAGACAAAAATACCTTCCCATTGCCATCTGTTAAGTATATTCTGTATATTTTGAGAATATATTAGAACAATACCTTGCATACTGAATTTATCTTGCAGAGACCGGTGGGTGGCCTCATCAGTCTCTGGTGTCACAGCACAGGCAGGATGCTGGGAATAACAAAGCCACCCTTATCTTGCGCAGATGAATTCAATTTCCTCTCTATTGTAATGTCATCTTTGATTCACTTACTTCTTATTTGTGTTTTTAAAGGTTGCCTACTGCTCCAAGCCTCTTTTTCTGTCACCACTAATATGAAACATTTCTCAGAATTATCCAGTTCTGGGTCTCTTTGCCTTACCAAGCTTCATAAATACCTTGAGCATCTAAGTGGGGTCCACAGATAAAAAACAATTACCGTATGAATGTCAGGCAACTCTAGGACGGCATTTGATGTTTGATTTGTAAATTTATCTCCCAGAAATTGTCCGATTTGATTTGATTTTTGTTTTTGTTTATCTTACATAGACTAAGCAATGCATAGAATTCTGCAGTGTGTGGGGAGCATCCCACAAACTGAAACTTAACGAAGAGTAGCTCACTGCACAGCCTGAATTTGAACCTAATTGCAGAAGCAGAAGACTCCATGAGAAAAGAATATCCTGTCTTCGCCAGTTTCCTCTTTAGAGAAACAAGACAATATTTCCACATTATATTTACCTAATGGATGAGACTCAGTCTATTAGATGAGATATAAAATAAATTAAATTCTGTAGCAGGTGAACACCCTGAGGGCACTGCGGTTTATAACACTATGTTAATATTCTCCAAGACCACTGCATGAGTTTAGCAGAGCTATCTTCAAAATTCCCCAGGAAGAGAGAAATGTAGTAAGTGAGCATGGTTTATCAGTTCAAATCTTAGTTTAGTCATAATATCCTTAAAAAAATAAACAAAAATAAATAAATAAAAAACTGCTTAGAACCAAGATTTATAGAATTATTTGCCACCCACCACCTGTGCAGGTTAGAGAAAGTCGCAATGCTTCTCTAAACCTTAAAGCCCTTGTCTTTTAAATTAATATATAACACATTGCAGGGTTATTGTGAGTCAAGTGAAATTATGTGAGTGAAAGTACTTTCTGAATTTTAGCATATAAATTTTGGTGTCAAAATTACTCTATATTGGGACCAGAGGTGGTGTGGTGATTTAGGTGCTGATCTCTTGATCTCTCACATGGTTGTCTGTGAGGTTCAAGTTCTATACTCCGTGGCCCGAAAATTACATTGGTTGCATGTGCGTGGATGCTCCAAATCCTGAGAATAGAGGAGAAGGGATTGTGATGTGCCCATCCCCCTGTGGGGGAGCAGGTGATTTCTCACTTTTTCTCTCTCTGTCTCTCCAGTAAGCATGAATGTCCTATGACAAAAACCTAAATATATATGTGTGTATGTGTGTGTGTGTGTGAATATATATATATATATATATATGTGTGTGTGTGTGTGTGTGTGTGTTTGTGTATTCTATATCATTCATGGCAAGTTGTACAGTTCTTTATTAATAAGGTAATAAGGGGCAGGCAAAGAAAGCCCATATCATAAATATCATTTTAAGAGCTCTTGTTCATGAACCGAATGGAAATAAGAAGGGGACACAAATAAGAGGTAGCATCAACTTTTCAGAGATGTAGTATTTTGTATTTAACAATACATAAGAAGGATCTCCTAGCATTTTGGTCATGAACCTAAAGCTTAAGCTTGTGCCACAGACCTGTGCCTCTATTTTAGTCCAGTTTGTAACAAAACGTACTGTAAATTCACAAGTCAGGCCACCTCTTGTGGAAGTTTTGACTAAACATGCAAAAAACTTTTTCTCAAAAGTTTTCATTATAAGGACTCAAGAGATAAGCATTTCAACTTTTAGAAGATTAAGTATATCCTGATGTTTTCCTGTCAGAGTTTGCCCACCTCAATTAAACCCCTGTCTTCAGTCCTGCACTTAGGTGGTTTTACCCAGAGACAATGACACCTCAGTTGCAATGACTTCCTCTATAATTAGGAAAGAGCAAATATTATCATTTGGATACAAAGAAACTATTCTGTGGATTCTGGGAAATTCATGATAATTTGGACAAGTAGCTACCTGCATTGTTCAAAGCTTTCTTCAAAAGCTCCAATGGTTACAGCGTCTTATGCATCGAGTTGACTTTTTTTTTTTCCTACCCTGGAAGTTTTTCACCTTTGTTTTAGTCACTTTTAGAAGGCATACTTGAAAAGTAGGTTTCCTGGTAACTCTATTCTCGAGAAATCATCAGATCCCAAACTAAAATTCATGTTGTTGGTATCGTGTTATTTGTAAATGGAGAGATTTACTGATATCAGGAGGTCAGGTAATCATTAAAATAATAATAATGATAATAATAAAAATAAAAAAAAAAACCAAAAAAACAAACAAATGAGAAAAGCTCCAAGACAGTATGTTAGAAATGGAAATATAAGGGTACAGAATGGGGTATTTGCCTTCTCCCCAACCAGATTTGTAATTTGGGAAGAGTCAAGAAAGAATTACTGATTGCCGAGAGAGAATTTAAGAGAATTTAAAAAACATTGGTATGACAAAGATAAACTGAATGTATCTGTGAACTTCTATTGAAATTTTCTGTCTTCGGATGATTTCTCCAAATGTTTGGAGGCTTTTCTGTTTAAGAACTTAGGAACAGCAAATTCTGAGCTGTTGTATTGATGGTAAAGAACTCAATTCTACCAAGGTGACTTATAAAAACAACCTAAAGCCTTTGGCTTCCTGAGAAACCATTCTGATTTTGCCAGATGAGTTGGGAAGGTGAGTCTGCATTAACTTATTTCAGTTTTGTCTTGTTGGAAATTATGTTCCTTCTTGTTATGAATGTCTGTAGACAAAAATACCTTCCCATTGCCATCTGTTAAGTATATTCTGTATATTTTGAGAATATATTAGAACAATACCTTGCATACTGAATTTATCTTGCAGAGACCGGTGGGTGGCCTCATCAGTCTCTGGTGTCACAGCACAGGCAGGATGCTGGGAATAACAAAGCCACCCTTATCTTGCGCAGATGAATTCAATTTCCTCTCTATTGTAATGTCATCTTTGATTCACTTACTTCTTATTTGTGTTTTTAAAGGTTGCCTACTGCTCCAAGCCTCTTTTTCTGTCACCACTAATATGAAACATTTCTCAGAATTATCCAGTTCTGGGTCTCTTTGCCTTACCAAGCTTCATAAATACCTTGAGCATCTAAGTGGGGTCCACAGATAAAAAACAATTACCGTATGAATGTCAGGCAACTCTAGGATGGCATTTGATGTTTGATTTGTAAATTTATCTCCCAGAAATTGTCCGATTTGATTTGATTTTTGTTTTTGTTTATCTTACATAGACTAAGCAATGCATAGAATTCTGCAGTGTGTGGGGAGCATCCCACAAACTGAAACTTAACGAAGAGTAGCTCACTGCACAGCCTGAATTTGAACCTAATTGCAGAAGCAGAAGACTCCATGAGAAAAGAATATCCTGTCTTCGCCAGTTTCCTCTTTAGAGAAACAAGACAATATTTCCACATTATATTTACCTAATGGATGAGACTCAGTCTATTAGATGAGATATAAAATAAATTAAATTCTGTAGCAGGTGAACACCCTGAGGGCACTGCGGTTTATAACACTATGTTAATATTCTCCAAGACCACTGCATGAGTTTAGCAGAGCTATCTTCAAAATTAGCTTTACAGGCCACCTGCAGACATCTCTTTTGCTTTCCTAATCAAAACTGCAATCCCAGGTAATTTAGCAAAATATTAAGTAAATAATTGCTTCAGAATATTTTAGGTTTAGGGACATAAATCTTATTCTTTTTACATGCCTGCTGATACTAAGAAGCAGGAAGTTTTCAACCTTGCAATTTCAGTTTCGGGTGAGCTCTGTTACTTTTCATTCTGAAAAATCAAATTCTTTCTGCAGACGGATATAACAGAATCCTTAGCTAAATTATAGTGGCAAGAAGATCTGACTTCAGGGGACTATGCAGTGCAAACTCAGGCTCAAGATGGAAAGAAGTGTGATATGCTCTAGCGTTTTGGAGAGTATCCATGTGTTCTTATGAATGTGAGCTCTTTTGGGGGTGAGGGTTTTTGTTGTGCTCTTCTAAACTGATGTCTTCTGAAACTGAGCACCAATTGGGATAATAAGGACGTTGTTGTGGGTGAGCCTCATAATTGCAGTGTGGATGGAGGGGGCTTCCTAATTAGACCTTGGCAGCTTAAATCTGGCAGTCTTTGTAACAAAAAATGATTGTGATAATAATGACAGAAATAGGGTGTGCTGTTGTGAACAGAGGTGCATTTTCATTTTGAAATAAGCAATCTGCTTTTGAATATATTTGTTTCTCAATGTCAAAGTTTAGATTTAGATTTTGGTTTAGATTTTTCTTTTTATTCAGTTTAATTTATTCTATACATGTAATCCTTATACAGCACTTACCTTATAAACTGAATTTACCCAACATGAATACACTTCATACCAGTCCAGTTGAGGATACAAAACACATTGTCATTAGTAGATAATAAATCCATTTCTGTGTCCCATAAATGTCTTGCCTCTTTATATTCTGCTTTAATTTCTTTCCTTACACTCTTCCCCTTATCCCATCACCTTCTCACATTGTCTCTAGTATCTATAACCATTTTCATTGCTTCTATGTTCTCTAATCTTTCTGTTTCCATCATAGAGTGCAGATAGTATATATTAAGTAGAGACACAACATCCCTCTTTCATAGCCTGGTTTGCTTTACTCAGCAGTAAATCTTCCATATTCATCCACTTTTTTTCTATCAAATGCCAGGTCTTGCTATTTTTAATAGTGGAGTAGTATTCCATAGAGTATGTGTGCCACACTTTTCCAATTCATTCATCTGTTCATGGACATTTGGTTTAGTTCCCTTTTAAGCCATTGTGAATAATGCTGCAATAAACATAAATGTGCAAGCACTTTTCTGACTGAGCATTCTCTTATCCTTTGGGTAGATACCTAGGAGTGGAACTGGTGGGTCAAAAGGTAATTCTATTTGTAGGTCTTTGAGAAATCTCCATATTGTTCTCCACAGTGACTGGACCAATTTACATTCCCATCAGCAGTGTAGGAGAGTTCCCCTTTCATCACATCCCCGCCAGCACTTATATATATTTTTTAAGAATTATTTTATTTAACTTTATTTATTTATTCACTTATTTTTAATTTGACCAGAGATAGAGGGGGAGGGAGGGAGGGGGGGAGGGAGAGAGAGAGAGAGAGAGAGAGAGAGAGAGAGAGC
>NW_006159990.1:7070487-7085821 GCF_000334495.1 Tupaia belangeri chinensis | reverse complement strand
AGCCGCGCCCTCTTTTTTTTTTTTTTTTTTTTTTTTTTTTTAATCTTTGGCATTCTTACTTGGGCTAGGTAGTATCTCACTGTGGTTTTGACCTGCCTCTCCCTTATGATGAGGGATTTTGAGCAATTTTGCATATACATTTGGGCTGTTCATATGTCTTCCCTAGAGAGTTGTTTATTCAGCTAATTTTTCCACCTTTTAATTGCATTAATTTTTTTTGGGGGGGAGTTAAGCTGCTTGAGTTCCCTGTGTATTCTGTTGATCAGTTTCTTATCTGGGGTATAATTAACAAAAATATTTTCCCATTCTGAGGACTGTTGATTTACACTAATTACTGTTCCTTTTACTATGCAGAAACTTCTTAATCTAATGTAATCCCACTTGTCTATTTTTTGGGAATATCGCTTGTGATTTGGGGGTCTTATTTGCCTACTCCAATGTCTTTTGGAGCTTTTCCAGTGTTCTCCACAAGTAGTTTTATAGTTTGAGGTCTTAGATTTAGATCTTTGATCCACTTTGAGTTGATTTTTGTTAATGGTGAGAGATAGGGATTTAGATTCATCTTTTTATAGATGGCTACTCAGTTTTTCCAGCACCATTTGCTAAACAGATTTTCCTTTTCCCACAAGATTGACTGGTACCATTTGTCAAAGATCAGTTGGCTGTATATTTTTGGATTTATTTCTGGGGACTCTATTCTGTTCCATTAGTCCACATGTTTGTTTTTGTGTCAATACCACTCTGGATTGATTATCACAGCTTTATAATATATTTTGGGTTCAGGGAGTGAGATGCTGTCCACTCCATTCTTCTTGCATAGTAGATTTTTCTTTGATTCTGTTGGTAGCTTTCTATATTATTCCCTCCCACTTGGACCCACTGTACCTTATTGATAAGAAGGTTATTTATTGTTATTAACATTCCTTAATGGTTACTATTATTTTTCACACATATTTTTCAATTAGTAATGTTGAATTTTAGTCTTTTACCTTCTTCCCAAATGATATGAAGACTTTAAGCTCAGTAGCTCTTATCACTGCTGTAATAGCTTATGTGTTGTCTTATATTTATGTTTCATATAGTTAAAAATAATTAAGTTTACAGGGTAGAGAGAGAGAAAGAGAGAGAGAGATAGAGAGACAGAGAGAGAAAACAACTACATTACCCTCAACAGAGGCTTGATATAGCAATCCACCCTCAGCCTCAGTCAGCCTGGATCATGGGCCCACATGAGCCCTACATACTCAGTTGGGTCTCTGAATACGCACTGGAACCTTTCCATGTAGGCATGGTTTGCGGAGTGCTGCATTTTATCCCTGCATCACCTTCAGACCCTTTAAGTTTTTTGTTTCTGTTTTTAATTTGCTGTAGGGTACATGCACTCACTGCAGAGAAAGAAAGAGAAAAAGGAAAAGATGCTCCTGGCCATGCTGGCAATTGTAAGCAATAAAAACAGAGGCTGAGAAATAGGAGTAGCTTGATTCTAGAGGCTTTTGTTCACCTCTGTACAAAGAATCAAGATGGACCTAGACATTTATATTTAAACACCTTGTTCTCTTCTACCCAGGAAATTGATACACAAAACAAAACTTTTCTTAAATTTGCACTTCATAGGAGGTTTACAAAAGCAATAAAACACTATACCAACTTATCACTGCTGGAATGAGCCAAGGGTGGAAGAAATTTATGGGCAGTTTTTAAATGCTTTGCTTGATCAGAATATTCACACAATATGCTAATTGAAGAAGAGATAATTCCTCGGTCAAATTTCCACTCCAACTGGGATATTATCACTGTTTGAAACACTGAAGAGACTATGATATGCTAATAGCTTTAAATTGGTTCACATTCAAATTTCTAGGTGTTTTGGGAAACTAAACATGCTTTACAGTAATTGGCCTCTTCTGTAAATGTGGCCTTAGGTACCACTTCATGTGTGGAACAGCCACTTTTACATCCAGGAGTGATAGGTTCCAGACCTAGTTATCTCCATCTTCCTTAAGTAGACATGGCTATATGCCATCTCACTGGGGAATCTTCCCTGGTGTGGTACCTAGCTGCTTAGCTGGTTTCAATTTGGTCTTTTGTGGAAAGTTTTATTTAAAAACAATTATGAAAAGGACCATTAATACTCAAGAAAGAGGAATTTGGGCCAGGATGAAAAGGATGCATAGATGCCAATAAACCATGGATACTTAAAAGAAACTCCAGAGAAGAAATAAAATCAAACATGTCTGACTTCACCAAAATGAACTTTGTTTCATTTTATGTAAAAATATATTCTTGTATATCTCATGTAAAGGATTACAGAATAGCAAACAGATTCAGGATAGCTATCATCTAATTTTAAAGAAAACCCATGAACCCAGTGGTGATTCAAGAGGACACAAACTAATACAAAGGAAAGATCTTTGAGAAATAGGAGTCTTTACTCCCAAACAAGAAAAATAGGAAAGAAACAAACATAAATTTTAACAATAAGGAAGAGAGGTCAGATAGTGGCACTGCAGTACCATGACAGAACCCACATGTGAAGGTCCCACATTCTTAGCCTGGGTTCTTTATCTCTATATGCTGAGGTAAAGTGCATGAATGCTGTGATCTGGGCTGGCTTGGATTAGGATGAATTGAGGAAAGGAAACCCTACTGGGGTGCTTCTCTCTCTCTTTCTCTGGAATAAATAAATGAAAATTTTGAAAACAAAGAAGAAAAATTAGTGCCTAAAAGTCAGGATTTAGATGTTTCATGTTAAGAAACAGACAAGAGTTAGAAATTTTTTGTTTTCTATCCTCTTAGTGTCTTCTTCCCTACTTGGGAAGGAAGAAATGAAGGACAATAAGCTACTTCTACTTGAGAAGATAAGATAGCCATAGGGACTTGCATTTTGAGACTGTGTTAAGTGACAGGACAGGCATGGATTGAATAAGAGACTCCACAGTTCTTGGTGAAATTTCCCAGAAATACCCTCAGTGTTACATAGCAATTGTCAGCCCAGTGACCATAACTGTATGTAGCTATAGACTAGGAAGTTGATTTCTCTTAGGGTACTGAACATTAGTACCCACTGTTGAAAATTTGAGTAACTTTTCTAGGTTGTTGGAGAAGGATGTGTATTAGTTTTCTAGAACTACTATAACAAGATGCCACAGAAAGGGTGACTTAAACTCCCTTCTGAATACATTCAAAAATTTATTTTCTTAATTTATAAGATGTATCTGCATCTTCCTTCTATTCTGACAAGGGCACTGGTTACATTGGGTTAGAATCCATGTGAATAACTCTATCTTACTGTAATTACCTTTTTTCTTTTAAGAGAGATTTTTGCTATAGGGCTCATGCACTCACTAGAGAGATAGAGAGAGACAGAAAGATAGATAGTGAGAAATCACCCCCAGGGAGGATGGCCATGCTGCAATCCTTTCTCCTCCATTTTCCTCCCAGGATCTTAGGCATACATGCACATGCGCCCAACATGAGTTTTAAGCCACTGTGGGTCTAGAACTCAAACTGTGGTTGACCATGTTGGAGTCCAGTGATGTAATCATTACACCATCTGTTGGTCCCCGTAATTACCTCTTTAAGGGACCTATCTTCAAAAACAGTCACATTCTGAGGTACTGGGCATTAGATTTTCAGCAGATGATGACTGGGTGGGAACCACATTTCAGCCTAGGGAGGGTGATTTAGGCAAATATCCATGAATGGCCTAGTAGAAGTATCTGATACCCTCTAGGAATTTTTGACTTCTTGGAAATATCATTTAAGCCAAAGTTGCTTCTTGTACTTTTTCTAAAAAATCAATAATTGAATAATAAGATACAGGATTACTTACAAAATGCTATAGGATTTTGAAACACTCTTGTGTTCTCAGTATCCTCAAAATAGAATTGAGAAATCCTGACTGAATATCAAATGGTGATGAGTATTCAATACTGGTGGTACTAATTAAGACTACCAAAATATTTCTGAATAAAATTTTAAAATCTCCAATAAAGGGTATTCATGGTGATCTAAAGAAAACTTTTACTTTTCTTTATCTAAAGAATAAGCAATTATGTCTTAATGTTGTAAGTAAGTTTAAAGAATTTGAATATTTCTTATTGTACACATACAACTGCCTCAATAAATATTTCTCCACAACTCTCTCAGCACCTCAGTTGTGTATCTGGTGCATTGGAAAAATACTTTTGTTTCTTAGATGGCCACTTATGTATGATAAATAATTAATAAATGTAGTCACAGACTGAAGTATAAAAATTTAAGAAGCTTTGAAAGATAAATTTTAGATGAGAGACTAAAAATGACCTAAAAACCTGCATTCTCTTTAATTGTATTATCTTTTCTTTGCTCTCTTTCTTTGAGGGCAAAGTTTGAGTCCAAACCTCATAATACATTGGGATGTGATTACATACGGCACGACCTATTGGGCACATTGGTCTATGTATTTTTGAGTTTCTTCATGCAAAGCACCTTGTTAGAAATATATTTTAGTCCTGAAGACTCAAACAAGCTCAAAGGGAAGCTGTATATTGTTAATTAGGCTATATTTCTGCAAACACCAAAAGAGAAAAAGAAACTATCTCCCAAAAGCCAAGGTTTGCATGACCTCTGGACTTCTGAGGACATGAAAAAATGAGTTAGCAGAGAAGAAGGCTCACTAGGAATTAAATATTGTTCTCATTTTATCTTTTATAAGCAAATGGAAAGTAAAAAATAAAAACAAGACAAAACAAAATATATAGCTAATATTGGAGTCATGATTTAATTATTTTCAAGGAAAAGCAATATTATAAACTGAGTTTTATCTCACTAAAAATTATTGACATTAAAGCCATAAAAGTGAGAATATTTGTTGAAACCCTTTTAATACAGATATATAATTCTTAATTTCATAATAAAGCACTGGGAGTCCATCCTTCCAACTACACATTTACTTAATTTTGTTTGTTTCTTATTATACTGATTTTACAAACATATATATTTTAAAATGTCTCTCAAGTAATAGTAATTATAGTTTGATGTGGCAACCCATGAAAATGCTTGACATCAAATAAAAATTTGCCTTTAAAATGATATGCATATATCTCCCAAATACCTCATTTCTTGTTTTTATGGGCTTTATGAAGGAATATATCTGCAGTGAAGGTATTCACAAATCTAATAACAATGCTATTATTTCTGATTTTTATATAGAGCTTCTCATCTAGTGATTTCAAAATGCATTACAAATGTAGACATCCATTTGCTTTATGCTAGTCATTCTTTATATTCTTGCTTTACAACTGGAGAAAGAGAAGAAAGGAGTTTAGTGATGATTCTAAACAAATTTCCCCAGGATTCAAAAGGACTTCCAAAGAGAGATGATTCTACCCTGCCCGCTGGGTTGTTGTTCTAGAACCCATCCAGACCTCTCAAGGGAGGAAATGATATATCTCATACAACATGTTTACAGTACAATATGAAAAGTAAAGCGGCAAAACACAGTTTTGTCAATATCATTTATGAAGAACAAATTAAAAAAAAGACCTCCTTCATAAAATCAATAGCAAGGGAGAGAATATCAAGATGAATGGGCAGGGGAGAGTAGGTAACCAGGATAAAAAATGAGTGGAATCTTCGCACATGCCTGCTTGAGTGAACAAAGGTAAACAATTACTCACTGAATGTGTGTTTTCACTGAGTAAGTTGGGTCAACAGAGTCTGATAAGAGGAAGAGAGGATAAATTGTTGAGGCATAAAACAAAAATGTTTATCTGAGCATTCATCACCCCTTGATCTAATGTGGAATTCATAGATGGAGCCCAGCTCACCGCAGGCTTGGCTCTTGGCTTCTACATAGCTGTGGATCGTTCAGCAAACCAGAAAACACACTTTCTCGCTTTTCTGCTTGGATGATTTCAGAGCTGCTCTCTAGGGTCCAATTTCTTTAATGGTGATATCTAATTCAATTGTGTGCTCACTCAGTTCAGAGCGAAGGCCAGGGAAGGCACAGCCCCACAAGCGGCCTGTTTGGGGCTGGAGGGATGAGATTCTGACCCGTGAGAGAGCAGAACAAGTGTGTTGCTTCTCACTGAGCTCTTGGTTGTGCACCTCTCCCATCTTTCTTACTCACATAATTCAAGTGAAAAATCCCACTGTGTACGGATTACATATATCTGATTTTAAAACGATTGTAACAGTTTCTCTTCTTCCTGAATTCTACTTTTAATCCCTGTTATTTAGCACTTCAGGGAATGGGCTATGTAAGCTCACTAAGTTTTTTCAAATCACCACAATCAGTTATGCCCCTACCCGCAGGACAGTTGAACGGGTACCTGGGTGAGGATGGCGAAAAAGGGAACCCACACAAACACAGACTCACAGAACTCCCACAGACATACACAGAGTGGAGACCAGATGAGGTGCTGATCAAACCTTCCTTTACTGCAGAGCAAACAGTGATTTAAATACAGGTTGGTGGGCACCGATTGGTTGCCCGAAAATGAAACACAACAGTATGAGCCAATCATTGATGTGGGTGGATCTCCCATTGGCTAGGAACAGTTGGTCACATGATTTCTGAAAAATGGTTTGCTCAATGAGGAAGTGAATCCTAAGGTTTCTAAGATGGCAGACAGCTCTCCAGATGGCTTCCATATACAATGCCCTCCACACAGTTACCATACAATCGACCTGATGGTGTGTTTCCCTTTTAAATTTGTCATTAAGGTCCCAGGTACCACATTGTTCTCATGTTGTCATTAAGAAAGGCTTGCTTTTGTAAACCTCTATAGACCAAGATAAGAAATGATGCTCATTTTGTATTGATTATATTTGGTATTGTGCTTATATTTCCTTGGCAAGTTATAAATACTTTCTGGTGATAATGTATTTATGCTAATGCCACAATGGTCTACAAAGAACTTATTCTTGGTAAAGTCTGTGCTTTGAGTTATTTGCATGTAATGACAGTAGAAGACTCCTCATTCAAATGCCCTCATCTAGTCAATGTACATATTGGACATGATGGTAAAGTGAACAGACTCCCATCTATGTTGGACCATATCCATCAATCAAACCTTCTAGCTTTCATACTTACCCTTTATAGGCTTAGGTTTAAAATACCAGTGTTTCAGGAACTTTGAATTTCTTCCTAAGTATTTGGTTCCCAATGAGAACAATAGAATGACAGAATTTTGGAAGCTAAAGGAGACTTAGAGACTCTCTAACACCCTGACTATACAGATTATGGAAGCAAGGCTTAGAGAGACGAAGGACAGAACTTGAATTTACCTTCATATTTTTTTCACTTGTTTATAGTATGGGCCTTCTCTAAGGTGGGCACTGTGTTAGCTTATGTAGATCCAGAAGTGGATGAGACAGATTCAGACCTTGAGAGATAAATTTACTGGTTCTACCTGCCCTGGACTTATGGACTGGATTATCTGGATATTGACTTTCTGATGAAGCATATCCATGATTTAAAGCAATGTTTAAAAAATATAAATTCCTAGATAACTGTTTTGAATACAAGTATGTATTTCAGTTTAGCATCATGGTTTTCAAGGAAAGTTACCTTAAACAAGCTTCACCACTAGAGGTGGTGTTGGTGGGCACAGTGGGGTCAACAGAATCTTGGAAGCCCTGACAGAGCTAGGATGTCCTGTGTAGGTGGTACACTGTTTTCCACATTGGGAAAGCATGGCTTGGGGTGGTGGAGGGTGATGTCAGATTCGGCCTCTGAGGTGAAGGCTTGGAGTTGGTGCTGAGCTCCCCTCTTTAGCTGAGCCTTTATTGCCAGACAAATGACCAGAATAACTACGAAATACGGCTATGTGAAAGCTCCTAATCATGGGAACCAGGCCACGCAGTGATGAGTTAGTCTGATACTCTGGGTGAGTGCTGCCAGGGAGGAATGAAGATATCAAGAAGAGCAGTGCTTTCCCATTGGCAATTATCATGCATTTGGGGTCATGTCATTCTGGCTGCCAGAGGAGGAATCTTAAGAAATCGCTTAGCCATTTATTCTGGGAGTGATAGTCAGGGACAGTGACTTGCTCCTAAATGGCCTGATTCTGCACTGGGAATAAGACAAGGGCTAAACTACTTAAGAATTTGCCCTTTCAAGTCAGGGTTGCTCAGGCAGAGACTGCCCATGGTGGGAAGTTTGCCTGCCTGTCTTCCCTCTTAAATGTAAGATCTTTAAGAGTGAGCACTAAACATTTGCTTGATTGCTCCCTGGCACCTACTTGGTGTCTGTCATAATTTACAGGTGATTAATAAACAATTGGTGGATGAATTGGAAAAGCTAGGGATAATTGGGAGGGGAGAAATGAGGTAAGAGCTGACTTAGAGACTGAACAGAGTTTAGACCTGAGACCTAATGCTTGGTCAATTGAGGTGCCCACCAGATCAGCACTTTTTAAAGTATGGGATGCTGTATAGACTTCTGGTAATTCCTGGATGCAATGGAGCATAAGGAAATAAAAATTGATTCCAATTTCTGTGAGAGAAACGCATAAAAGGACCTTCCAGGAGCTGAGAGAGACAATGAACATAGTTTTAAAAATGTACACCAGTGTCCATTATAAACTGATGTCAATAGGGATTACTGGCATTTGCTATAAAGGGAAACTGAGGCAAAGGAAAGCAAATGGCCTGCCCCTATAGTAGCAGAAGGCAATATAGAAGGCAGGGACCTTGTCTTATTGTGCTGTTTTGTTTTTCTCTTTAAAAATGATTAACTTCAAAGATAATTTAAAGCCCAATTTAAGTCTAAGGAAGAGACCTAAAAGAGTTGGGTTCATAGCACTTGGAATCTCCTTAGGGTGAGGAGGGAGATCTGGGTCTTCAAGTAGAGTAAGGAAACTGAACAGATAGGAGAAGTCATCTTCTAAATAACTGCATTTCACAATCAGTACCAGAAGCTTCAGCCTGTGGCCTAATTCTTCTAAAAGAAAGTAGTTCTGGTCTCAAGCAAGTAGCCCAAAATGGAGAGTGCTTGAAAGAAGGCATAATCTTAATTGAAGCAGAATCTTTCTGTGACAATGAAAAAACAGATGCCAGTTGTCTTCCCATGACTCTTGGTCTTCCCATTTCCCATGGTTTCCTGTTCCTTAGTTCAGACCATTTCAGTTATCTCCATCTGCCGACAGCAGATGGTTTCTGAGGAGCCTGGATAGCTACACAGTCCAGAATATACAAAGCTACTTCATTGCATTATAGTGGTCCACAAATTTTAATTATTCTTCTCACATTAGGTAGGCTTGATGGAGTGGTTAGACTTCTGTATTGGGGTTTTAAGTACTTGCGTTTTCCGAAGCTGCTGACATAATAAATTTTGCTATCAATGGAGAATTTTAAAAAGCAAATTCTACACTGGTTTTAAATATCAAAGGGAGGGAACCAGCAGTTGGTGTAATGGCTATGTCACTGGACTCCCATGTAATCCACTGCGGTTGAGTCCCGGACCTGGTGGCATAAACTTGTGCTGGTGCATGCCCAAGATCCCAAGAGGAGAATAAATGAGAAGGGATTGCGGTGTGGCCATCCCCCTCGGGGGGTGACTTCTAGCTTTCTTTCTTTCTGTCTCTCTCTTGTCTTTCTGGCAAGCACACATGCCTTATAGGAAAAACATCTCAAAAAAAAAAAAAAAAAACCAAAACATATATATGGGGCCAGCAGATGGAGTGGTGGTTAAAGGTGCTGAGCTCCCACACGGCCAACCGCAATTTGAGTCCTGGACCTGGTGGCTTACTTTCTCACTTTCCCTCTCTCACTCTGTCCCTCTCTGGTCAAATAAAACAAATAAATAAAGTGATTCTTTTCTAAAAAATGGAATTCTAACTTAATGCTAAAAAATGTGAATAAAACTGCCAAAATTGCTCTTTGGGATGGTAGCAGTGGAGAGGTAGGAGGCAGAAAGGCTGTATTTCAGTTTTTCAAAAAAGATCAGCAGAGAAATTTAGTGTTTTACATTTCTTAAAAGACTAAGATATATTTTGTCAGTTTAATTCTAGCACTGAACTTATATTTTATTTTGTTTTATTTCTTGGTACCCTGAGTTTTTTCCTCTCTCTTCTATCTTTCCTTTTTTCCTGGTAGTCTTTGAATAGTGTAAAACTACTGTTTTCTTTCTCTTTAACCTCATAGCATAGGATACTGCCTGGCACAAAGTAAATCTTCAATAAACATGTGTTGGACCAAAAACCAAATTTACAGTATATGAATGATCAAAAGATGATGAAAAGATTGGTTAGTTAATTCAGGTTTATGTTTTTGATTAAGAGTTTTAGTAGTATTTTGATAAATACCTAGTATGGTGCTATACCACAGTATGTCAGAATAAAAAAGAAGGACTCTGGAAAGCCGTATTGACTTCTACCACCCTCTCTCTTGTGTATATTGGACAAACTACTGAATCTCTCTGTACCTGAGTTTTCTAACTTGTAAAGTAAGTATATTAGGAGACTGTAACTCAAAGAGTTATTACTAAAACCGGGTACTTTATACATGTAACACTTAGAGTTGTTTGTACATGGTAAGTGCTGTGTAAGTGTTGGTCATTGTTTCCTTACTCATGTCCTAGAAGTGATCCTCTGAGAGAAAGACTAATGAAAGAGTTCTCTTATAACCAAAAACTCAAATGTGTTTTCTTGTCTCTGTGGATTATTTTAATAAGTCTTCAAAGTGGATTTTTTAAATAAGTGTTCAAAGAGGAAATTCAGTCATTTTGGGGATTTATTTTTGATAGTTAGAAAAGCTAGTATCTTAAATGATTATAGCTCTTGCTACCCATTAACTTGGCCAAGGTGGACTTTCTGTATAAATGTAATATGAAGACCTGTTGATCAAGAAATAGTCTGATGTGAAGTGAGGGAATTAGCCTTCTCATTATAAATCTACAACACAAAAATTAAATATTTTCCCATAGTCAGTCTTCAAAGTTTGATGCTTGACAGGAAATGCTTTGGGTTTATATGGCTTGAGTTAGGCCAAAAGAAAATCTGATGAAGTGAACAGCAAATTCCTTAAACAACCAATTGAAAAAATGTGACTCTGGATTAATGCAGACCTAGGTTGTGATGTTATGTAAAAACAATCTGTTGGCCCATTACAGGATGCTTCATACAATTTCATGATGTTTAAATCTCTGCAATCTGAGAATATACAGAACTATGTTTTCCCCCCAAATTGGCTCTTAAGTTATGTTATCCTTTTGCTGCTTTTCCTTCCTGTTTGATTTACTCTTTTGTGTGGAACTTTTAAAAAGCTTTAACCATGTGGAATTATATTAAGTGGCACTAGTACCCAAGTTTAACACCAATAAACATAGAATGGCCCATTATAGGGCAAGAATAAGGAAATGGAAAGTGCTAGTAGTTCTATTGAAGTTTATGTATCTACTAAACAGAGTCTGTTTTTCAAGCTACCTTTTATGGCATATTAGGTGTGTTTTCTTGTGTTGTAAATCTTGGCATCTCTTTCATATTAAATATTTCAAGATCATTTAGTTATTTATCCATCAAATACAATGAGCAAAACTATCCCAAAAGGAGGAAAATGGCAAATTGCTGAAATTTCAACTGTTTTTACTTTTCTCTAATGGAAATAGTTTTAAAAT
Source organism: Tupaia belangeri chinensis (assembly GCF_000334495.1). Classification (NCBI taxonomy): domain Eukaryota; kingdom Metazoa; phylum Chordata; class Mammalia; order Scandentia; family Tupaiidae; genus Tupaia; species Tupaia belangeri. Next base: position 7,074,219 of record NW_006159990.1, on the reverse strand, counting down.
CCATAGGGGGAAAATCCAATTTGAAGGAAAGCAGTATTAGAAAGCATGCAATTATGTATAGTGAACATTTCCTCAATGATGGAAAAATTCAAAATACATAAAGAAAAACCTCCGTGACCATTTTTTCAATAAGGCGAGTTGATATTGTACACTGCTATTGGGGCCTCCTGTCATCAAGAAGGCAGAGTAGAAATGGATTTATTTTCCCCCTCTGGATCTAGGTAAGAGCACATTATCCTTGATGGAGGTGGGACGATGTTCTGGAAATCACAGAGATTAAAAATATGCAATTTGAATTTCCATTTTGACTCTGCCCCTGAGAATAATAATAATAATTATAATGATAGCAACTATTAATCATATTTAATTAAATAATAAATTTATTGCACACATTAAGTGAGATATTTTTCTCAAGTTACTGAGTTTTGGTGTGTGATGGGAGCCAAGCCACTTAACCAAGTTTTACTCCTATGGCAAAGTGGGAAATAACCTTTACTTCTTGGCTCCTTCAAGGACAGAAGACTTCAATACAAACATTTTATATTAAATATAGAATGTGTTTACTTTAATTAAAAATCTAATTTTGTATATTCAGCATAGGTACCCCTTTAGTGTTCTCATTCATTCCCCATATGCTGGTTTAACTTTTCATGTACAGGTTACATTCAGGCAGGTGTAAAACTATTGAATTTGAAAATGACTCCTGGTTCTTTACTTTGCAAGGGGAGAAGATGGATGAACTATTTGACGCATATTAAAACCACTCAGGTTTGTATGTCAAACTCTGAAAATACGGGGCAGAATTCCTACCTCTTCATTTACTGGCACCCAGAGTGAAGCATTCATTCATTTATATCCTATCTCTTGAAAAATAAATTTTATATGGCTTGTGGGGATGAGGTACTTAAAGAAATTAGGTGAGGAAAAATAAATCAGGCACAAACCTCAAAACATTAGGTAGGGAGTTGAGAGGTAATTAAATATATTTTTTCCTCTCTGTTGCTTGTGTCTACTGTTAAGGTTTTATGGAATGAATTTTCAGGACATGGCTATAGGGTCTGTACTCTGCCTTTATCTGTCCTTTTATCATGAAGCCTGATATTTGTGAGCTTTTCAAATTATGTATTTTTGCTCCTATCTGTCACATAGGTAGGTCGTGTGATCCTGTGGCTCAGTATATATAATGGTAGGCACAGGCCTTTGGCAATGTATCCTCAATACACACAGGATTTTAAAAATCTTTTTAAGAAGTTACCATGAAGTGTTAAAACACAGAAAATCTGAACCAGCTGATGAGGTAGTGGTTAAGACTACTGGATCCCACATAGTCAATTGTGCATTTAGAGTCCCGGACCTGGTAGCTTGAAGAACACTCTGGGCAGGGGAGCATGCATGCCCAAGGTCCTGAAAGAAGAAATAAAGAAAGCATTGCAGTGTGACCATCCCCAAAAGGGGTTCTCACTGTCCATATTTTTCTCTGTATCTGAGGAAACACATACTCTCTGGCAAAATTAAAATAAACACACACACAAATATTATATATATATATATATATATATATGATGTAATGTATATATATCATTCATCTTATGAAATATATATATATATATATGAGAAATATATATTACAAATAAATTGAAATTCTCCATATCCTTTTTTATCACCTCCCCACCCTGACCAGAGGTAACCTCTATCTTGAATTTGGTAAGTATTATTTTTCTCATACCTTCTTCTTTTTCTAAAGACAGTAACATAGAGAATACTCAGAAAACAATAATAAATATGTTTTAAAAAATGGTACACAATTTTCAAGTTTTAATGTTTTATGCAAATAGAATGATCTATTCTATGGAAATCTGTCATTCCATTTTTTTTTTGGCTTGGCATAAATGTTAACTTCATTCGTGAAAATATATGTGGTTCTAACTTATTCATTTTTACTGCAATATATCTTCCTTTAGATGAATATACTACAAATAATTTATCCATTGTCCTCTTGATGGATATTTAGGTTGTTTCCAGTTTTTGACTTTGCCAATACAGTTACTATGAGCACTGTTGTGCATGTCTTTGTGCACACATACAAAAATTCGTCCAGGATAATATGTCTAGAATAGGAATTGCTAAGTCCTCAAATATGCACTTCAATATTGTTCCAAATCTCTGATCTCTTCCAAGTAGTAAATGCTAACTTGCATTCCCATTAGCAGTGTGTCAATGTTCCTGTTGTTTTGTGTGCTTGCCAATATTTGTGACTTTGAGACTTTAATGTTTTCTAATCTGATGAGTAAGAAATGGTATTGCCTCATAGTTTTAATTTTCATATCCCTTATTACTAATAGGAGTGAGCATCTAATTATATGTTTATTGGGCATTTAGTTTCATACTCTCTGAATTTCTGTTTCTGTTTTGTTCATTTACCATTCGATTTAATTATCTTTTCTTTCTGTCATTCTTTGCTTTTATTGTACACCTATATAAAATTTGTCATGTTAGCCACTTTTGAGTGTACAATTTAGTGGTGCTAAGCATATTCATAGTGTCGAGCAATCATTACCACTATCTATTTCTGGATCTTTTTTTAATCACCCCAAGTGGAAATCCTGTACTCATTAACCAGCAACTTTTTTCTCCTCTTTTTCCCTTCTCCCTCAATCCCTAGTAATCTCTCATGCACTTTTTGTCTTTATGAATTTATCTACCCTAGATATTAAAAGTAAATGAAATCATACTATATTTTTCCATTTGCATTTGGTTTGTTTCACCTAACATAATATTTTCAAGTTCACTCATATGGTAGAATATCTCAGCACTCCCTTCCCTTTTTAGGGCTGAATGATATTTCATTGCATGTATATACCACACTTTGCCGATCCTTTTATGTGATGATGCACATTCGGTTCTCCAACTTCTGGCTGTTGTGAACAATGCTGCAGTGAACACTAAAACACAAGTATTTGTCTGAATCCCTGTTTTCAGTTATTTGTGTGTGTGTGTGTTTATAATTAGGAGTAGAATTGTGGGAGTCATATGGTTAATTTAATGTTTAACCTTTTAAGGAACTGCCCAATTGTTTTCCACAGAAATAAAACCATTTTACATTTTCATCATCAATGTACAAGGTTACAAGTTCTTCACACACTCACCAACACCAGTTATTTTATTTCTCAATTATAGCCATTTTAGCACGTGTGAAGTGGTACCTCATTGTGGTTTTGCTTTTTTTCTCCCTAATGACTAGTGATACTGAGCATGTTTTATACATGCTATTTGAATCTGTTTTTAAAAAGAAAATTTTAAAAAAGATTATTTTATTTTATTTATCATTATTATTATCTTTTAAAAAATGTTGTTACAGAGAACAGCCCTTCTTCAAGAGACAGACAGCTCCATGGCTCCTGTGATCTAGCCATTTGGGGAGAAAGGAAGATGTCCCACTGATAACTGGGCCTCCAGCATCCAAAACTCACGTGATTGAACTTCCAAGTTTGAGAAGAAACCGATCACCCACCAGATGACTAGAAATCGCTGCAGGACCACAAGAAATATGGGGAAGCAGGAAAATACCTCTCCCACAAGGGAAAAGGATAGCTCCTCTTTATCCACACACAGTTCAATGGAAATCATGGAAATGTCTGATAAAGAATTCAGAACATTCATAATGGCAAAGCTAACAGAGATGGAAGAGAAGAGAGACAAGGAACTGCTGAAGAGGAAGGAGAAAGGAATTGA
>NW_006159990.1:7062818-7068828 GCF_000334495.1 Tupaia belangeri chinensis | reverse complement strand
GTTTATGCCTAAAGTCAGACTTGTGTTCATGGATATGTACATATCAGCTGTGCTTGCTATTGAAAATATTTAGATTTATTAAGATATTTAGTGAAACAATAAAATGGGGGAGGCATAGAAAGCAACAATAGATACCAGACACAGTGTGGGAGGAGGGAGGGAGATGGCAGATGGTGAGATAGGGAATCAAAGACGGGAAAAAAGGCAAAATATACAGAAAACAATAAATAGAAAATGATTTGTTGACAATAACACATATGTTGATGTGCTTGATTGAGCCAATATACAGTGTATTCTCAATGGAAAAATCTCATTTTTTATGCTATAATGATGTACAGTGAATGAATGTAAATAAAATAAAAAAAATTAAAAAAATTAAAAAAAAATTAAAAAAAAATGTTTTAAAAAAAAATGTTGTTACAGGGACCAGCAGGTGGCATGGTGGTTAAGATGCTGGACTCCCACATGGCTGACTGCAGTTCCAGTCCCAGACCTGGTGGCTTGCTTTCTCGCTTCCTCTCTCTCTCACTCTCAACGTCTGTCTCTCTCTGGTCAAATTAAAAAAATAAATGAATGAATAAATAAAAATAAAATTAAAACAATTGTTGTTACAGGGTATGTGTGCTCACTAGAGAGAGACAGAGAAAGAGGGAGAGAGTGAGAAAGCAAGCCACCAGGTCTGGGACTGGAACTGCAGTCAGCCATGTGGGAGTCCAGCATCTTAACCACCATGCCAGCAGGTGTATCATCTTGTGTATCATCTTGAAGAAATGTCTATTCAACTTTTAACCCACTTATTTTAAGATGAAATTTGTTTGTTTGTTTGATATAAGGTACATGCTCTCAGCAAAGAAAGAGAGAAAGAGACAGTGAAAGAGAGAGAGAGAAAGTGAGAAAGCACCTCTCCCCCCACTAGGGGAAAACCCACACTCTAATCTTTCTCTTTCATTCTTCTTTCAGGATTTTGGGCATACAGCACATGGACTTGATGTGCTTTTCAAACAGCTGGGAGCTGAGACTTGAATTGAATGGTCATTCAGGTAGGACTCGTCTTAACTGTCAAGCCACTGGCTGGTCCTAACATGAATTGTTTAAGAAAAACATTTCATCTTGGTGTTGAGTCATGGGTGTTCTTTATATATTCTGGATATTAAACCCATGTCAGATATATGACTTGAAAATGTTCTTTAGGTCATCTTTTCATTTTCTCAGTAATAATCTTTGATGCATAAAAGTCTTCAATTTTTCTGAAGTCCAATTTATTTCTCTTTTGTTATGAGCATTTATTTATTTATTTAAAAACTTACATGTATTCACTGGAGAGGTAGAGAGAGAGAGAGAGAGAGAAGGAAAATGTACCTCCCATGGTGAATGGTCATGTCACAATCCCTTCTCTTCTATGTCTCCTTCTTTTGGGGATTTTGAGCATGTACACCCATGTGCCCAGTGTATTTATCCAGCTACTATGTCCAGGACTCAAGAGGCCAGCCATATGAGATCTAGCTGCCTTAACCACCATGCCACAGGCAGGACTGTTTAGGATTGTATTATCTTTTTAAAAATTATTACTGCTTCCTGTAAGTTTTATATATATATATAGTATAGTATATCTATTTATATTTATATATATTCTGGGTGCGAGTCTTTTATTGATTTTATGATCATTACAAATATCTTCCTCGAGTATATGGCTTCTTATTTCTCTTTTTAAGCAATTTTTTTAATGAATAAATGTCAATTTTAATACCATTACATTTATCAGTATTTTAATTTATTATTTATATTTTTAGCTTTTCTTTTCAGAAACTCATCTTGTTGAAAGGTCACGAAAGCATTACTTCACATACATTTTTTTAAGTTTTGTTTTTGGAGTTATACCTTTAATATATACTTCTTGGCACGGCTGGCAACATGAGGAGTGTCTCTCGACACCATTGGCAGACTCCAGGTGTCACCACAGGTGTCTGACAGGCCACACTTTACCTTCAGCTTGTGCTTCTTGTCCAGTCCTTTTGAAATGTCCTTACTGACTTCTGCTTTTCCCGCAAGGGGAATCATAAATTGCCTTTCTTTTTCTTCTTCAATCTAGTCCCATTTCCATTAGTATCTGGCAGAAATGGGTTAAAACTTTGGCTTATCTTCAGTATGAACGTAGACTTGTCTACATTTAGTTTTCTATGTAATTTCATTAGGAATTGAAGATAGGAAATTAAGCATCTAATTTTCTCATCTAATTAGGAAAATTGGTGCCATCCAAAGACTCTTGAGAGCCTTCTCCAGTTGCTTTAGCCAGTTGTAGTGTTGCCTGGAAGGGGAGACTAAGTACCACTCTAGTTCTTTCTGACCTTGACGTTGGAAACAGAACAGCCATTATTGGTATACACAATTTCTTTTATAAGGTGAACATTTCTGTTTTTCTTTCCTTTTAGTCTGAAGTCAGCTGGATTCTTATATTTTCATAAATTACACATTTTATTTGATAAAAGTTAATCAATACTATTCCAGGATACTAATTGCTATCTATACCTGCATCTCGTGTTGTGAGATAAAAATAACTGATAGCATTGAACCTTTTAAGCAGGGAGACAAATGATTACTACTCATTTTCCCTGTGGCTGGCAGAGAATCATATGAACAGAGAAATAGGAAAAAAACATTGATTTTGGAGTTTGAAACATCAAGCTTTTTGAAAATAGCACAAGAAAACTTATCAGTTGCAAGGGCTGTAACTGAGAGAATCATGACAGCTTGTCATTTTCTTTAATAAACTTCAAAACAGTCATGATTGAAAAGTCAAGGGAAAAGGCAAAGGGATTCATGTGGGACTTTGGAAATCTAGACGTTCAGACAGCTCTTCTTAGACAGTTCTTAGTAGATGACTGTGCTTTCTATATGCTACCTCTGGGTCTCACTCTACATATGGGATAGTGATGTTATGACAGGTTTTTTTTTGATCCTCTCACAAAAGCAGTGCATGGGAAGTATCTCATGAAACGTAGAGCATGGGCCATAAATCAGGTATCCTAATCTTCAGCTGGTAAAATGGGAGCAACTATTTCTGGCTGCATCAATGCACCAGATGTCATTGAAAGTCACAACAAACTATGATATCATTTATATGTGTGTGTATGTGTGTTTATATATATATGTGTGTGTGTGTGTGTGTATATATATATATATATTTATTTTTTTACTTAATTGCCAGAGAGCCCATGCATGAGAGAGAAAATGTACTTCCCCTGGGGATTGGCCAGGCCACAATCCCTTCTTCCCCACTTCTCCTTCCTTTGGGATGGCCACAAATCCTTCTCCTCCACCTCTTCCTCCTTTAGGATTTTGGGCATGCATGTACATTTGCTTATTGTGTTTCTCATGTTCTGGGTCTGACACTTGAATTGAAGTTGACCATGAGGGATTCAGGTGCCTTATCCACCACACTACTGGCTGCCCTGCAGTATCAAGTTTAGGCACTCAAACTTTCTTCACATTTTATTTAACTTACATATCCAGCCATATGAAGAACCACACATTTCTTTTTCTTTTCTTTAAAGTTCATTTATTTCTTTTGAAAATAGCACAAGAAAACTTATCAGTTGCAAGGGCTGTAACTGAGAGAATCATGACAGCTTGTCATTTTCTTTAATAAACTTCAAAACAGTCATGATTGAAAAGTCAAGGGAAAAGGCAAAGGGATTCATGTGGGACTTTGGAAATCTAGACGTTCAGACAGCTCTTCTTAGACAGTTCTTAGTAGATGACTGTGCTTTCTATATGCTACCTCTGGGTCTCACTCTACATATGGGATAGTGATGTTATGACAGGTTTTTTTTTGATCCTCTCACAAAAGCAGTGCATGGGAAGTATCTCATGAAACGTAGAGCATGGGCCATAAATCAGGTATCCTAATCTTCAGCTGGTAAAATGGGAGCAACTATTTCTGGCTGCATCAATGCACCAGATGTCATTGAAAGTCACAACAAACTATGATATCATTTATATGTGTGTGTATGTGTGTTTATATATATATGTGTGTGTGTGTGTGTGTATATATATATATATATTTATTTTTTTACTTAATTGCCAGAGAGCCCATGCATGAGAGAGAAAATGTACTTCCCCTGGGGATTGGCCAGGCCACAATCCCTTCTTCCCCACTTCTCCTTCCTTTGGGATGGCCACAAATCCTTCTCCTCCACCTCTTCCTCCTTTAGGATTTTGGGCATGCATGTACATTTGCTTATTGTGTTTCTCATGTTCTGGGTCTGACACTTGAATTGAAGTTGACCATGAGGGATTCAGGTGCCTTATCCACCACACTACTGGCTGCCCTGCAGTATCAAGTTTAGGCACTCAAACTTTCTTCACATTTTATTTAACTTACATATCCAGCCATATGAAGAACCACACATTTCTTTTTCTTTTCTTTAAAGTTCATTTATTTCTGTAAGTGGTGATGAGGAGAAGGGCATACTTCTAACAAGTCTTGATGTAGAATTCACCTCCAGCTTTAGTCAGCTTCAGATCATGGTCATACACCTGCCCAGATCTTTAGGGAGGTCTCCAGACGTGAACCCTGAGCGTTTTCTTGTAGATCACCCTCAGTGAGCATTGCGTTTTCCCTCTGAACCACCATACATCCCCTGAAAAACACATATCTGACATTTTAGAGGAAAGGAGAAATGGACAGAGTACTGTGTGTGGATACCTGGGGATAAAATAGAGTATATGGACCTGTAGCAATCCTGGGATGGAGGGTAAGTCCAGCACGTGGAAAAAGATCTAATCTATACTGGGCTGGAGGAAAGGCTTCTTTGTTTCTCATCTTTCTGAGTTCCTGCCAATCTTTTAAGGGAGGTCTTGACCTGTGTAACTTGTTATGGATTTGGGGTTACAAAAACATGATCATTCTTAGCAAAGCATCCCAAGTACTAGGGGACTGACTATAGAATAAGCTACTGTGTGAAATGATTTTATTCAAAATGTGTCCAGTTTCTACCTAGCAAATGGCTCCAGAGAAGTTTGTAGCATCTGTGGGCTCTGAGCTACTCCAGGGCTCCAGATGCTGCTGGGTAGTTTCCTCTATTAAATCAATTTTAAAGGTTTGCCATATGCACTTCAGTCAGCTACCTTCCACCCACCCACACACACGTTCCTTTAAAACTGCTGCTCTACAGAAGATCTTTTCAACCACACTCTTGTAAATGTAGCTTTTTTTATGAATAGAAGAGATAGAATACATACAAAATCTGGTTCAACAATAGCAACTTTATAAACCCCACTGAGCTTTATGCTGTGTAATGGGATACAATGGGTTACTCCAGCTTGATCCTCATGATGCTGTCAGTTGATATCTGACCAGGATTTTCTTGCTGTGTATATGGAATACACATACACACACACACACACACACACACACACACACATATATATATATATATATATATATATATATATATATGGCTCAAGACTCAAACTTGTTTTATAGGCTTCCTATCCCAAGTTTCATTTATCCAAGCTTTATAGCTTTTAAAGTATTTTCCTTATACCCAGGTGAGGCTGGCATAGCAGGTTAGCAGGTGTTATTTTTCACATGTTTCAGCTAAAAAGCTAAGTCTTAGTTATGTCTTAGAGATGTTAAGTATAGTTTACTATGTATCACATTCAATAAGATTTTTCCACTCTTTTATTTTGTTACTTAGGAATATTTTCTAGTTATATAATATATTATAGTTTTATTTTTGAACAGTGTGTGACAAAAATTATAGAGGGATGAATATTTAGAGATTTTAAGTAGTGAAATCTATATCTATATCTATCTATCTATCTATCTATCTATCTATCTATCTATCTATCTATCTGGAAATATAAAGCAATGCATTTCTCATTCCCCTTCAACTTGATGTCCAACAAAAACTCTTTGTTACTATAACAAATATAACCATAGAGTGAAGGAGGATCTTCAGGATGTCCTTACCAAGTAAGAAGCAGGAGAGAACTAGCTGTAGTGCTG
>NW_006159990.1:7043551-7062787 GCF_000334495.1 Tupaia belangeri chinensis | reverse complement strand
AAAGAGTGGCCTACATCCTTAGAGGTGACCTGGGGAGGCAGCAATATGTTGAATTTGATGCTGACATTGGCAGGATGTGATTCGGCCATGGTTTAAGGGATGCGTCTTGACAGATGAACCTGGCACTTTTCAGTCTCCAAAGTCAGTGCATGGGATGCAGAGGAACTCAAAGTTCGTGGGTCTTGCTGGGGGAAATATTTTCATGTAGAATGTGCCAACAGTCCTGAGGATTGAACCGGTAGAGTCAGAACTGGTAGAGTCACTGAACCAAAACTGGACTGAACATGGACTTCAGCAGCTGCTCCACTGCAGTGCTACCCCTAGGTGGTCACATAGGTCCAAGGCGACCCTGGTGATTGGTCTCAGCGGAGGGTTCTCCGCTGATCATGCATCACAAGACCCATCGCACTGAAGACGCATTAGCTACTGCTTTACAGCTGAATGACATTTTCTCTTCAAAAATGTGGGGATGTCATAAATAAAACTTGAGAGGCTGGGTATTTTTCCAAATGAGACTATAAAATGTTTACAAAATCAGTTTAGACAGAGTCCTTTAATTTATTAACTTAGAATTTTCCTTCTCAAATCATTTCTATTTCCACTTTCTCTATTCCTTCTTTTTCCAGTTTGATGGGGGTGGTCATGAGAAGTTTTGATCAGTTATAGAGAAATGAGAAAAGTTACCTTTTTGGTAGTGTTTCTGGGTTTTAGGATGCAAATCATTCACTTTCTTACAGTAGGAAAAGGAGTTTCGTAGATAGTGGAACTGAAGGCTATGTCAGAGGTTAGTGCATATGAGAACCTTGGAAATGATAGGAAACCATAGGCATTTTCCTTTCTTGTACTCGCTTTCATTCTTGCTTGCCTAAGGTTTTTTATATAATGGACTTCTGCAAAAGTGCCTTTCTCCGGGAGGGCTGTTCCAGAGCCCGTGGAGTAAGCCTTCAGGGGTCCCTTGTAATTACCATAAGACCTTTGCAGTTGCCCCATGGTGTTTCTAGGCTTTTCAGAAGCTGTGCTGTAAATCTTCCACCTACTGAAACCCTTTGTATATCCCTCAGTCAGAAAAATCGGGAAGAAAATTATGTTCATGTTATTTCAGTTGGAGAAAGTGCTAATAATTCAAGGATCTGCACAGTGGGACATAGAAATCCATTACTTTTAGGGTTAGCTCTGTATTCCATTGACCTTGGGCAACTCCCTGAGCCATTGTGAAATGGGCTAGGCTATGAGATGTTAAATGTCACCGTTTGTGATTTGTTTGATTTGCCTATTCATTTAACATCTATGTATGAAGTGCCTACTTGGTGCTATCCTCGTACTGCAATGTGATGTGCCAGGTAGGCATTTTCCTTGCCTTCATGGTGCTTTTCTATGAATAGAAAATTTAAGACCCTATGATAGATTGTAAGGCGATGTTCCCCCGTAAAACCATGATACAAACACTGATGTCATTGTAGTCCAATTAGCTTTTCATAGCAACACTTTCACTCCAGATGTTTTTGGACATCCTTGACCATTTTATTAACAAGTCCAATGGACAGTGGAGGGAATGCAGAAGCCTCAGTAAATACTTGTGAGGGACTCAACCTCATTATTCTTGACCCTGAACTCCTTCTGGTTTTCCATCAGAGCTTTCTGTCTTCTCTATCATGGTCTTCTGTTCCAATTTAGTAAAGTACAGCCCAAAAGGCTACCAAGTGGACTAAATTAAAGAGAAGGGCTAACGGGGCAGGGGACCTGTTGGTGAAGAGAGGATCGTATGAGGGACAAACAGGTGGGAAGAGAAATACCAGTGAGTTCACCTCTTAATTTCATGAGAAAGGGACATTTTATAGCTAGCTATTTTATTTTAAAGAAGTAAACACTTCCCAACATGAGATATATCATCTGCTTTGTTTTAGTAGGTTTACCCTAAAAAGAAATAAAATGTTTCATATGTTTTCATGAGGAACCTTGACAAAAAACCCCACAATTACTAACCATCTGGTATATTTAAAAAATCTGCTCTGGAATGGATCTTTTCTGGATTGTCATGTTGTATAGCCAAGCACGCCTGCAGATGCACATGTTCAGATGACTGTTGGAAGAGGACAGAAAAGCCCCTCAAACCCAAAGCTTCTAACACAGTATTCTGATCATCCTTAATTCAAAATGCTTAACATTTTGGATGTTAAGAGGAGTCTCAAACTGGAGCATATACAATGAAAATAGTCACAAATGGGACCAGCAGATGACGTAATGGTTATGTTGTTGGATTCCCACAAAGTCTACTGCATCTTGAGTCCCAACCCGGCGGCTTAAACTCATGCCAAGGTGTGTGCTCAGATGCCCAAAATCCCCAAAGGTGATTAGAAGAGAAGGGATTGCAGTGTGGCCATCACCCCCGAGGGTGATTTCTCACCTTCTGTCCCTCCAGCAAGGGCATGTGCCCTATGTCAAAAATCTCTCTCTAAACAAAGTCACAGATAACTTACATGTGTGAAAGAAAGACCTCGAACCACAAATTGTTCACCACAAATTGTTCACTTTTGGAAAGTGTACCATTTCCTTCTGTAGAGGGGTCAAAATTTACACATGATTTAAATAGGGGGTGGCAGGATAAGATATGCTTTATTTATTATCACTGATGTTCCTTTTCTTTTCAACTTCATACTTGAAAATGATGAAAAACTTAAATTTATAAAGTGAAAAGATATTCTAGTTTCATATTTTGGGTAAATATTCAGTTTATTTAAAATTCAAACTCCACTAGTGGTGTTTCTCCTCTAGGGGTCTACCCTTCTATCTGAAGTGTGCTCCAGATGTAGGAGAGAGTGTACACAGTGTCGCAGACAAAGGGGCAGAGGCTCTGGCCTACATGGGGTCTTTTGAGGCTTCCCTGGAAATATTCCTTGAATTGCCTTGTTACTCTGTGTTAAGTGTGGTTTGTCTTGCCTGTTCTGTTTGTGTACAGTGTCATAATTGCTGCTGCTGTTCATGGGTTTTTCCGCCACCTGCAACCAAACTGGCTACAGAATTTGTGAGACTCAGTACAAAATGAAAATGTGGGACCCCTTGTTCAAAGCTGTTTAAGAAATTCCAGGTGGTATAACCACCTGGAAACCAAGCATGGGGCTTTTCTTTTCACATGGTTTGTTTACGATTTTCTGTTATACTCACTCTCCAGAGTAATTCTAGAGTAACTTGTCTGGCAAAGAGATCACTAAGTTCTTAGATCAGGGAAGGAAAGATGCTGAGTGCGAGAAGAGAGTTTTTATTTTATTTTATTTCTTTTGTGGAGTGTTAATAAGTCTTGTCCATGAAGTCTTGTCCATGACAGATGCTTCGTCACTGAATTATTTCTTATTTGTTAAACTTGTCAATGGTTGCCGCATCTCTGCATCTCTAAGCCAAGTTCCCTGTAATTAGCTTTCTCTGTTTGCAGAGCTCACCATTCTCTTATTTAGGTGGCTGCTTTCTCCATGTTGTGGTAATGAAAGGATTTTAAAGCCCTTTATAAGAAAGAGTTTCTCCTTTTTTGCATTCCAGCTGCACATAGATTCTCCTTTCTTTCTTTCTTTTTTTTTTTTTTTTTAAGTGTTCTGGTTCTTTTATATTAACACTTTCAAAACTCCCTCCTTTAGAGCTATGTCCACATCTCTAAATTTTTAGAGTGTCTTAAAACATTAAGGTTTAATATTATGCAGTATTTTTGTGCTCTATCTTCAGTGTGGACTAAAAGCATTTCTTTGGGATAGAAGTAATATTTCATTTGTATAAGGTTATTGCATTAAGGGTAATTTATTAAGTATTCAGAATCCAGTTGAATGCTGATGGTTGGCTCCATCTTGCCTTTTAAAAAAGGAAATATTATTTAAATCCATTAGAACATAAGACAACTCAGATTAGAACTTAGAATAACATTGTTAAATTCTAATTCTAGTGACTTCTATCTTGTGTAAGAATACTGAAATACAACTAAAAACCTTTTACCAGGAAACTGAGTGGCAATATGCTATTGGCTGGTGGTTTTTTTTTTTTTTTTTTTTTAATTCAGAGGGCTAAGCTGTCAAAAGCTACATATCTTATCCAATGTCTAGAATGTAATGTCAAATCTGAGAACTAAAGAACAATGCTTGTGTTGAACTAACAGAACATCTTTATTATGCAGTTCATTATTTACTTGAAACAGGGTACAATGGGACAAAGTCTACAGAGCACCATACCAGCAGTAATTCCGGCAGTTATAGGCAGAGGTGAGATAAGATGGCCATCTACCCTATTTAATTTGTCAGCAGCGAACAGCAGCTCCTTAACACCGTAATTTCAACTAGTGCATTCCATGTAGAGGCAGGTGATTGTGCTAATTCTGGGGGGCTGGGAGGGAGAAAGGGTTGTATCCAACAGATATCATTGAAAAGATGTACTAATATATAGCTGAAAGACATTGGTTTATAGATTTCAAAAAGTCACTTATCAGCAATATTTTTAAAATTGGAAATATGATTAATAATTTTCCCCTTTACTTGCCCTTCCTATGGCTGTATTTTCTCTACATGTGATGGAAATAGTAAATTGATAGTCATTAAAAAGTTCTGTAATTCCTTCATCATGCTTTTTAAATCTCAATCTTTCTTTACTTCTCTCCACAAACAATGTTTAGGTTCCTATTGCCACAGTACTCCAGTATGATAAAAGACTCTTGGTTCTCTCACTCTTTTTCTTATCTAAATCACCCCATATATAGTTACCGTACTTCTGTCATATACAATGTCCTTTTTATTTATTTATTTATTTATTTATTTAGAGAGGTTTTTGCTATAGGGTACGTGTGCTCGCCAGACAGGCAGAGAAAGACAGAGAGAAAGAAAGAAATCACCCCCCAGGGGGGATGGCCACGCCACAATCCCTTCTCCTCCATTCTCCTTTCAGGATCTTGGGCGCACACGCACACGCGCCTGGCATGAGTCTTAAGCCACCGGGTCCGGGACGCAAACCGCAGTCGACTACATGGGAGTCCAGCAACATAGCCATTACACTAACTGATGGTCGCTACAGTGTCTTTTTTACACTGGAGGAGAAATGGGTGCCTTTGAAAGATTTTTTTTTTAAATATTAGTACACAAAAAGAAGTCAGAAGAAGTCAAAGCCACATTATAAAGTGGATGCCTAATGATTTCCCATGAAAACTTACACAAAGTTACCCTTATTTGATAAGAAACGAGCAGGAATATTGTTGCAGTGGAAAAGGACTCTCTGCTGAAGCTTTCCTGGGTGTTTTTCTGCTACACCTGTTAGCTTCAGCAATTTTCTCCAAATACCTTCATAATAAGCAGATGTTATTGTTCTTCGGCCATCCAGAAAGTTAATGAAAAAAAAAAGCCTTAAGCATGCTCCCAAAATGTTGCCCTGACCTTTGTTCTTGATCAGTCTACTTTTGTTCTGACTTGACCAGCCCACTTATTGGTGGCCATTGTTTTGGTGGTGCTTTGTGTTCAGGATCATGCTGGTTAAACCCTATGTCACCTTCTGTTATAATTATTTGAAGAAATATATTAGGACCTAGACCTTACTTGTTTAAAATTTCCAGTGAAAGGTCTGCACTCAATCATCAGGGATACTGAGGCCATTGTCTTAGATGGTGGGAGCAAGGGGAGAATGGGTGTGAGGTGGAAAGATTTCTCTGCCCCTTTCCCAGGGCCCGGAAAGGGCCAGTGGCTGGCTTTGGAGCATGTGTCCTGAGGTGTGGAGTGCAAGTGCAATGATGGAGGGAAGGGTTACAGGGCTGAATGTGGGCTGGGGGCTGTGGAATGTGACTTCCTCTTGCTCCCTCACTCACCCCAGGGAAGAGTGGACGAAACATGGCTGCCTGTAGAGAGGACACTGAAGTGGCCAGTCTCCCTTAGCAGGTTTAAGTATTGTTTAAGCCACATCAGTGGAACATGTACATGAGGTGTGGAAGACCTCAGGAATAGTTTTGGATTTAAAGACAGTGATGCAGTGTTTGATGGCTCCAGCTGCTTCTTCCCTATAATAGTGTAGCAGTTTGACTCTCACTGCCAGTTGTGGGATGATGGTAAACTCGCAGATTCCTCTTACACAAGCAACACTGTCCATGTTTTCTTGCTGAATAAGCAAAGAACAATGGTCAACGTATGAAATGGAATAAGCTCGCATGAAATGGAATAAGTTCAAAGGTGATGGGTCTGGAGTGCTGTGCAGAGTTCAGACTTCTCCATAAACACAAAGGTTAAAAGCTCATTTAGATTGGAGCATGGAGGTTGCCTCTTTGATTGGAGAACTTAAAGTACAATAGATTTCTTGGGTTATATTTCCCTCGCTACACATAAATTTACACAGAAGATGCTCCTGAAAGTTGCCTTCTCTGACATCTGTCAGAAGATCCTGCTAAATGGATTTCAATGTCAGATTTCTCGCTACAAATTTCATAAGCATTGTAGCACCAAAATCCATACTATGCATGTGGATTGCAGTAATATCAGACAACTGTTATGTTTTCCAAATTCCACTTTTCATGGGAATTTGGCCCCAGAACTATTGGCCCAGCCCCAGCACTACCATCTTTGACACTGCATCAGATGCGAGAGTCTGTGTCCCAGATGCCTGTTAGTTCCAGGCACGGATATTCCATACGACATGCCTTCACGCTGGGCACCCCCAATCCCCTCCTCTAAAAGACTCCTCTCCCAGAGGCAGAGGTCGATGTCTACACCTCATGCCCACATGGTCAGCATCACCTTTCCTGTGGACAATGGAACGACTGAGGATGTAATGTTAAGTCACAGTGAATCAGTCTCACTTTCAGCCCTGTCCAGCAGTCCCAACAACCTGAACCCAGTGCCCAAAGTCCCTGTGCCAGCAAAAAGAGAGAATGTGACAGGAGTCAGGACTTAGAAATAAAACAAAATTAGGCCTCCCGGACAGATGGATTGAAGCTGTTACTGGGAAATGGAAACCAGTGAAATGATGCTCTCCACTCAGATTAGGTCAAGTTCCTTTGGAGCCATTAATAAGAGCAAGCGACAAAGAGATGTTGTGGTAAATATCTTACAGGTTGTTGACCCAACTGCAGAGCAGTTCCAGGCCTTCAGGACTGAGGCAGCCATTCTGTGCAAAACACAACATGGGAACATCCTGCTCTTCATGGGGTGGATGATGAAAGAAAACCTGGTGATCGTGACCTAATGTTGCAAGGGCAGTAGCCTTTACAAACACCTGCATATCTAAGAGGCCAAGTGTCAGATAGCCCACTTAATTGACATTGCCCAGCAGATGGCTCAGAGAATAGACTATTTGCATGTAGGGAGCATTATCCACAGATACGAGGAATCCAACAAGTTATTCCTCCGTGAAGGCTTAGCAATGAAAATTAGAGGTTTTGATTTGGCAACAGAATGAATTGACAACCCTCAGAATAAGAGTATATATTTGCAAACTATGCCTCACATAAGAGACTGACAACCAGAATGTACAGTGAACTCAAGTACTTTACTTAAAAAGAAAAAATAATCAACCCAATTGAAAGATAAGCAAATGAGCTTAAAAGACAACTCTCAGGAAGACATACAGTCAAAAACCATATGAAAAAATGCTCAACGTCACTTATCATAGGGAAAATGCAAATTAAAACCACAATGAGATACCATCTAACCCCAGTCAGAATGGGTAAGATTAAAAAAATAAAGATTGGTAAGTGCTGGAGAGATTGTAGAGAAGAGGGAGCTCTCTTACACTGTTGGTGGGAATGTAAATTAGTACAACCACTGTGGATAACAATATGAAGATTCCTCACAAACCTACAAATAGAACTACCATAGGATCTAGCAATTACATTTCTGGATATCTACCTGAAGGATAGAAATACACTCAGTCATAAAAACATTTGCACATCCATATCACATCCATGTTTATAGTGGCATTAATCACAATTGGTAAGACATGAAACCAACCCAAATGTCCATGAAAAGATGAATGGATTGAAAAAGTGTGGCACATGTACACTACAAAATAATACTTAACCATAGAAAACCGTGAGACCCCGGTATTTGATAGGAAGTGGACAAATATAGAAGATTTACTGCTACGTGAAGCAAGCCAGACAATGAAAGAGAGGCATTGTTGGGTCCAAGAGATGGTGTTAATGGTTACATCACTGAACTCCCATGTAATTGACTGTGGTTTGAGTCTCAGATCTGGTGGCTTAAATCTCACATGCTGGGCATGTGTGTGGTGTGTGCCCAAAATCCCAGGGTGAAAATGGAGGAGAAGGGATTGTGGCATGGTCATTCTCCTCAAGGACTGACTGTTTACTTTCTGTCTCTCTCTGTCTATCTAGCAAGCATACATGACCTATAGCAAAAGTCTCTGAGAGAGAGAGAAAGAGAGGGAGAAAGACATTATTATGTCCCAATTTAATATATACAGAATGTCTTCACTCCATGGCAGAAACTAAACGATTGGAAGGTATAAAGACATGGAGAACAACCATGGATACTAAAGACTGTGGGAGGAGCACTGGAAATGGGGTAGGAGGGTGAGAGGGAGGGATCAAGGGAAATAGAAAGAAGCAAAACATTTAAGGGATACAGAAATAAAAAATGATCTGTTGATAATATGTATGGTAATATCTTTGAATGAACCAATATGCAGTGATGGGACAATTTATTTGGTATGCTATATTGATATGCAGTAATTGAATGTTAAAACAAAACAAAACAAAACAAAAAAATGAAAAAGAGAAAGAAAACAATTCACATAGCAGTGGTTCTCAGTAGGTTGAACAACCCACTGGTACTGTCTTGGTGGATCGCCCCAGAGGTGATCTGAATGCAAGATAATAAGCCGTTCAGCTTCAGGCTGATGTCTCCTCCTATGGCTTTGTGATATTGGAACTGATGACTGGTGAGTTTCCTTACTCCCATATCAACAACCACGATCAGATCTTCATGGTGGGCTGAGAGTATGCCTCTCCAGATCTTAGTAAGCTATACAAGGACGCCCCCAAAGCAATGAAGAGGCTGGTTGCTCTTCCACTGCATGGAAAAGTTAAGAAAGAGAGACTTTTTCCCCTCCAGATTCTGTCTTCTATTGAGCCACTCCAACATTCTCTACCGAAAATCAACTGGAGTGCTTTTGAGCCATCTCCGCATTGGGCAGCCCACCACGAGGATATTAATGCCTGCATGCTGACCATGCCCCGAGGAGGCTGCCTGTCTTCTAGTTGACGTTGTGCCCATGCTCCTACCACCCAGGGAGGAGGAGAAGTCAGCAGGCTGTATTTTCTGCCTCTTTTCTTGAGAGTTAGAGCATGTTTTCAGAGAAGCTGCTGAGGACCTTCTAGATACTCACATGTACTCTTCCTGTTGCCTTCTTGTCTGCTCATTCTGGTCCTGGGAGAAGGAAGACATCATAGTTCTGGTCTGTTTTGCTCGCTCCCGGCATTTGCACACTCAGGAATCCCACCTTCTCCAGCTACACAGATGGAGGTTGATGGTAATACAACCACCATCAAGGCTCCAGCTATTAGCTAAATAGTATTTTTAGGGCCAGAGTAAGAGTACCCAGAGGAGAAATAAAGGTAGCAGGCAGCCCAGGCCTGATGTGGGGACACGTAGGATTTTAGAAATCAGCTTCTATGAGGAATGCCTGTCTCAGGAGAGACTTCTACAGAGACAGTGTAGTTCCTGACTGTTTTGCACATAACACACCAAATAGCTCAAGACCGCTGAGATTCCGGCCACTAGAAGCCTGCTACAGTACTATGGAACTTGATGTTTGGGTCATGCTCTCTCACGCCTGAGGTATTCAGTGCATTGGGATAGTTTCCCCAGCCTGCTGATGGCCTGCTCCTTCCCAACGTAAGTTCCTCACAGGGGGCAGGCCTCTACAACGCTGAATCTTATTTTCTAGGAGCTGCCTCCATTGGGCAGATCATAGGCCATGTGCTTCATTTCAAAGAAGCAAAAACGGTTTTTGTTAATGATTTGGGTTTTAATTGCATCCAACAAAATACAGCTATCTGATGGTTCCTCTTTTATGTTATTTTAATAAATAAATAAAATGGCTATGTCGCTGGACTCCCACGTAGTCGACCACGGTTCACGTCCCAGACCTGGTGGCTTAAAACTCATGCCGGGCGCGTGTGCATGCGTGCCCAAGATCCCGAGAGGAGAACGGAGGAGAAGGGATTGCGGCGTGACCATCCCCACTGGGGGGTGATTTCTCACTTTCTGTCTCTATGTCTCTCTCTCTCTGTCTGGCGAGCACATGCGCCCTATAGCGAAAAACTTCTCAAAAAAAAAAAAAAAAAAAGCGCTGCCCTCATCAGAAGCTGATTCAGGTGCAATAATAGTGTTGACATTCACGGAACAGGAAGTTTCCTCACCTTTTAGTGAGAACTGTGTAAGCTGAACTAATTGAGATGTATGGTGTTAGCTTTTGTTTCTGCCGTTGATCACCTGTCCTCTTCATTAGGGCATAAACAATATTAACTTTTTTCTTGCATATTGACATGAATGGTTT
This sequence comes from Tupaia belangeri chinensis, assembly GCF_000334495.1. NCBI lineage: Eukaryota > Metazoa > Chordata > Mammalia > Scandentia > Tupaiidae > Tupaia > Tupaia belangeri. Next base: position 7,052,263 of record NW_006159990.1, on the reverse strand, counting down.
GCTACTGTGGATGCCATCTTTAACCCTGTCTGATCCCTCCTTAAAATGAGTTATCTGTTTTTAAGTTGCTCATTTCTTTAGGGCATTGTTCCATAAACGTTTTTTTTTAATAAAATATAAATGATTTCACTATTTTTTCACTGAAGCATCACCATCAATTTGATATTTGTTTCACGTTTAGCAGAACTCATGCTGCTTTGATGGGGGTTCTTTTTAAATTGACATCTTAATCTTAGTGTCTCAAACAAGATCCTGTTCAGACACATTGTATAAGTTAGTACTATTCAGACACATTGTTAGTACAAGTTCACTTTGGATCAAAAATACATTTGAAATCCATGCATAAATTTTATCATATGTATTTTCCATGACCTTTTTTATTTTTTTAAGAGATTTTTGGTATACGGCTCATGTACTTGCCAGAGAGACAGAGTGAGACATAGAGATAGAAAGTGAGAAATCACCCCCTGGGGAGGATAGCTACACCCCAGTCTCTTCTCCTTCATTATCGTCCTGGGATCTTGAGCATGCACACACATGTACTCGGCATGAATTTTAAGCCTCTGGGTCTAGAATGTGAAACATGGTCCACTGCATGGGAGTCCAGCGAAGTGACCATTATACCCTCTTCTGGTCCCTCTATGATTTTTTTGAAGACCTCTCATACGTCCTCTATGTATGTATGGAAACGAGGGACCTCCAAAAACCTGTGCAAAAATAGAATTAAAGTATGTTTATTTTGGTGCAAATATTTTTGAAATCCATGCATAGTTTTTTTTCATAATATGCATTTTTTAATAAACTTTTTGAAGAATCCTTGTGTGTGTATAAAATATATTCATATTGGTTTTGTTTCTCTGGAAAGCTCTAAGACAGTTGCTTATAATTCATTTTAAATTTTTGTTTCTAGTTTTAAAATTAGGATGAGAGACTTTTGTATTAAGAAAATATTTGAGGTTGAATAAGAGAGGAGGAAGACTTGAGCAGATTAAGAACATGCTTTACTTTCTAGGAGATCTAGAACTCCTATATTTTTATGGCAAAGCTTTTATGTTTTAAGAATTTATCTTCAGAGGGACCAGCAGTTAGCATAATGGCTATGTTGCTGGACTCCCATGTAGTTGACCCTGGTTCACGTCCTGGACCCGGTGGCTTAAACTCATGCCAGGCACGTGTGTGTGCATGCCCAAGATCCCGAGAGGAGAATGGAGGAGAAGGGATTGAGGCATGACCATCCCCCCTGGGGGGTGATTTCTCACTTTCTATCTCTCTGTCTCTCTCTGTCTTTCTGGCGAGCGCACGCGCCCTATAGCAAAAACCTCTCCAAAAGAAGAAGAAAAAAAAGAATTTATCTTCAGAGATCTCAAAATAAAATGACTTTGCTGCCTCAGTCTCTCCACATTGCTGGGATTACAGGTGTATGCCCCTGTACTTGGCCTTTAGATTGGGTGGGCCTCTCCCAAGTGGTCCCAGCCTGGAAAGCATGTTGCTTTATCAGTGCCCTCCACCTCTGATCGTCTTACCTACATATTTGCTAGTTCTTTACTTACTACTCTTTCTAACATTTAGACGTTGCCAACTGTAATTGTGCTTTTTCTTCCAGAACTATATCCTCTATAAATCTCTGTAGTACTTTGTAACTGGTTGACTCTTAATTTGTTCTTGTTCTTTTTAGCTATGTAATAATTCTGGGCAGACACTTACTTTCTGGGCCTGGGGAAACTATTCTTGCATCTACTACTACTCTATGTTACCCCTTCACTTCAAGTCAGTGTCCATAATATATCCTTTTTTTAATATAAATTTATTTATTTATTTTTGTATATACATTCAATCACATTGTTTAGCTTACAATGCAGTATTTCAGTATGTGAACATTTCTCCCCAGTCCCGTTGGTGAAAATATCTTCAACTGATAACACCACACCTCCCCATCCCGTCAATGCTCTACCTCCGTATCCCTTCTCCAAATGTCCTTCGTTAGGCCCCACCCCTCCACATACACCTCATCTGACAGTGGCACCCATCCCTTGTGTTTGTACAACTGTTAGTCCATCAGTTTTAGTCACAGAGTGCAAACATTCGGTGTATTTAAGCGGTGACATACAAAAAGTATTTGTGTTCCCTCCCCATTAGTGCAAGTTTACCTTAAATGGTACATTAATGGTACATTAGCCTTTTTTTTTTTTTTGAGAGGTTTTTGCTATAGGGCATGTGTGCTCAGCAGAAAGAGAGAGACAGAGAGAAATAAAGTGAGAAATCACCCCCAGAGGGGATGGCCCTGCCACAATCTCTTCTCCTCTATTCTCTTCATGGAATTTTGGGCACGCAAGCACACACGCCCAGTGTGAGTTTAAGTCACCGGGTCCAGGACTCGAACTGCGGTTGACTACAGGGGAGTCCAGCAACATAGCCATTACACCAACTGCTGGTCCCAAGCCTCCTTTGATATAATAGGCTTCCTTCCAACAATGCTACCTGTTTACAATATAGATTGAGAATAATTGCAAAGTGCAACTGTTTAGAGAAGTTTTCAGATTGCAATTTTTTAAGGACTACGTATTTTTTTTACTCATTTCATAACCTGTATTGCTTTACTATGACAGGAATTAAATAGCAGTTTCATACGTTTTAGGTAAATGAATGAACATGCACCTTTCTCAGAACATCTTGTGTAATCTATCATAGAAATTCATATCTAGAGACTATTTGGAAAGTGAGTTTTATATCCTTAAATGAAACTGTCTTAGCCCTAATGGCCTATCATTTCAAAGAGTTTTAGTACTTAGCAACCATTTAATGTATGGATTATTGACCTATTCACTCATATCGTGGATGCTTTGAGCTGTCCAACTCTGCCAACAGAAATCTATTTTACAGACTTCAAGATAAATGACTTAGTAGTCTTTAATGGTTGCTGCTATGGATGGCTGTGCCCTTAATTGATAGCTTAATAGATTAACAGCTCACTGGATGGATTATTTCACTCTTCTATGCATTTTAGAGAATGAGTGTATCTCTATAGTAATTCAAGTCCAATGAAATAAACACTTACTGAACTTCCACTGTATAGGTGCTGTAGTGGAGGTGGGGTGGGGATGAGAATCAACTTTAAAACACACGACCACCATCACAGCAAAGTGTAGGCAATAAAAATGTCAGCATCCAATGGTAGGCATCTACAGAGCATGTTTATAAGACAGTAGGCCGATTTTATATCAATGACACACTAGTAAGAAATGGTATCAGGGTGGGTTGGCTCTGTGGTGCCGTGGTAATGGGCTCCTCAGGAGGCTGGGTCCCAAATGGCAACAGCAGTTTGAAGCCTCTGCCTGGTCTGCCTGAAACACTCTGGGCATGCACGAGTGCCCAGGATCTGACGGACTGGAGGACTGGAGCAAGGGGATTGTGACATGGCCACACCCTGTGGAAGGTGCTCCTCTCTCTCTCTCTCTGTCCTCTCACTCTCATATGCACATGCATGTGTTCTACCACAAATTAAAGAAATTATAAGAATAAAATAAATTGCATCAAGTCCTGGCCATGGTGGTGCAGGAAGTAGCCATGGCCACATGATATTAGAGCCACATGGGAAAGCCCAGGGTTCAGATTCTAGGTAGACCTGAATATGCCAGGCCTGGATGAGATCTTGGTTGACTGGAAGGCTGAGAGTGGGGATGCAGAGAAGATCATGACATGGTATGGCAAGAGCTTGCTGGAGGTCCCTCTCTCTCTGTGTCATTCTCTTATAAAAGACATGAATAAATAAACTTTAAAAATAATATCAAAGTTGTCACTCTTAAGATTTCTAACATTGGACTTGCTGGTTATTTACATAGGCATATTTGACTGTGCTATAAGTGTCTTATTAGGAGCAGCAGGTGGTGCGGTGGTGAAAGCGCTGGATCATACATGGGCATCTGTGTGGTTCAAGTCCCTGACCCGTGTGCTCGAAAAAAAGTCTGGAAGAAAAATGCAGAAAGGATTACTGCATGGCCATCCCCCTGGGGGTGTGATTTCTCAATTTCCCCTCTCTCTGTCTCTCTTCAGCCAGTGAACTTGCCCTATGGCAGTGTATATATACATATGTGTGTGTGTGTGTGTGTGTGTGTGTGTGTGTATGTCTTATAAGTATTATTATTTATAAAACATGAAATTAAAAGAAACGTTAACAATACTTAAGTAGTTAAGAGATGTAAGCACCAGCAATGATAGGAATGGGAATCATGATCACATTAAAAAAAAAAACAACTGGGAGTCCAGCAGATGGCATGGTGGTTAAGGTAGCTAGACTCCCACGTGGCCTACCGTGTTTTGAGCCCTAGACCCAGCAGCTTGAAGATCATGCTAAGCCCATGTGTGTATTTGTCCTAAATCCCAGAGAGATATGAAGGAGAAGGGATTGTGGCCTGAGGGGGTGATTTTTTACCTTCCCTTTCTCTGTCTCTTCCTGTCTCTCTCTCTCTGGCATGCACACATGCCCCGTGATAAAAAAACAAACAAACAAACAAACAAACAAACAAAAAACAAAAAGTAAATAAACAAGCAAAAAATCCCAAAAGCCTAAAAATAAATAAATGAAAAAACCAAACTTGTCCAACATTGTTCCATGTATGTTTTCTTCCTGTTCATAATGACACATCTTAAAAAAAGGATTACTTAGAAAAGAGGAGAACTTTTGTATATGCACAAAAGGTCTGTTTAGTAATGATTAAAATATGACATAGCATTCACAATTGCTAAGACATGGAACCAACCCAAATGCCCACAGAGGAGTGGATTGAAAAAGTGTGGCACATATACTCTATGGAATACTACTCAGCCATTAAAAAAAAAAAAAACAAAAACAAAACAAGACCCTGGCTTTTGACAGAAGGTGAATTAATATGGAAGATTTACTACTGAGTGAAGTGAACCAGGCTATGAAGGAGAGGCATTGTATGTCTCTGCTTAATATATACTGACTGTCCATACTCTATGGCTGAAACTGAATGACTAGAGGATATAGAAACATAGAAAATGGTTATAGATACCAGATACAGTGTGGGAAGAGGGTGGGTGAAGGAGGAGAGTCTGAGGAAAGACAACAAAGAGAAAAATTGAGAGGCAAGGTATTTATGGGACAAAGAAATGGGTCATTATCTGTTAAAGATAATGTGTAGTTTTCTCAACTGGACCAGTGAGAAATGCATTCATGTTGGAATATTCACTTTACAAGCTAAGTGACATATGTGATTGGATAAAAGAAATTGAAATAAAAACATAAAATATATGACATAGCTAGCAAACAGACCTTAACAATAATCCCCTTTTGCCCACAAGGGGTACTTTCCAAGACCTCCAGTGGATGCCTGCAACTGTAAATAATATTGAATCCTATACATACTATTTTTTCCTATACATACATGCATACATACATACATACTACTTTATACATACATACTACTTTTTCCTATACATACATACATACTTACAATAGTTTAATTTATAAATTTGGCACAGCAAGAGGTAACAACTAATAATTTAATAAAACAATGATAAAAATATACTATAACAGAAAGTTATGTGAATGTGGTCTTTCTCTGTCCCTATCTGTCATGAAATTTCTTATCGTACCATACTCCCCTACTTTTGGGTCATGGGTGTCTGAGAAAAGTGAAACCTCAGATGAGGAAGACCAGCTGTATTTTCAACCTCCAGTTACTCAGTTAATGGCAGTCCAAAGCCAGGAAGTCATTGAACCTGTCTGCAGGTTTGTCATTTATCAAATGGGTGGAATCCTTACTTTATGTAAATGTAAGTGCCTGGTTCAGAGCTTGTACACTCAAAATGTTCACTAAATAATAGGAATTATTAGTCAAGTTGTTCTTTTAGTCCCAAATTTGTGTGTCTGCCATGACTGTAAAAGTCTAACAATACCATTTATGATTAGAAAATATCTGAAGTGAGACAACGTTACTTAAAGTCAATGTGAACTTTGAAGACAAAGTGACTTGGGGTGTAGCTGAGAAGTGGAATTGAGACAGGAACAAGTGTAGCACCCAGTTGAAAATAAGAGAAAGGAAACCATGGTTGTAGAAACTCAGTGTTAGAAATTGTGAAGAAGGAAAAGGGATTGTTGCTGAAATTTCCCCCATTGAGCCAACAAAATGCTTGTCAAATTTAGTTAAAAAGGGAGAAAAACATTACCAGTAAGTACATAGGAGTTGGGTCTGGTCAGTCTGACATTTTCTATAGAAAGAATTACAATGGCATTTTGATATGTGAAAAACATTTCAGAGCAGAAGAGGTGATACAACTGTATCAAGAGAAATAATAGGTGTGAAACTTCTAAAAAAAATTAAGAAATTCTATGCAAGTCTTTCCTATGATTATTTCCGTTCTTTTCATCTCTGTATTTTTTTTTTTTTCCTCCCCGTCATGATTTTTTTTTTTTTTTTTTTTTTTTTTTTTTTGCCTCTTTGACCTTCCTAAAAGTAACTGCAATTTACTGCAGGGTCTGGGGTCAAAGAAAATCATGTGGTGCAGAGTAAGGCAAGGAAGGACTTTATTTCCTCATTACCGCATTTTACTTGCATAAAATGAAAACTCTTGATAAATACAAATAAATCTTGGAAGGAGACTTGACAGAGTAATAAAAACAAGTGTTTCTCATGCCCATTATGGTGACTTTTCAGTGAAACAGAGGAACCCACTCATAGGCTGTGGACTTCAGTGCCCACAAAAGCCAGAGCTGCTCAGCCCAGGTTGGTTCTAAGATTTCAAATCTAGCCGTCAGCTTGCATTTCCCATTTGGCAGGGTGGACTTGTGATTCATTGCCAACAGCCTGCCCCCAGAGGGATGGTTAATGAGGTTTGAAGTTGCATTTAAATTTCCTTTTCAAAATCCTTTTCTTTCTTTCAGATGAAAGTCAGGAGTTTCCAGATAAGCTTAGCTGGAGTGCATTCCACTTCTCTGAAGTTTAAGAGTGGCAAAGAAAATGTGGGGAGACATATAGGACTGTGTTGGATTTAACTGGCTGGGACTGCCCTCCTGTGACCTGCTGAGATGTTTCTTGGGCAGGTACCAATTTGCCTCAGGCAGTTAGACGGCTTATTTCTTCAGGTGGGCTGGCCCATTATCTCCTCAGGACACAAGTCTACTTTCCATTAGTGCTAATGTGAAGGGCGTATGCAGTGAATCATGAGCTCACAGTCGTGTGTGTGAAAGGCAACTCTAGGACTGTGGAAAGGAATTGGCTGGGGGTAGAAGGAGGATCTCCTGGAATGGTGGCAGACATAGTCTTGCAGGGAAGTATGCATTTCCTGGAATTTCTTTTCCTGTTTTTAGAAATGAGTTGAAGAGACGTTTAGGACTATCGAATGCCAAATGTAGAGCATGGAAGATTTTACCCAGCTCACTGGTATCAGCAGGTTAAGGAGATGAATTTTCTACTGTCAGAAAAGTAGGAAGAAAAAAAAAGAAAAGTAGGAAGCAAAAATAACAAGACTTTGGGTATCAGCCAAGCAAAGAATGAGAAAGGCATGAACACAGGTATGGCTTGCTGCAGCAGAAAGCTTCTGACCTTCCTGAAGTAGGAGTGACTCCTCCTCAGCCCTGCAGAGCATGGGAATTCCAAGTTTGTTGCTAAGTAATAATTTGTCCCAGTTGGGGGCACTAATAGAAGCAGTTTATATAGATGCTGTTCTTTTGAAAAAGTTTGGAAGGTTGCAGTTGTTAAGGATTAGGGACAGTCTGCAGCCACATTGTAAGTTGCAATGACTTGGGCTTCATTAAGGCTTTGCTGGTAACCCTGGTTGTTTTTCCCAGGGACTTTTGGTTTAATGTTGACTTCAGTAGTAATAAGTAATAAATGTAACCAATATTGATTGAACTAGTTAACTTCTCTGTAACTGGACTGGACTCTTTAGACCATAAGAGTTATTGAGGCCTCTATTATCTTATCATGTCACCCATTACACAGACGTTTTGTAAAGTGAGGTCCTAGCCACCTACATCGGAATCACCAGGGGTATTTGGAGACATGAACATCCCTAGGTCTCATTCCAATTTTTCCATAGTAGAACTTATTGCACATCCATGTACACACATAGTCAGATGATCCTTGCAAATACTAACATTAGAGAATGATATTACTGCATATATAATTTCCTTGACTTGCTTGACACGCAATGCATTTATACTTTGAGAACCCATATCATATGCTGTAAAGATGTACAATGAGTAAATAATGAAAAAAGAGCCACTGCATGTGTTGATATTTATCAATTTTAAACTCTGAGTAAGCAACATTCATAGAGATAGTGTTTTTCCCATACATACCATAATGCCAATTAAGAAGTATAAACACATGGTAACAATAGTCCTTAATTCACAGGGCTTTTGTAGAGGCTAGAAAGCTGTGGTTTCCCCAGGAGTACAGACTGAAATAGTTCAATTTTTTTTTGTACTTAATAATAATATGTCTTTCTAAATACAAGGCCTATCAAACAATATCAGGAGATAATTCTCTAAAATGAGAAGTATATTTTCCACCCACACAAAACTATTGTTATTTATAGTTTAATATAATCATAGACTTCTACAGAGATTGATAGAAAAAAATTATATCGACTTTGTATCTTCCTTGGAAGTTCATTGTAAAGATACACCGTCATAACATATTGTATGTGTAAAGCACGAAACGCAGTGCTTATCATAAAATGATGCTC
>NW_006159990.1:6966027-7043277 GCF_000334495.1 Tupaia belangeri chinensis | reverse complement strand
GTTTTTTTTTTTTTTTTTTTTTTTTTTGCCTCTTTGACCTTCCTAAAAGTAACTGCAATTTACTGCAGGGTCTGGGGTCAAAGAAAATCATGTGGTGCAGAGTAAGGCAAGGAAGGACTTTATTTCCTCATTACCGCATTTTACTTGCATAAAATGAAAACTCTTGATAAATACAAATAAATCTTGGAAGGAGACTTGACAGAGTAATAAAAACAAGTGTTTCTCATGCCCATTATGGTGACTTTTCAGTGAAACAGAGGAACCCACTCATAGGCTGTGGACTTCAGTGCCCACAAAAGCCAGAGCTGCTCAGCCCAGGTTGGTTCTAAGATTTCAAATCTAGCCGTCAGCTTGCATTTCCCATTTGGCAGGGTGGACTTGTGATTCATTGCCAACAGCCTGCCCCCAGAGGGATGGTTAATGAGGTTTGAAGTTGCATTTAAATTTCCTTTTCAAAATCCTTTTCTTTCTTTCAGATGAAAGTCAGGAGTTTCCAGATAAGCTTAGCTGGAGTGCATTCCACTTCTCTGAAGTTTAAGAGTGGCAAAGAAAATGTGGGGAGACATATAGGACTGTGTTGGATTTAACTGGCTGGGACTGCCCTCCTGTGACCTGCTGAGATGTTTCTTGGGCAGGTACCAATTTGCCTCAGGCAGTTAGACGGCTTATTTCTTCAGGTGGGCTGGCCCATTATCTCCTCAGGACACAAGTCTACTTTCCATTAGTGCTAATGTGAAGGGCGTATGCAGTGAATCATGAGCTCACAGTCGTGTGTGTGAAAGGCAACTCTAGGACTGTGGAAAGGAATTGGCTGGGGGTAGAAGGAGGATCTCCTGGAATGGTGGCAGACATAGTCTTGCAGGGAAGTATGCATTTCCTGGAATTTCTTTTCCTGTTTTTAGAAATGAGTTGAAGAGACGTTTAGGACTATCGAATGCCAAATGTAGAGCATGGAAGATTTTACCCAGCTCACTGGTATCAGCAGGTTAAGGAGATGAATTTTCTACTGTCAGAAAAGTAGGAAGAAAAAAAAAGAAAAGTAGGAAGCAAAAATAACAAGACTTTGGGTATCAGCCAAGCAAAGAATGAGAAAGGCATGAACACAGGTATGGCTTGCTGCAGCAGAAAGCTTCTGACCTTCCTGAAGTAGGAGTGACTCCTCCTCAGCCCTGCAGAGCATGGGAATTCCAAGTTTGTTGCTAAGTAATAATTTGTCCCAGTTGGGGGCACTAATAGAAGCAGTTTATATAGATGCTGTTCTTTTGAAAAAGTTTGGAAGGTTGCAGTTGTTAAGGATTAGGGACAGTCTGCAGCCACATTGTAAGTTGCAATGACTTGGGCTTCATTAAGGCTTTGCTGGTAACCCTGGTTGTTTTTCCCAGGGACTTTTGGTTTAATGTTGACTTCAGTAGTAATAAGTAATAAATGTAACCAATATTGATTGAACTAGTTAACTTCTCTGTAACTGGGCTGGACTCTTTAGATCGTAAGAGTTATCGAGGCCTCTATTATCTTATCATGTCACCCATTACACAGACGTTTTGTAAAGTGAGGTCCTAGCCACCTACATCGGAATCACCAGGGGTATTTGGAGACATGAACATCCCTAGGTCTCATTCCAATTTTTCCATAGTAGAACTTATTGCACATCCATGTACACACATAGTCAGATGATCCTTGCAAATACTAACATTAGAGAATGATATTACTGCATATATAATTTCCTTGACTTGCTTGACACGCAATGCATTTATACTTTGAGAACCCATATCATATGCTGTAAAGATGTACAATGAGTAAATAATGAAAAAAGAGCCACTGCATGTGTTGATATTTATCAATTTTAAACTCTGAGTAAGCAACATTCATAGAGATAGTGTTTTTCCCATACATACCATAATGCCAATTAAGAAGTATAAACACATGGTAACAATAGTCCTTAATTCACAGGGCTTTTGTAGAGGCTAGAAAGCTGTGGTTTCCCCAGGAGTACAGACTGAAATAGTTCAATTTTTTTTTGTACTTAATAATAATATGTCTTTCTAAATACAAGGCCTATCAAACAATATCAGGAGATAATTCTCTAAAATGAGAAGTATATTTTCCACCCACACAAAACTATTGTTATTTATAGTTTAATATAATCATAGACTTCTACAGAGATTGATAGAAAAAAATTATATCGACTTTGTATCTTCCTTGGAAGTTCATTGTAAAGATACACCGTCATAACATATTGTATGTGTAAAGCACGAAACGCAGTGCTTATCATAAAATGATGCTCTGAAGATGAGTCCTGGCTTTCTTCTTCTTTTCCTTCTTTCCCCTCTAGATGGCTCCAGAAATTCATATCAACTTTATGGCAACCTCTTTTCTGATTCATGATTTCCCATTTAAGTCACAGGTGCTATATTCACCCTATTTGTAACATTGGAGATAATATAATTAAAGTTACCATTTGGTTCTTAATTAAAAGCATCTTCTCTGTCTGACTTGGCCTTTCCTGTAAACTCGGAGATGTATTCTTCCTAGCACAGCACAGCTCTCAGCATGGTCAATGGAGAAAGAGGAGATGAATGTGGGAAATCCTCCTGTGCCAAGTGGACAGACTCCCTTTCCCTTTTGTCCCAAATGGGAGAAAAGTAGTATCTATGTTTCCTCTTTGAGAAAATGAATGAAGCTATATCTTCTCATCAGTGTAATTGCAGTTTTGAACAAAGATTTTAACTAGACGAAGGACACCTTCATTTATCTCTCGTGCTGACATTATTGCTGCCCCAGATTAAATGTCTCTGCCCTTGGATCAATTACCCAGTATCTTCTAATTGAGCAGCTCTGATTACCAGGTTTGGGACAGAACATTATCCATTACCCTTCACTTCCATGTATATAATCATATGTAATCACACAGGAGCTTCCTAAGAGGCACAGAGGGGCTATTCTTCTTTACTGGAACAATTCTTGCTTAGCTTAGCAATGATATTACATTTCACTCTCCCCACTGCTATTATACAAATACTCATGAAAGTTACCATTTATTTTTAGAGATCGTTTTGAAGTATTCTCGAATTACAATCTTAAATCCAGAATATAGGACATTGGCAGAAACTATCTACATAGCTGTATCTATATAGCTATATTAACATCTCTATCTATATTAAAAAGAATTTTGGCCTTGTTCCTGGTGCTTCTTTTAAATCTTAATTTTCAGGAGCACGGTTGCTCAGGTCAGATCTTGAAGCACACCCGTCTCTATCATGTGCAGTCTTTGCTTTTCGTGGTCTTTAACTTATGTATTTGAAAGTCTATTAAACTGGACTTGACAGGGCAAACAGTAGGAATTTTTTTTTTTTTTTCCTGTTGATTGCAAATGTGGATTCTGGGTTATCCAAGCCCTAATAGTTTCTTTTCTTTAGTTTGAGCTGTGCAGGGATTTTAAGTTAAAAAAAAAAAGTTAATTTAATTTCCAGTACTACTTGATTTGAAAATGAAAACAGAACAAAAAGAAAAAAATCAAAACAAAACAACCTAGGGACTTTGGGAATATCTGAGGTTATTCTACTCTGTTTGAATGTGAAGTTACAGTTTGTGGCCAGTATGGTTTTTAAAATCAATTAGAAACAAAGTTAACATTAATGAAGGAATTAAAGAAGCACAGTGGGAGAGTCACAGATCATTGGGAGAATTTTGATTCTGATGTCAATTTTGCGCTGAGTTAATTTTGGGAGTCTAGATTTTTACCAGAAGCTGAGTATAGTTTATAATTATGAAGTTCATGACTTTGCACAAGCCTAGTAAAGGCTATACAATATGTCTAAATGGCAGAGACTCCCTGAACTTCATGCACTTTAGAATGGGTACTCCTTTTTTCTTTTTTTAAGAGAGACTTTTGCTATAGGGCACATGTGCTTGCCAGAGAGACACAGAGAGGCAGGAAGTAAGAATCCTCCCTCCCCCACCCCCCATCCCCCTGTCCAAGGTGGCATGGCTACCCTGCAATCCCTTCTCCCTCATTCTCCTTTCGGGAACTCATGCACCTGGAGAGTTCCAAGCCGTTGGGTCTGGGACTTGAACCATGAATCATGTGGAAGTACAACCATGTGGGAGTGCAGCAACATAACCATTTTGCCATCTGCTGGTCCCAAGGATGGGTATTTCTCTTTAAAAAATTATTTATTTAATTATTATTATTAAATTTGCTACTGGGCACATGCACTCAACAGAGGGAGACAGAGACAGAGTGAGAAAGCAAGCTGCCAGGTATGGAACCCAAACTGCAGTCTACCATATGGGAGTTCAGTGCCCCAACCACCACTCCACCTGCTGTCCCCAAGGATGGGTACTTCTAAAACCTACTGCCCTTGAGGTCAATAATGAATTGGCAGACATTTGAGGTGTCAGTATCTTCTGGGAGGAGGAAGTCTATTTGTCACTTGTAATTTATGTTTGGTTCACCCTGCTTATAACAGAGCCACACTTAGTGATATTAGCCTCAAAGATGTGGGAGTCACTGGTGCTGGAAGGAATGAGTCTAGGGATAATTTATCAGTCAGAAGAGGAAGGAAGGAGAAGGAAGAAGATACAAAATCTTGAATGGAAATTTGAAAATAATGATTGTTTTATTATTATTCCTTTTACTACAATATTTATACTCCTGTTAACAATCACAGGAGAATTCTCTTCTGATAACCAAAACCCTTCAAAAAATATATTCAAAATCTTTGCTTCAGCCTAATCCATAGTTTTTATTTGTTTCTCCCTGAACTGTTGGTCTAAATTCCATTTTTGTTTACAAAAATCTAAAATACATGAAGTGGCTACATCATTTACACTCATTAGTTTCCCACTGCCTGCCCCAGTGCTGGGCACATGGGTGGTTTGTTAAATTGTTGACTCATTTTATCTTGAAAGATAAAATAAAAGGCTTGTTGGCATACAGTCCATCTTTGCACACACAGCTGGGATATCTTGACCTCCTTCCTCTGAGAGGAGTCTGCATATGTGACACTTCGTACATGTCTCTGTCACACAGGCTGTCTGTCTCCCGTTACTCTGTGTCTTCATCTCAGCCCGGTCGGTCCTGTTCAATGAGTGTTATGAGTTAAAGATTAAACAAAGAGTGGAAATGACATTAAGAGCTCCTGGGCCGTTTCATTTGGCTCTTCTCAGTGCCCTCCTTTTATTGTGAGCCCCTAGGGATGCTTCTACTCAAGGGGATGACCAGCCTGTGACTCGTGTGTCTCTTAGTATTTTATGTAGGTTTAATGCAGATGTTTAGACTGTTCTCCAGAGTTGAAAGGTGCTGGACTTATTTCACCTAACCTTAGGAAGAGGGTTCACATGGTGATAAATAACCCACTAGAGAAGCGAGCTGGGAGTTGAATCTAGAGAACGTTATGCCCATTCCAGGCCAAACTGTTTTCCTAAAGTAGGGGAAATGTTGTACTGGGGATAAAGTGTCCTCTTAAGTGTTCTCACCTCTAGTAGGAAAAATTCAATTTCCCTGAAAGATATGTCACCACTTTTCCCTTCCTGAGACTTTAATCTCGGTATCACAGTGGAAATGAAGCTGAGGATCAAAGATGCAATACAAATTACTGGGTCACGTTTTGAACCCTACTTGTGTGGTCATCAGAATGGCGAGGAGCAGGAGGTAGCTGGCGGCAGATGGAGAGCTGTGGGAGTGTCGGAGGAACAGCAGGGAAGGCTGGTGAAATTATCTGAACACAGAATGGCGATTTTGATACTGTGTTCTGCCATCAAGCACAGGTTATTAGCTGTAAAAAATCAATTTTCTTTGATAGTGTCTCTATGTCCCCTACCTCTTTCCTGAATTTTAGGTGATGACCAAAGTAACTTCAGACAGTATATTGTGCAGCACATTATGTGTTTGCTGCATTTGGCTGCTCTGGACATTATAAAATCAATAGAATACAATAGTGAAGCCAAATTTCAAAATGGATACTGTATTTTTCCTATCTCCCTTGTAATTTCAATCAGATAAGGTTTTTTGTTTCTTGTCCAAAGCTGTTTGTTGAACACTCAGTTTCTTGCAAAAAGCTAAGCGTCATGTGTGGATATGGCTCAATCTAATCACCATATATTTATTTAGTTCATAATATGTACAAAGTATATACAAGGCCCTCTGAAAGAAACGTAATTTGTATTAATTATGGCTCTTGCATCTTTCCCCTCTCAAGGAATTTACCCTTGTGTGTTACAATGTTTTCTCCTTTTCAATTTATGAGTTTCCCTCTTTCAAATAAAATTAATCTATAAACATTACCGAGAAATTGGAAATGAGACAAAAAATATTGTCCATAAATTCAGCACTGTAAAAAGAGACTACTAGTATTTTGGTATATATCCTTCCAGTCATTTTTCCAGGCATATAGATTTTTCCCCTTTAGTTCTTCCAGTGTACAGATATGTGTATAGCTTTTTGACATCTTATATTACATTATAAACATTGCCCATTTTACTACAAAATCTCCAGCATTCAGTAGTGATGAGTTATAATACTTGGAAGAGTAGGTAAGAAATATTTGGTAAAATAATTTTAAAATTTTTATTTTAAAGCTTCAGCAGCATGGATTTTGCCAGAAATTGGGAAGGCTCAGTTTTCTAGAAACTGCAGGCTCAACTATCCGTTTTTGTTTGTTCGTTAACTCCGTTCCCCTCTCTGAGCCTCAGTTTTTAAATCTGTAAAATCTGTAATATAGTTAATAATGTATACTCTGTAATGGTGGCTATTATATCATTTAGGCTCTTTCCAGTTTGGCCAAGCATAATGTGCAGATCGTTTTTACACATATTATACTTCCTGATTTTGTTATTTTTCTTGGTTAGCACTTCAAAGTAGATTTACTAGTTTGACCCAATCAAAGGTTCTTGACTTAGCCCAGCTGTGGTGTTGCAGGTGCGTAGTGCAACTGCATGATGCTAGAGCCACACAGGAGGCCTGAGCCAAGTCATAGGCCAACCTGAACATGATCCTGGCTCACTGGGAGTCTAGGGAGAGGACAGTTGTGTGGGAAGACTCTGATAGGGTACTTGTTGCTTTCTCTTTCTCTCACATGAAGTAAATAAATAAATAAATAATTATTATTTTTTAAATGCTGTGTGATTTAGCAGGTGGTGTGAGGTTAAGGTGGCTTGATTTCACATGGCTAACAGTGCAGTTCAAGTCCTGGACCTACACTGGGTGCATTTGTGTGCAGGACCCGATTCCCAAAAATAGAAATGGGAGAGATATGTGTGTGTGTGTGTGTGTGTGTGTGTGTGTGTGGTGTTTTCCATCTTTGCACACACAGCTGGGATATCTTGACCTCCTTCCTCTGAGAGGAGTCTGCATATGTGACACTTCGTACATGTCTCTGTCACACAGGCTGTCTGTCTCCCGTTACTCTGTGTCTTCATCTCAGCCCGGTCGGTCCTGTTCAATGAGTGTTATGAGTTAAAGATTAAACAAAGAGTGGAAATGACATTAAGAGCTCCTGGGCCGTTTCATTTGGCTCTTCTCAGTGCCCTCCTTTTATTGTGAGCCCCTAGGGATGCTTCTACTCAAGGGGATGACCAGCCTGTGACTCGTGTGTCTCTTAGTATTTTATGTAGGTTTAATGCAGATGTTTAGACTGTTCTCCAGAGTTGAAAGGTGCTGGACTTATTTCACCTAACCTTAGGAAGAGGGTTCACATGGTGATAAATAACCCACTAGAGAAGCGAGCTGGGAGTTGAATCTAGAGAACGTTATGCCCATTCCAGGCCAAACTGTTTTCCTAAAGTAGGGGAAATGTTGTACTGGGGATAAAGTGTCCTCTTAAGTGTTCTCACCTCTAGTAGGAAAAATTCAATTTCCCTGAAAGATATGTCACCACTTTTCCCTTCCTGAGACTTTAATCTCGGTATCACAGTGGAAATGAAGCTGAGGATCAAAGATGCAATACAAATTACTGGGTCACGTTTTGAACCCTACTTGTGTGGTCATCAGAATGGCGAGGAGCAGGAGGTAGCTGGCGGCAGATGGAGAGCTGTGGGAGTGTCGGAGGAACAGCAGGGAAGGCTGGTGAAATTATCTGAACACAGAATGGCGATTTTGATACTGTGTTCTGCCATCAAGCACAGGTTATTAGCTGTAAAAAATCAATTTTCTTTGATAGTGTCTCTATGTCCCCTACCTCTTTCCTGAATTTTAGGTGATGACCAAAGTAACTTCAGACAGTATATTGTGCAGCACATTATGTGTTTGCTGCATTTGGCTGCTCTGGACATTATAAAATCAATAGAATACAATAGTGAAGCCAAATTTCAAAATGGATACTGTATTTTTCCTATCTCCCTTGTAATTTCAATCAGATAAGGTTTTTTGTTTCTTGTCCAAAGCTGTTTGTTGAACACTCAGTTTCTTGCAAAAAGCTAAGCGTCATGTGTGGATATGGCTCAATCTAATCACCATATATTTATTTAGTTCATAATATGTACAAAGTATATACAAGGCCCTCTGAAAGAAACGTAATTTGTATTAATTATGGCTCTTGCATCTTTCCCCTCTCAAGGAATTTACCCTTGTGTGTTACAATGTTTTCTCCTTTTCAATTTATGAGTTTCCCTCTTTCAAATAAAATTAATCTATAAACATTACCGAGAAATTGGAAATGAGACAAAAAATATTGTCCATAAATTCAGCACTGTAAAAAGAGACTACTAGTATTTTGGTATATATCCTTCCAGTCATTTTTCCAGGCATATAGATTTTTCCCCTTTAGTTCTTCCAGTGTACAGATATGTGTATAGCTTTTTGACATCTTATATTACATTATAAACATTGCCCATTTTACTACAAAATCTCCAGCATTCAGTAGTGATGAGTTATAATACTTGGAAGAGTAGGTAAGAAATATTTGGTAAAATAATTTTAAAATTTTTATTTTAAAGCTTCAGCAGCATGGATTTTGCCAGAAATTGGGAAGGCTCAGTTTTCTAGAAACTGCAGGCTCAACTATCCGTTTTTGTTTGTTCGTTAACTCCGTTCCCCTCTCTGAGCCTCAGTTTTTAAATCTGTAAAATCTGTAATATAGTTAATAATGTATACTCTGTAATGGTGGCTATTATATCATTTAGGCTCTTTCCAGTTTGGCCAAGCATAATGTGCAGATCGTTTTTACACATATTATACTTCCTGATTTTGTTATTTTTCTTGGTTAGCACTTCAAAGTAGATTTACTAGTTTGACCCAATCAAAGGTTCTTGACTTAGCCCAGCTGTGGTGTTGCAGGTGCGTAGTGCAACTGCATGATGCTAGAGCCACACAGGAGGCCTGAGCCAAGTCATAGGCCAACCTGAACATGATCCTGGCTCACTGGGAGTCTAGGGAGAGGACAGTTGTGTGGGAAGACTCTGATAGGGTACTTGTTGCTTTCTCTTTCTCTCACATGAAGTTAATAAATAAATAAATAATTATTATTTTTTAAATGCTGTGTGATTTAGCAGGTGGTGTGAGGTTAAGGTGGCTTGATCTCACATGGCTAACAGTGCAGTTCAAGTCCTGGACCTACACTGGGTGCATTTGTGTGCAGGACCCGATTCCCAAAAATAGAAATGGGAGAGATATGTGTGTGTGTGTGTGTGTGTGTGTGTGTGTGTGGTGTTTCCTCACTTGTCCTCTCTCTCTCTGTGTCTCTCTTAGGCAAATGCATGTACCTTCCAGCAAAATAAGAAAAAAAAGTTCATGTTACTTTCCAAAAGAATTACTAATTAAAATCACACTGTCAAGGTCTCATTTTTCATTTTTTTAGGTGAAGTTTACAGTAATCTTTTAAAGTTCTTGCAAATGTGTATGGAATTTTGATGATAATATTCAATCTTCTCAATAGGGATATTTTGTCTGTTCATTTATAAAATACTTTCTATTTTATTTATTTTTATATATAGCCCAATTTTCTCATCTAGAACATCTATGACTTTTATTTATGTCTGCTATAGAGAATATACACATAATATAGTAACTGTAGATTATATAATTATAACTAATTATGTGATATGTTATATTGTCTGTATTTTCCCTTTCCTTTAATATTTGTGCCTGTTACATTTGCTTCTGTATCATCTTTTTACTAGCCAACACTTCTAAACTAATGTAAATAGTTATAGAGATAACTGAAATCCTTGATTCATCTGAATAAAAGAGGAATCAGGGAACCAGCAGTTAGCGTAATGGCTATGTCGCTGGACTCCCACGTAGTCGACCGTGGTTCGTGTCCCGGACCCGGTGGCTTAAAACTCACACCGGGCACGTGTGTGTGGGTGCCCAAGAGCCCGAGAAGAGAATGGAGGAGAAGGGATTGTGGCGTGACCATCCCCCCTGGGGGGTGATTTCTCGCTTTCTGTCTCTATGTCTCTCTCTGTCTGCCTGGCGAGCGCACGCACCCTATAGCGAAATAAAACCTCTCAAAAAAAAAAAAAAAGAGGAATCAATCTAGGATATTATTGCCAAACTGTTCTGAGGGGACTACCGCCTTGAACAAAAATGGATACATTTTGTTGAATTTGCAATTAATACTGCTGTGTTGCCAAGAAGTCCTAGTATCAGAAATATACACATATTTTGTGTGTGTGTGCATGTGTGTTTATTAGTTTTTACTATAGGGCACATACTTGCTAGGGGGTGAAAGAGAAAGAGAGAGAGAATAATCTCCCCAAGGAGGACTTTTTGGGCATGAACATATATGTGCCTGGCATATTTTCAAGCTACCAGGTTCAGTACTTGAACCATATAGTTACCAGTAGAATCCTGCTGCCTTCACCACCACACTATGAACTGGCTCAGAAATATGTTTAACTTTGTTCAATTCAGTGTTTCCCATTATATTTGAACAAGGAATCCCACAGCCTTTTAATTTTTTAAAATTTTATTTATTTATTTATTTTTGGAGAAGCTTTTGCTATAGGGCATGTGCGCTCACTAGAAACACAGAGAAAGACAGAGAGACAGAAAGCAAGAAATCATCCCCCAGGGATCTCGGCATGCACGCACATGTGCCCAGCATGAGTTTAAACCACTGGGGGACTCGAACTGCGATTGACTACATGGGAGTCCAGTGACGTAGCCATTATGCCATCTACTGGTCACCCACAGCTTTTTGAAAAAGTACTGCATATGTTATCATTTTAGAGGACAGTGTTCTATGGAACTCTCATTTGGTAAAAGATAGTATAGTATATCCCCATGAAATATAATGTTGGGATTAATTTGGAAAATATTTTATTAAAAATAGCAAGGAAACAGTCACTTATTTGTCTTTTAACAATATTATTAACAGGAGTATTAAGTGTGTATTAAGTATTTATTGAACAGTTTAATTTTTATTATTTAGGCTACTAAAATAGGATATAATAGAAAGTTCTGCAGTATTAAATTCTCTAAAATCCTGGAATAAAACCTACTTGGGATTGTTGAACTATGTTTTTAATACACCTGAATTGTCTTTGTTAAAATTTTATAGTACTTAGGTCTTTTGCATTTATGTTGATAAGTAAAATTAATCTATGATTTTCATTTTGCATCATCTTTGTTGGATTTTGATATCAGGGATAGACATTTGTTCCATCAAATGATCTGAGTACTTTCCTTTCTTTTGCTCAACACGGTAACTGTTTATGTTCAACATGGGAATTCTTTGCTCCTTGAATGCTTGAAATAATTCCCTGGTTAATGGGCCGAAGGCTTTTATGGGGGATGTTTTTAATAACTCTATCAATAATTTCTCTTTTATTGCTCTTGTAAGCTTTCCTTTTAGTTGTTAAGTCAATTTTGGTAATTCATACTTTTTCCCCCAGAAAATTGTCTATTTTGTTGAGGCTGCCTAATTTATTTCCTTATAATTATCCACAGTATACTTTATAATCTTTGATATTTCCTGCAACTATCCTTTATGTTCTCCTTTTTTTTGAATTGTATTGTTCTGCCTCTTTTTATAAGAGTTATTGCTTGAATTTATTAACTCAATTATTTTTCTCTTTTTAATTTCTTAGTTTATTTTGTACTTCCTATTTTCTGAAACTACTTGCTTTTCCCAAGTATGAAATCTCCTTGAATATTAACATATTTTTTCTTTCTCTTTTTATTTTTTTAAAAAAAAGAACTTTGGGTTAAAAATTTGCCTGAGTAGCTCTATGAATTTCACAAAATTTAATATGGTCTATTACTTTTTTTGTATGTCAAATAAGCTCTTGTTCTACTAGCTTTCCTGTTGAAGATAGCAGGAAAAAAAAATCTCCTAAATGGGCCTGAGATGGTCTCTGATATATACTACTTTTTTTTTCTTTCTCATGCTAATTGATAAGTCCAATAATTTGAGTTGATAATTTAGAAACAAGATATGCTGATGTTGGGACGAGCAAATGGCATAATGGTTATGTCACTGGACTCCCATAGGATAGACTGGGGTTCAAGTCTTGCAGTGGAGCAGGACTCATGCTGGGTGCATGTATGTGTATGCCCAAAATCCCTAGAGGAGAATGGAAGGAAAGGTATTGCAGTGTGGCCATCTCCCTTGGGGGTGATTTCTTGCTTTCTGACTCTCTGTCTCTCTGGCGAGCACAGGCGCCCTGTAGCAAAAGTCTCTGTTAAAAAAAAAAAGATATGCTGATGTCACTGAGTCCATTGTGAAAGTTTGACTTTTTAATCTGCTCATTGAGAGGAGAATAAAAATGACCTTTAAGGTGTCTGTTTAAAGTTACTTTGCATTTATTTAACAAATATTAATAAAGCAATAATTATGTGATAAGCATTTTATGAATACGAATCCAATTAATCTTGTAACAGCCATGTGAGAAAGGTATTATTTTTTCCCTGTATAGATGGGGAAATCAAGGCACAGAAAAAGTAGTGGGAGTTAGGATTTGAATCGTGTGGTTCCAGATCTACAGTCTGCATTTTGAACCATTATATTAAACTTTTTTCTGTTTCGAAATTATGCTGTTTGTTCCTCTGAAACAAATGTCTTCGTAAATAAGTGGGAGAAAACTTCTCTCTTCATATCCCAAGTAAGACTTTAGAAAAGGTTATAACTGTGCATCACTAGAGAATCTAATACCTGTTCTAGGAAGAAAGAAATGGGTCAGACCTCACTTCTCTTATTCCACTCTTGGCTAGAATCACAGCTGATCATCTCCCTTTGTCTTAGTTGCAGCCTGCAGGCATAACTTATCCATGTCCATCCCCATTGCCAAGCCAGCCCTAACGGCTGCAGAGGCCAGAATGCCAGATCACGTAAATTCCCCACCATTGACAGGGAGGTGCAAGCAAGCTGGGTCATACTGAGACGGTACTTTCTTTCCTTTTATTCTCTACATAGTATTTTATTCTCTATATAAGGAGAGAAATCACGGACTGATCTCTCTCCCTTAGCCTTCTGTAGTTTCTGTCTCAAACTGATTCAAAAAAATCAAAGCAGATTATGGGCCACAAGAGCAAGCAGCACCAAGTTTGGAGGTTTGAGTACAGGGCACACTTAACTGGCTCAGGAGGAACACTGGACCTTGGCTCATTCCAAGTAGATTGCTCCTGTAAGCAGTTACCTCCCAGCAAGTCAACACCTGCAGTTTAGAAGGTCTGCTTTTGCAATCGTTGTTTTGGGGTTTATGGTTAAACGACTCTTCATTTTCTCTGACGACAGCAGCAAAACACACAAAGAACATCTCTCCCATCTATCTTTTCATTATTCTTCAGTTTCAGCTGTGTTGGATGAAATCGTTTGTTTTAATGAGATTCTCCCTATGACCCTCCCCAGACAAATTTTATATATACCTTATAGTATACATTTTACTTATATAATAAGCACATTGAAAATTATTGTTTTAAAAATACAGACTGATTTCTTTATTGACTCTGCAGTTTTTTGCAAGAGAGTTCTATTTTTTTCCTATTGAATGAGGTTTTAGTTTCAGTGTATTATTTTTAGTTTTAATGTATTATGACCAAAGAATATGTCTTATTTTTCTCTTTGTGGTTTTATACATATATCTTTTGTTTTTAGTGTCAGTATTAGAGCTAGGAAACATTTATAGCTTTTTTTATTATTATTGCTATGAATGGGACAGTGACACCAACATCAACCATACTCATTGGCAATGTGCAACATAATTGGAATGCTAGTTGCTTCATATTTAGCTTGTAATTTTCTGCATCAATTCATAAGTTGATGTGAGCATACAGCTAAGATGGAGAGCATATAGTCTTATTTTTTTTCCCAAAATAGTTTCAATTTTTAGCAGTTCCTTTGCTTTTGATATTTACCTAATATCAAGTCACCTAGTTATACATTAGTTGTAACAATAGTAGAATTTCATATTTTAAAACATAAGCATAATCTAGTAACTGCAAATTATGTCACAGTTCTTTGTGACTTTATGTATCTTCTTAATTATCTCAAGTCATAGAGAACCATTCATTCATTTCAATTATTCAACCATTTCACTTACAGTCTTTGATTCTTCATGACAGCTAGTTTATAAACTTGAATATTTTATTATATACCGGACTAGAATGAGAAAACGATCATCCTGTGGTTCTTCTGGCTAAGGATGAGTATAGACACAGTTCTAGAAAATCTGAGTATCGTTAGCCTGAAGTACAAGTTCTCAAATGTTAGCCGGCAATAGGATCATCTGGATGGCTTATTAAGACAGTGACTGGGCCTGCCTCGCTGGTGCCATAGAGTACTAGACTGCAGAGTTGGAAGCCCATGGGGTTGGGATAGCAGAGCAGACCTGAAAATCCACCAGTCGTTTCCAGCACCCAGGATCCCGAGGAACTGGAAGCTAGTGAACAGGATTGTGGAGTGATGAGACCCTGCAGACGGTCTTCCTCCACCTCTCCTCTTTAGGGCACACACTCTCAACTGTTAAAAACAAAAACAATAGCAAAAGCACAGTTACACTCCAACTTCAGAGTTTCTGATACTGTAGATCCAAGTGGGGCCCAAGAATTTGCCTTTTTTAAAAAATGAGAACTAAAATTGTATTTGATAGGTTTATTTGAGGCTGCAAACATAAAATAAACGAACTGACACAAACAACAGCAACAAACGTGAAATAGGCAAGTTCCCAGGTGAGTCTGATGCTGCAGGTTCCAGGCCTCACTTTGAGGACCACTGCCTCGTATCTTGTGAGACACAGGTAGAGCCCTTGTTCTCGTATAAAGTACGGGAGTTTTGTCAAACTTGACAAGTTTCAAACGGTCTCAATCCACTGATCTTGATTGTAAGTCTAAAAAAATATATTCTTCTTCAATAGCAAGGACTGCTCAGAATCCATCTCCTAGGCTTTTTGTCTGGCTTAGTCTTAATCTGGAGGGTTATCATTCTCAGAGACATGGAAGCACGATCAGGTATTGCCAGTGCTTGGGCGAACTTTATTCCTGCGGCAGGCAACATTTGAAATACACAAACTCTTACTCTCTCAAGCACCTGAAAAGAACTTTTCTATGCTTTAATCTATTTTCTTGCTTACAAGAGTGAGATAGACAAGAGAAATGTAGAAATCGTGAGGCAAAGACAGATGCTCCCAGAAGCTAAACAGAACAAGGAAGCGTGGGTAGGACTGTCCTGGCTTTTGCAGAATTCCTTTGAATCTGTATTGCCTCTGGGTGTGCACATTTTTTGATGCTCAGATTATATGGTTTTGTTTTGTTTTCTGTTTTACTGTTCTATAAAAGGGAGAAAAATTTGGACTCTTTGGGGGGGGGTTTACCTCTTGCTTTATTATATATCAAATTCTGTGAACTTCATGTAGAATTAGATAGGGTTCCCCAGCCCATTCAAGTCTGTGTCATTAATAAATGAGAGTACAAGGAGACACTGTTGGGTTTTTCAATTAATTGAACACGTTTAGGAACAAACCTTCCAATGATGGTTTATAGCTATTTACAGTGTTAGTTCATCTTTACGTTGGTGGAGTTACTTGCTTTATTTTGTAGAAGTCCTTAAAATGCAAGCCCATTTTTTTCCACATAGAAGCCAGTTAAATTATGCTTTTTATGTCAAAACAATTTGAAATTCTTTTTAATGAATCTAGTTTCAAATTCTGCTAATGTTTTTTTTTTGTCTTTGTGATCTCCTTAAATAATTATAAGCCTTTTAAAAATTCTCCTTTCATAACATGTTGACTATTGACTTGTTATATGCCAGGCGGTGTTCTAAGCATTTCACTTGTCATTACATTCTGTACCAAATTAGTAGAGATGCATTATTGAAGCCTCATGGGTTTCTAAAAAATTAAATATTTTGCATAAAGTTCAGACATTTCTCTCAAGTGAACAAAAATAATTTTTCCTGGTCATTATTTCTTGTCTTCCTGTCTTGTAAGGGTTCTCTAGTAATTGATTTCTGATTTGCACCAGTTGTTTTAATATTCTAGTGTTTTAGAATTTTGTCAGTATTAGTAGCGTCGATAAATACTGTAATTTACTCCGACATTCAGGGAAGCTCAATATGCTAATTAAAAGATGCTGATCAGGAGTTGTTAAATTTCTTTTAGGATCCTAGTTAAATATAACACAAAGATTTCTGACAGAAAAGAAATGGATGATAACAAATATAGAAGCAGGTGGCAGAAACCATTTAAAGATCGCTAGATGTCATTCAGGAAGATTAAGCAAACTGTACTCTTCCGAACAGGAAACTTTAACCCTTGATCATTATTTGAAAACTTCATGCCCAATATAGGGCTTTGTTCACTTGTTTGACTATTAAAGCAACAAACATGTGAGTGCATGTGGTCCTGAGTTTGGGGTACAGACTGAGGGACAAGCTCGCCAAGGTGAGAAGGGCGTTGGTAACACTTACCTCATCCCAGCACTTCATAGCTTCTAAAAAAAAAAAAAAAAGATAAATCTTGCTGACTGTTAAAATGCTGGTGAAGAGCATTTTCACTTGAGATGTTGCAACTAAGGAAAAAAAAGAGATGTCCTTTTTTCCCCGTAGGGTCCATGATAAATGCAGGTGTGAGGAATATTGGTTTTTGTAGGAAAGAATAACTGCTGGTATGACCTAGGACACCCAGAAAGTTATGACAGTGCCATAGCAGGACAAGAAAGACTTTATTGCTAATCTGGAGCAACAGAGTGACGCAGTCCTTATGGAGGGTGCAGAATCTGGTCCTGGGTGCTGAGACCCTGAGGCTGAGTAATGTCTGACCGCTGGTAGATGAGGGCAGTACTCACCGTGGACGGAGACCGCCATGCTCACATCTGTACAAACAAGGGCCAGGGCTCACGGGTGCTTTCACTGAGTAGAACATTTTGTTCCAATTGTTTCTGAAGGAGAAAACTTACCAGATTGGGCAGCGGCTTCATCCTCTCCAAAACAAAGCAACTCCCATTTTTTAGCCACCAGCAACTCTGGTAATAAGGCTCATGGAACTATCCAGTGAATTACTAGTGTTAAACCAAGGAGGAATTCTGCAAATTGAACCTCATTATACTCTAGAATGTAACATAGCATAATACAACACCCCTCTTACGTTCTTGTCAATACATGATAAAAAGATAAAAAGGAAAAGATAACTATTTTCTCAGTGATGTCGAAGTATAAGATTTAGTCTCGGGCATAATGTATTTCAGATCTCCCTCTTCCTCCCTTCTCTCCGTGATTTCCTTTCTGACCACACTTGAATGAATGCCATTTAAAATATTAGAAGTAGTCATCGATTATGTACCTTTTATGTGCTGGACATTTTGCACACAACATGGCTAACCAACTCTGCCAAAGCATTATGTCTCTCTTTTAGAAACTGGAAGTTGAAATAAATCAGAGAAATTTATTCATGGAGCAGAGGAGAGATTTAGATACAGGATGGACAGTGACAGAACTGGGACCCTGCTTTCTTTGACAGCTAATGAGATTTCATATATATATATGTGTGTGTGTGTGTGTGTGTGTGTGTGTGTGTGTATATACACCCACATATATATATTTAATGTTTATTTTTCTTCTGTGGGCGATGCAGAGAAACAGAGACAGAGAAATAAGGACCCCCAGCAGGGTCTTCATGCCATGATCCATCGCTAGCCTCAGTCAGCCTCAAATCATAGGTACACACAGCCTGGTGTGTGCAGGGAGGTGTCTGGAATATGAATCCAAAACCTTCCTATGTGGGTCAGCCTTGCAGAGTATTATATTACTGCTGTGCTACTGTCTGGACCCTCAATATATTTATAAGAATCAAAAGAGCAATTTTATCTGGACCAGCAGATGGCATAATGGTTATGTCGCTGGACTCCCCATGTAGTCGACCATGGTTCCAGGACCCAGTGGTTCAAACTCATGCCAGGCACATGTGTACAAGTGCCCAATCTCCTAAGAGGAGAATGGAGGAGAAGGGATTACGGCATGGCCATCACCCTGGCGGGGTGATTTCTCGTTTTCTGTCTCTTTCTGGTGAGTACACGCGCCCTATAGCAAAAACCTCTCCAAAAAGAAAAAAAAAAAAAGAGCAATTTTATCAGCAAATGAAGCATTTATAGGGTGAAATGATGTTATTAAAAACAGTAATGTTTTCCAAGTATCATGTTTCAAATGATCATTACTCCAGTGTGGCAGCATTTAAGATAGTACGAATTGGTATTGCCAAGAATTAAATTTGACATCTATTTCAGAAGTAGGGTATATTTAGTATAGTACTCTTGCTCAAACAGATCAGAATGACAAGTATTCATGTCTTACCTAAAGATTGTTGGCCTGTTATCAACAAAATTTGTCCAGAGCGGGCAGTCTGAGAGGTCTACTGTGCTCCCTTTCAGTTGGCCTGACAATTTGTGGTGTCTCTAACTTCCAAATGTGGTTCAGCTGTAGGCCGTTGGGTCCAACTTCCCAGGATGAGTCAGCAGGGTCAGCAGAGTCATTGCAATATCTTGCTCCAAATTCCTGCTTCCGTTCCTCCTGCCGTTATTAAGCAAAGATGTCAAAACAGCGAAGCCATGTGGAAACGGCGCTTGATGCTTGTGTACTGGTGGATGAGGCAGGTAGGAGGATGCCAAGGACAGCTGCAGGACCGATCACTTCCTTAAAGGCTGGAAATAAAAGCCATGGCCTCCCTATGCTCCTCCTTATCATTGCTTGATGGTGCACTGGACTGTCATCTGAGCTTAGCACAAACTTGCCCATATCATTACGAGCCAGTCCTTCCCTTGTGCGTTTATATGGTCCAACCTCAGGACCCTTGTATCACGCTTATCAAATCACTTCTTTTCACCTGCACAAATAATTCAGTGGAAGTAACCTTTGAAATAGGACCATTAAAATATTTAATAAGGAAAACAGTTTGTTAAGGACTAATAGAAAAGGTGTCTGAAGACGTTTTGCCTTGTAATATATGTACATCACACAAGGTGGCAGAATAAGCATAAGGCGACCCTCCAATTGCGAGACGGGCGTGCTGCATTGTTTGCAAGGCAGGAACCAGTTGCTAGCCCTTACCTTTGCAGCTGCAACCACAGCTGCTACTTCTCTCTGTGTGTGTTCACACATTTGTGTTTGAGTGGAATATACTGCATAGTTTCATAACTTGCCAGTACCTCAGTCCTTTATTTTCCATGTGAAACTGTGTCAAATGATTATACCTCATTGGTTTCATGAAAATATGCAGCAATGCTGGCTCTGGTTTATATGCCTCCTTTATGATTGAAAACACAAGCTTATTCTCTGTCAGCATTCTAGTTCAAATCAAGGGCACTGTAAAAGCTCAGCCACAGAGTTTTATAATATATGATATCAAATTTTAACTTTTTTCTTCTCCATATAGGATGTGAATATGAAGTTAAATATTTATTAAATATTTGTCAAGCTTATTAACACTGTTTGTTTTCCTCCATAAGGAGAATTAAAAGTGCCTGGATTTATTTTTAAATTTAATTGAATGGTTAATACTTAATTTTAATCATTATTAATTCAATTTTTAATGCAGGCATTTTATGGTCGAATTAAATATTTTACCAGACTTAGGCTTGTGAACAAGGCCATTAGCAGTGGGCTAAATAGGACTGTCACACCATGCATCAGAAATACTACAGAACAAATTTATTTGCACTATTAGCCTATGCAGTACAAAGAAGTGGGGCATCTCTCAAAACCAGGGGAAAAACACTTGATCTCTAGACTAAAAAAATGGGAATGATGCATATGTTTTATTTCTCATATAGTAACACAATTCACATGTCTTAGCCTCAGAAGTCTTAGCTAATACTGTTTATTTTCTCAAGTTCAAGACAGAAAATACTAGGATAACAGCATGGGAGGGTAAAATACTCATCTTCCATAAAGTAGGTCAAGTAATTGACCAAGCTAGACCAGGTAGACAGCTGACCATCACTGATCATCTTGGACCATTTCTTTCTTCTTCCCCTCTACCATGGTCACTGTTTTCCAAGGGCTTTCAACACATCTGGCAAGTTCCGTTGGTTTCTGCATCTGCGCCTCTTCTCTCATTTAGCTTAAACAGAAATTCTTATTTCTAGGCTCCTTGCAGTTGGCTGCCTCTCATCATTTCCACCTGAAACTAAAAGCACTGTGCCAGAGCTAGCCCATGCTGGCTTAGGAAGGCCAATTTTGCACATCTTTTCCCAAGTACTCAGTCAAAGATGTTTGTTTGACAGCTTGAAATTGACCATGGTGGGAATCTTTACATTACAAAAGTCAGCCAACATTATTAAAAAAGTAGGGCATTTTCCTCACACTCTCCAAGTCAGCTTACCTGCACACCACTGTGTAATACCATGGATCCAAATGAATAACCCCAACGCCAAGTTGATTCTGTCATTCACACCCTCTGAATGTGTAGTTAATGGCACATTGTGCAAATATTCTTCAATATGTTAACCTCCATAACTGGGAAAAATATACTTATTCACAGAATGGATGGTCTTCATGTTCATGTTTAGGAAAGACAGATGACTGTGTTACGCAGCTGGTGTGTCATTTAAACCATTGTGCACACAGCAGCTGGGCAGAGATTGAAATGGAAAGTGTCTCCACCTATAGACCATGCCAAAAATGAACTCCAAATTGTCTAAAAATCACACTGGGCTTAGTGAAATGTCTAACACTTTTCAATTTACTAGCTGCTCCTGTAGAGCCTGGCTTTGCAAAGCAGTGTAGAGAAATACAATTACAAGTCTGAGTTTTTGAGGGGACTTACAATATATATTATCTTGAAGGGTTTGGTTCCCCTGAAAAAAAGATGACCAATTTCCTGCACTAAATTTGAATATTGTCACCTGGAATTAAAATAATTTGTCCAGGTCAATAATTTAAAGTGTTTAAAAATCCATAAAAATTCAGAACATTCTTTAACCTGAAATTCAAAATCCTCTGCAATATTTTTTCCAACTTAGTTCTCAATCTGTTTTCTGTGATTTTGGGCTACTCTGTCTTTGCTCATAGTGCATATTCTGTCTGAAGTTTCCTTTATCCTCTTTCATTTTATTCAAACTTGATCCTGTTTCAAGGCCAATGTAAAAATATATCCCTTCATAAAGCTTTTCCTGATCTCCCTGCTTGGAAATAAATATGCTCTTTTTTATTTTTCTTTTTGAGAAACATTTTTTGCTGTAGGGTGTGTGTGCTCATCAGAGAGACAGAGAGAAATCAAGAAATCATCTCCCAGAGGGATGGTTAAACTGCAATCCCTTCTCCTTCATTTTCCTCTCGGGATTTTGAGCATGCATGCACACATGCCTGGAGTGAGTTTCAAGCCACCGTATTCAGGACTCCAACTGTGGTTGACAATGGGGGAGTCCAGTACCTCAACCACCATGCCGCCTTCCAGCCCTCAATATATGTTCTTTACAGGACACTCATAACATCTTCTATACAGCTGTGAGTTGACTTAATAATTTTAAGTTCATAATGTGCACATGTTTCATCTTCCCTATTAGATTTGAAAGCAGAAACCATGTGTACCAGTTAGAAGGTATCCAGTCTCCGCTCAGTTCACCCTTGCTCCCTCTGCTTCTTGAAGCTGGGGCTGGGACCGTGCAAACTTACATCTGCTCTGTCCACTGTTGCCTGTTAGGTTCTGTGACTAGGGGCACCAGGAGGAGAGACTGGTGCCAGCTTGCAGTTTTCTTTCAAACTCCAGAGCCCCTTTATGTCTCTCAGAGGCACAGTCAGTAGTTGTGTGGCGACCTCTTCTCAGACATCTGAACCCCAACTCCTTGTGGCCCCTCCTCCGAGCTCTGAGTGGAGCCCCATTCTCAGCTTTCAGAGCCTAGGCCCTTCCTCTAGCGTCTAGGTTCTTAGTGTTTCCCTAGCCCAACAGGGCCCTGCTTCCTACAATGATTAACTCCATGCTCCCTCAGTCTTCCCTCTGAAGGGATCTTTCAGGACTCTAATACCTGTGTCACCAATTCTCTAACTTAAATACCCTGTTGAAATATTCAGTGTAGTTTCTGTATTGTTGACTAAACCCCAAGTGCTACAGAATGACTGACTTTGCTGTTTCCTCTTCGCTTAGTCCCCTAACTCGATTCCTAATAGCGTGGTTTCACACATTCTTAACAGACATGTACTTAATGGATGAAGAAATATTTATTAAGATAAAAGAACCCGCTATATTTTACTATTTTGTCTTTTCTCTTCCATCTTTATAATCACTGTGTTCAGATTAGGAGCTTCAGTTATCATTTTTGTGGGCAATTTTGGTGGGTCAGGAATCATTTCTGTGGGGTTTATAGAAGAGTTTGAAGTACATGACTTCCACTGTTATTTATAAGCAGTGGAAAACCACATTTGCATAATGCAGTGTCGCTTCGTGTTGGCCACTCTTCCGCTACAGACTTCAGGGAAGCTTTCCATTTTGGGAAAGACTCTACTTTCCTCATGTGTCCTGGTAACAAAAATGGACATGATTTGGAATAGGTACACTAAGAACATAAATTCATTAGCTACTCTTTTACTCTCTCTGAAAACTTGGTAAGTACATTTCTGAGGATATAATTTCAGTCTAGATGTGAAGGAAACGACTGCTCCACCAACATGGGGATAACTACTACCATAACCAGAGTAAATTTTGACAACCTGGGAGCCCAGCGCCCCAACCACCATACCACCTGCCAGCCCCCAAAATATGTTCTTTGCAGGTCGCTCGCAATATCTTCTATACAATGATTAGAGGTTGACTAACTGTGGTAATCACCAAAGCTGTGATTTCTAGAGTGGAATATGAGAAAAGTTGCAGTGTGGATATATGGTGCACACATAGGACCCTATTACAATCTGTATTCACCGAGATCCCTCCCTCCCTCCTTCCTAGGACTTATATCAGCTCATGCAATGGATTCCATGAAAGCGTTTTTGAGAAAACTCTTTGAATGCAGGTGGGAAATTGGAGTTTACTGCAGTGGGAGTAGTGCGAATGCTTTACTGTGTGTTTTGCTGATTTTGACCATTGTTAGCAGTCAAACAAAGCCAGATTCCAGGGAACAGATGAAGCATCATTGAACCAGTCAGGGTAGATAAGCCCCCTACACTTCCTGTTCTCACCTAGGTTATGCCATTTGGGAATCATATAAAAATAATCCCTCACCAAAAATACAATTTTGCTTATATGCTTTCGTAAATATGAATAAAATGGAGGTTAAGTAAATTGCAATTCAGAAGGCTTAAGGGACGTTTTCAAAGTTTTTGTAATCTAGTCCTGAATACCTACATTATGGTATTTGAACTTGGATCATTTCTGTAATCAATAAAATCCCAGGAAACTTTCAAAAATATATAGTTTTGGCTCCCTAAAGGATAAAAAGAAGCATCTGAATGGAAACAATTGAGTAATTTTGAGATATAATAGGTGCTCTAGTGATGAATTAGTTTTATGTTGGTCATATTCGGGGTAGCATGATGCAGTGCTACAGCCACAGTCATTGAAAATGAGGTTATATCCTAACTCCTCTGCTAGTGAACCTCAGTTTCTATTTTTATAAAATGGAGATAGAGATATCTCCCCTGCAGGTTAAGGGAGAATAAAATGCTATTGACTTTGGGATAGCAGATGGCATGGTGGTTAAGGGTGCTGGACTCCTTCCCACATGACCGACCTTGGTTCGAGTCCCAGACCTGGCGGATTGTGTGCTCTCTTTCTCTCTCTCACACACATACACTATCACTCTATGGGTAAATTAAAATAAATAAATGGATAAATAAAACTTAAATAAAATAATTCTTTAGGGGCTGGCAGGTGGTGTGATGGTTAAGAGCGCTGGACTCCCACATGGCTGACCACGGTTCGAGTCTTGGACCGAGTGGCTTGCTTTCTCACTTTCTCTCTCTCTGTCCCACTCTGGTTAAATTAAAATAAATAAATAAGTAAAGTTAAATAAAATAATTCTTTTTGAGGAAATGCTATTGACTTTGTGAAAGCTCCTGAGGGAGTGCCTGGCTTGCAATAGAGTCCCAGTCAATGTTCACTGGTTTAAAGGTTCAGGCAAAGTGGTTGCCCTAGGAGGTTGCAGTGGGCCAGCTGGTGGTAAGGACTGGTGCCCAGATTCCTGGCTGGTCAGATAGGGTGAGTGACACATTGTTTACTGTAGCAGAGGTCAAGAAAACTTTTTTTTTTTTTTTTTACCCTCTGGAGCCTGTGGTCAGGTATGAAAATTGGTGGGCCTAAAATGGGGTACAGAGAAGGTGGATATGGGGTGCCTCAGGGCAAATGAAATGCTAAGAGCTTGTGAGTCTTCACATTATTTCTCACTCATTAAAGCTCCTCAAGTACAAGCTCAGACTCACTGCTGTCCCTTTGCCTCTGGGTCTCAGTATCACTTCCCTCTTCCTCCTAGGTCCGTGTTATCAAAACATCATACCTCATATCTGAGCCGTGCTTTGCTGTGACAGCTCTGTACCTATCAATGCTACAGCTCTGTGCAGTCAAGTTCTGTTTGATAGCTGTTTTTTACTTCCAGCCTGTGTACTATTTCTTCTCAGTGCTGTTCATCCCCTCCCTCCAAAATAGTGTATGTCCTTCGTTTACATTTTCTGTGCCTAATTAATGGAGTGACTAGAAATCATCTCCGTACCCTTCAGAATTACAGGGAAAATAAGCATAAATGATGAATGATGACACTTCAGGTCACTTTCTATAATCAAGTACATCAGCTTTTGTGCCTGGATTTGTGACATATTTTGCCTCTGTGGAGACCTCTTTACTTTGCTCCTCGTTTGAAAATGAATTCTGGAAAGGTGACATTGCTTATTGTGGAGTTTTAGATGAAATATTATTGTATTGTCCTTAATCTTCTCCTAGGAATACAGGGACAGTATTACTTATTCACTGGGTACCTGCCATTAAGTGGAGAGAAGCAGTATTATGTGCTGCCTCGTTTTTAAGGGCTCCTGGTGTTGATAAGAGGCATTCAGAAGCGCCCGATGCAGACACTAAGTTATCTAGCCTCCTTAGCAATTGCTTGTGGATGAATAGGCAAGTCAAGTCCTTGTAAGGAAAGGTCAAGATGAAGGTTAACAAATATATTTTTGAGGTTGGAGACATGAATAAGCAGAAACTGTCAGAGGTTGAAAGTGAAAAGAAGGGGAAAAAAGAATTCAGGACCATTTTCAGACAAGAGAGGAGAAAGAAAGCAGACAAAGAAACATATGGGGGAGGAAGTAGAGAAAGAATTAATGAATACTGGCATACTGACCCTCCACTGCAGCAGGATCAGTAGGTCTAGGCAAGTGTCCCCTGACTAAGACTGATCGCTGAGCAAAGACACAGAATAAAAGGGCCAGCTCCAGGAAAGTCCACGGAGAGCAACACAGTGTGATTAAGATGCAGTCCCTGCAAAACCCAGACCTGGGAAAGCGAAGAGAAAGTGAAAGGTGAGTCAACAGGAGGCACTGTGAGCAATGCTGCGGTGAGAAAAGAAAGTTAGGGAGTCAGAAGGTGGAGGAGTAGTTTGAAATAAACTGTGCAGCTTAGCATTTTGGAGCAGAGGTAAGCAGTGGTGAAGAGAGTAGAAAAGGAAGACCCTTCATGTTGTGGTGAGGTCCAGAAAGGTGGGCAACTCTGGGCTTGAAAAGAACTCCAGACACACCAGAGGGACTCCTGTGATTCCAAAAGAGACACAACAGAGTCAGAGGGTCTTGAGGGGAAAAACACAGGTAATGTGTGTGGTAAATCCTACACACTAATTTATCCCAGTGGCATTGCAAATTGATTTTACCCCTCTCCAAGTACTGCCCTAAGTCTTAGGGCAACCACCATCTCTGCTCTCAGCCTCCCTCATTCCTAGCCTGAGTTACTTAATAGCTTCTTAATTGGATTTGCTGCTTATACACTATCCTCTAAAGTCTATTTTCAATAGGGCAAGACAGACTAATATGTTTTAAACTGTTAAGTCAGATCTTCTCTTCTGCATGAAACCTTATGATGACTCCCATTTCACCCAGAGTAAAAGTCACAGCCTTATGGGATCTGCTCCTTCCCCAGCCCTCTTCTCTCTGTGAGTCCACTTCCTATGAGTCTCTCTCTTGTTTTTTTTCTGCTCTTATTAAATGACCCTCTTGGCTCAGTTGTTGCTGTTGTTATTATTGCATACTGCTAAGAAAGTGTTCTCTGCAGCCTGGGACCACATGGGAGACCTGGATTCGATTCTCCATCAGGCATAGTGGCACATGCCTATAATCCTGGTGATGCAGGGAGGCTGAGGCAAAAGGATTGTGAGTTCAAAATTGTTTTCGGCAACATAGTGAGGCCCTATCTAAAAGAAGAAATGAAAGACAACGTCCCCCTTGCCATTCCTGAAATATGCCAGGTATGCTACTCCTGAAATCTTTGCAATGGCTGTTTCCTCAGCTTGGAATGTTCTTTCTCCCAGATACCCACGTGGGTAACTCCGTGTTCTCCCTGCTCTCCACGCCCTAATGTTGTTCCCCAGTAGGTCCTCTACTGAGCACCTTATTTAAAATTGTAA
Organism: Tupaia belangeri chinensis; assembly: GCF_000334495.1. NCBI lineage: Eukaryota > Metazoa > Chordata > Mammalia > Scandentia > Tupaiidae > Tupaia > Tupaia belangeri. Next base: position 7,016,321 of record NW_006159990.1, on the reverse strand, counting down.
CCCACATACTCCCCTTCTACTTCCTCTCCCTGCTTCATTTTTACCTTTCTCAACTTTCCCTGTATTTTCCATTTTCTAACATACTGTGTAATACAGTTATGTGGTTTGTTGTTCACTGTCTGTCTCTGTCCACTAGTCTGTGAGCTCCACCAGGGAAGAAATCATGTACTGCTTACCCATTTACCACAAGTGAGCAGACAGGCACCTTGTCACATAACACCAACTTGGTTTATTTGTTTTACCTAGTCAATGAATGAATGGAAAATAGGAATGAACTAACTGAGGGGCTGGCAGGTGGCATGGTGGTTGAGGATGCTGGAGTCACACATGTTCAACCACGGTTCAAGTCCTGGGCCTGGAGGCTTGCTTTCTCACTTTCTCTCTTTCTCTCTCACTCTTTCTGTTCCTCTCTGATCAAATTAAAAATAAATAAGCAAATAAAAAGTTAAATAAAGTAATTCTTTTAGAAAAAGAATGAACTAGTTGAAAGATAGTGGAGAAAAACAGAGAAAGGAGATTGCTCACTTTTAAGTATGGAAGGTTTACGTTAAGTATAGTGGGTATAGAAAGTGACTTGGAAGGGATAAGACTAGAAAAGTAAGCAAAGTCTCCAGCTTTGTGGATCTCATAGGCTGTGTTAAGAATTTTGGTCCAGAGACAATAAAAAGCCATTTAATTATTTTAAATAGAGCTGATGACATAATTGGATTTTTATTGTGTAAAAATAGCAGTAGAAAAAGAGGGACAGTCACTGAAACTGGTATTATAGAAGACCAAGCAAGAGCTGAGTGATTTGGGCTAGGAAGATGCTGATATAGAAGAAAGTGGTTGTGGGATTATAGAAATATTTGGACATGCCTGGACATACTAATGGACAACCTCTGTAGCAGATGATGAAGCAAAGCAGGAAATGGCCTGTCTGCTCTCATGCTGGATGGCCAGAAATGTCATTCATTGCAATGAGGGATATGGAATATTAAGAAAGTTTGGGTGGGGACATCATGAGTTTGACTGGGGACATGTTGAATGTGAGATCCATTGTGGATTGAATTGCATCCCCTCCTCCAAATTCATATGTTAAAGTTCTAACCCCTAGCACCTCAGAATATGACCTTATTTGGAAATAGAGTTGTTGCAGGTATAATTAGTTAAGATGAGTTCATCCTAGACTATGGGGGAGAATCATTAATGCAGTAAGACTGGTGTCCTTATAAAAAGGAGAAAACTGGACAAAGAGCCATAGAGGGAAGATGGTGTGGGCCAACACATGGCTTGGTGGGTAAGGTGCTGGACCCCACATAATTAACAACATGGTTCTAGTCCTGGGCCCAGCAGTTTGAAAAATACACCAGGCATGTGAGTATGCATGTCTAAAATCCCTAAAGGAGTGAGAAATGGAAAAGGGATTTGGCAAGGCCATACCTTTGCTTCCCTTTCTTTTCTCTGTCTCTCTGGTGAGTTCACAGGCCCCAGGAAACTTAGGAGAAAAAAGAGGGAAGATGATGTGAAGAGATACAGGAAATGGATATCTATTGGGTTGTTGGAAAAGTCAGGACATATTTTTTTTCTGTTTTTCTATGCAAAACTGCATCATGGCTTTTCTGACACCCATCCTAATACACTCCAAGAAGAGGGGCCTGGAAGAGATTCCCCTTATAGTTCTCTGAAGAATCTGATCCTGCTGGCACTTTGCTTTTGGTGTTTTCATTGTTTATACCAGCCGATTTTTTTTAAAAAAATGTTTGTTTGTTTGTTTTGTTTTGTTACAGCAGCCCTAGCAAACTAGTACAGATGCCTCTGAGTAGGGAGATTAAACAAGTAACAAAACATGCATGTCTACAGCTTGGGGGAGATGTCAGATTCCTCCTGGGGAAAACAGCAGGACTGCTAAGACCTGGCCTCCTTCAGCACAGCTATTCCACCCTACCCATGGAAACTCCTGCCATCTGAGATGGTGGGATAGTTCGCTCAAACCCTTGTCCTACCTCCTTGTCTTTTTCTGGCATATCTTGCTCCTGACTCTAAATTCCAGCCAGAGGCTTATATCATCAGACCTGTCTGTGTAGAGTTTAGATCTGATATATTAAGAAAGCAGATGATTATGATCGTCAGTCCCTGACTTAGTGGGTGTGAAAGACAGATTAGAGATTTCCCTTTTCTTTAAGAGAGAATAGCATTTGGAATAATTTTCTATGATTTGATATGGGGAGAAAGATAAGATAGTTACTCCTTGACAACACTATCCTTTTCTGTGCCCCACAAAAGACCCTTTGTTCTGTTTTAGTCCTTATTATACCAACGTTGGGAGCTGTTGTAATGCCAGATGTAATGACTTGAAGCAGGCTCCTGTCCACCAGTCTTGGGGAAGGTGACGGGAGACAGGCTATTCCAAACCTAAAATGAGGGTGGTGAGAATGAGGAGGGAAGGTGGTATCAGGGTGAGGGGATGGGTTATTTCTTGCTTTCTATTCTCAGTAGTAGGCTCTACTTGTCAATTCTAGAAAGACAAAAAATATTCCACTTGGGATCTTATACCTGATGAAATCTGCCTGACAGAGAGGGAGAAGGTGGTATAACCAAATAACCCAAGACTCAAAGGTATGGGAAAATTTCTTTCTTTTTCCCTCCATTATGAGAGAGAGAAAAGGAGGAGGGTGAGAATCAGAGAAAGCTACATTTGAAAGTGTCCCATAGAGTTGCCATCCGCTTGTCCCAGCCACTCAATTAATTAGGATTATATGCATATACAAACATACTCCACATGTTCAGGTTGGTCAGGAAACTAACATGGTGGCCCCCTTATGGCATCTAACCTCCTAAGTAAGTGGTGGTGCTATCTGTATACCACTGTAGTTAGGCAAGAATTCCTTTCCTTCGTTCTTCCAACTAGAAGGTTGAGGGAAAGGGTGATAAATTGGCTTTTGGTCTGTGGTGAGGGAGCAACCCCCTAATCTTAGAGTAGATAGGATGTAAGATAATAAACACCCCCTGTTTGGAGACTGCAAGGGAAGCAGTGTTTTTGGAGCACATTCTGGTCTTAATTGAAACAGAGAGGTCAAAGAAATGCCAGGAGAAAGCTGAAGATATAGAAGATGTTACTGGTCCTGCAGCAGCAGTTTGGAGACTGAGTGGACAGAATGGGAAGGTAGAGAGTCCAGGCAGAGGGGCAGAAGCTGATGTTAAGAAAGCATAGATATTTGAGGGATGATGGCACTTCTGGGAATTGACTGCCACAGCAGATTGTGATGATAGCACTGATGTACTTTAAGTATTGAGTGATGGCTGAAAAATATGCCCAAACTGACTTTGTGAGTCAAAGATGTTCATTTCACAATACCGCATAATGCTAGACCCATAGATATTTTGAATGTTTACTGAAGATATATTAAGCAAACAAAAAATGTTATGTATTTAGGAAGATATTTATTCCAGTGTTGTATAGTTTAAAACTTTTAAAATACCTTTAAAAAAAAAACAACTTTTTTCCCCTCTCCACTTGAGACACTGCTGTCACCAGTCTCTGGTTACCTCTTTGTTTCTTCATAGTCTTATGAACAAGAGAATGGCTGACCATCTATAAAACCTATCTTAATTTGTTCCTGGGTACACAGCTGGACCACATTTCTCAGTTCCTTGGTCTGAGTAGCCATGAAATAGAGTTCTGGATAACAGAACAGCAGAATGCAGATGGGAGTAATATATGCCCCTTCCAGGTGAGGCATCCCCAAACCTCCCATCTGAACTTTTATCCTTGATCTTTTCCCAGCTGGCAAAGCCATAAGAAGGTGGAACAGAGGGCTCTTTTTTTTTTTTTTTTAAAGAGGTTTTTGCTATAGTGCATGTACTCATCAGAAAGGCAGAGAGAGACAGAGAGACAGAGAGCTAGAAATCCCCCCCCCCCAAGGAGGGATGGTCATGCTACAATCCCTTTCTTCTCCATTCTTCTCTTAGGATCTTGGGCACGCATGCACATGCACCTGGCGTGAGTTTAAGCCACTGGGTCCGGGACTTGAACTGCAGTCAACTACATGGGAATCCAGTGACGTAGCTATTACGCCATCTGCTGGTCCCATGGGACAGAGGGCTTTTAAATGTCTATCTGGAAGGCTGTCTATAGGTAGGAACATTTGTACTAGAATTATATGAGTGGGAAATAGTCTCCTGCTGGTTATACTTTCAAGATTTGGGCGTTTATCTGTTATAGTATCTAGTGTGACTCTAATGAATATGCCTTGTTTGTGGTTTCTTAGTCTTTCTGCACCCTATTTTTGGTGCTCCCTAATCAACCATGTTTTCACTCTGTATATTCCTTCTGAGTGATTCCATCATTCCATCCATGGCTTTCTCTCTTTATTTATTTTTATTTTTTTTTGCCAGGGAGAGTAGGCATGCAGAAAAAGAAGAGGGAGATATCATAACTCCCCTCCTCACCTCAGTGAGTGTAATCCCTTCTTCATTTAATCATTGTGTCAAGATTTTGAGCATGCATGCACATGTGTCTGGTGTGTTTTACAAGCCCCTAGGCTAGGATTTGAACAGGGGTTGGCCATGGGGAATCTGGTTCCCTTAATGATTAGGCCACGGAACTGGCTCTTTGTGCCATATTTATGCTGATGACTTCTAAGTCTACTTTTCTGGCTAGACATCCCTGAGTTCCAGAGCCTATATTCAGTAGCCTACCAGCCATCTTAACCTGCTCATGGAATCCTTAGACTCAAAGTATTTAGCATTGAGCACATTGTTTTCCCCCAACCTGATTTTTTTTGTGTATTTTTTTTTTCTTTTTTAGAGGAGATTTTTGTTATACGATGCGTGTGCTATAGGAGAGACAGAGAGAGAGAGACAGAAAGCAAGAAGTCACCCCCCAGGGGAAATGGTCATGCTACAATCCCTTTTTCTCCATTCTCCTCTCAGGATTTTGGGCACACACTCACCTGTGTCTAGCATGAGTTTTAAGCTCCTGGGTCCAGGACTTGAACTTAACTATGTGGGAGTCCAGTGATGTAACCACTATATCATCTGTCCATCTGTTGGTCTCTCCTTCTGTAATCTTTTTTTTTTTTTTTTGAGAGGTTTTTCACTATAGGGCACGTGTGCTATAGTGAAAAACGCCAGACAGACAGAGAGACAGAGAGACAGAGAGACAGAAAGCGAGAAATCACCCCCCAGAGGGGATGACCAAGCCACAATCCCTTCTCCTCTATTCTCCTCTCAGGATCATGGGCATGCACGCACACGTGCCCAGCGTGGGTTTTAAGCCACTGGGTCCGGGACATGAACTGCGGTCGACTACGTGGGAGTCCAGCAACATAGCCATTACGCTAACTGCTGGTTCCCCTCTTTCTGTAATCTTAATCTCTGTGAATAGCACCACTGTCCAACCAGTTTCTCAGACAGGAAAGTTGGAAGTCATCCTAGGTTCCAGTTCTCATTTCCACCTTTCACATCTTGTTAGTCCCAAGGTCATGTTACGTTGTAGAGATAAGAGGGAGTTGAGATGTGTGTAACTCATTGGAAGAAAATTAAAAAATTGAATATCTCTGTCTTTTCACTTGTGGTATAGTACTTAACTAGACTCTCACCCTTTCCCCTGACCCTACAAATAGTGTGCAATCATTTCACCTCAACCCTGAGAAGCGTGAATATAGAGTATATAGAGGTGGATTTTGGATGAGGGCAAATAAATAAGGGAAACATGAAAGACAGAAGACAGATCATACATTAAACAGAATTTTTTCATGTGTACCTATGGATATCCAAAGATACAAAGTCTTTATGGAGGTTTGACATAGACTAGATCTACTTCAATTCAATATAGATATGAGAATACCTTGTCAAGTATTTAATTATGTCTTGGTCCATGAGGTCCAAATCCAAAGATAACCAGAGAAAGTTCACTAACTGTTACGGTTAGTGAACCCTGGAGGTAACAGCAAACTGAAGCATGCCCGACCTACCCTGAACCCGACCTTAAATAGGCTGCTGTGATAGCAAGATGGTAGGCCAGTGATCAAGTTCCCTATCCGTTTCCCATGGTCTATAATTCTTGAACAAAATATTAGAAAAAATCATGTGCATTTGTTGAACTGCTTAAAGGCAATTCTATCTGCAAACTAGAGTGACAGCATCATGAATTGTTAAAACAAAACAAAAAGAGAACTAGTGACAAAGAACCCTAGTTCTGTGTTAATACCCGTGCTTCATCTTAACTATTGCTATTCTCAAGCATTGAGGAACGTTTTCTTCTCCTGTGTATATTTATGGTCAGCCTATACAGGGTATTTCTCTGACAACTGATTTCAGTCTCTTCTTTTCACTTCTTTCTCATCGGGAGCAGCTGTCTGTGACTATACTCATGCAACTAGGAGATCGGGGGGCTTTGTCTCAGGGCGGTGTCTGTAGAACCTGATTGTAGTACAGCCCTATGTGAACTATGCCACAGGATGACCTGAGAAGCCCGTCTACAGAAGCAACAAGGTTGACTTCAAAGCCTTTTCTCAAATTTTCAGGAGCTATTTAGTCTACTTTGTACCAACTGTCTCTGGTTTTTTGTCTGAAGAGCATATTCTATAGAATTTTATCTTTCTAAATCCCAAATAAAATGCAGGAAGTATAGTTATACATAGACAAAAACAATTACAGCTCAGAGAGGAATAAATATAAGTGTTTGTTCCTCTAAATGTAGCCTTGATTAGCATTTCCTTTAATTATGGTTTAGAACATGCTAGACTTTCTATCCTTTGTCTTAGACTTTCGTTCCTAAAGATGAATGTTTTATGTCTTCTCTTTGTCCATTCAAAATAGCATCTATCTGGGGGACCAGCAGTTAGCATAATGGCTATGTCGCTGGACTCCCATGTAGTCGACTGAGGTTTGAGTCCCGGATCTGGTGACTTAAACTCACGCTGGGCGTGTGTGCGTGTGTGCCCAGGATCCCAAGAGGAGAATGGAGAAGAAAGGATTACAGCGTGGCCATCCCCCCTGGGGGTGATTTCTCGCTTTCTGTCTCTCTCTGTCTTTCCGGTGAGCAAAAATCCTCTCAAAAAACAAAACAAAACAAAAAAAAAAAAACAAAAAAAAACAAACCCAATAAACAAAAAACAAAAAAGCCCCAGCATCTATCCATCCCTTCCTCCCTCCAATTTCCAGTTCTTTCATGGGTAGAACTTTCAACAGACCTGAAGACTGACTGGGAAACTCTGACATTTCGTTACTCCGTGCTTCAGTGGCTGGTAAATTTATAGTTTCAGAGTGGATATCAAACTATCCACTCTATCAATGTTTTTTAAAAAAGGGAGAAAGATTACAGTCTGTCTAAATCAACGTGACACCTCTCTGACACGTGTGTCTTGATCGCTCTTTCTCCCAACATATCCATTCCTTTTGACTATCTCCATTTCTCAATGGCAATTTCAGTCAAATAGGGCTTGTCGTTTCATGAAAATTGCTCCTCGTTTTGCTTAGGTTACTCTTAATTTTCTGGCTTTCTGTATTTATCCTTTTGTACTTACCCCTATGGACATTATTTCCAACCAACATGGGTTGAAATTTCACAAGGCAGACAGAGCCCTGGTTTTTCTCCTCAGTAGAATTTCTATTTGCGGCACACGCATTTCCTTCTCTGCTGAATTCCCAGCAACACTTCTCAGTAAGGGCAGCTGCTGCTCTGAGCCTCTTTGGATTTTTCTTTCATTCTTTCTTCACATATCGAACTCATTCTGTCTTGAAAGGTTCTCAGTCTCCACTGGCCGGGGGAAGGTGGAACATATCACAAGTTGGCAGAGTTGCAGTGTACTGTGCTTTGAACTTGTAAAATTCTTTTTAAAAGTCTAAATCTTTAAAGGAAAGAAAAGAAGCTTCTGGTACATTTAGACAATGCAAGAACAGGAATGACCTGAGTTTAAAGATAAGGGTTAATGCTCTGATGTCAGTTCTTGGGTATAACTTCCCAGGAACCTATAGCTTCCCCAAAACTCTCTGATTTTAAATGTCTTGCAAGGTAATGTTTTTGTGTCTGAAAAAAAAAAAAAACCAAGAAAATAGAAAGAACAGGATTTATGACTCTTTCGGTAATTTATCCTAAAGCACACAACATGATATTTTGTTGTATTCCCAGAAGTCTCTCTTCAGAGATACAATTCAACATCATGCACTGCTACTATTATCACTGCCTTTCCAATCTGACCCAAAAAATGAAGTGCAATGCAGGGGCTCCCTATCTTCCCTTTCAATTAATCTGTCCTTGTTAAGCTGTGCAGATTGTTAGCACACGCAGCAATTGCAGCACACGTATTCTGGGCCCAGCTATGATTATAGGATCATGTTCCGACTGCTTGTGACTTAGCCGAATAACTAGGGAATATAATTACTACTCCACCGAAGATTCACAGTATGACTGGGTACAAACAATTCCTCCAGCTTAATCTCATCGTCTGAAAACTATGTAAACAAATAATATCATAACTGTGGGAAATAACAACTTTATAAAAAGTGCATTACAAGTACACCAAGTTGGTTCTAAACATATATATGAAATAGCATTTCTGCTTTTGCGATAACTCCTCCCTAGCAGCTGTCTTTTGCCCTTTAGTGTGGACCTCTCTTTCCTGAATCACTCCACACCTCCCACATTCATCTTTATTGTCAATATGTTTATTTCAGTTAGATATTGGCAGAAAATATCTGATTAAATCGACAAATGCTGGAGTCGGGTTTCTTAACCTAGGGTTTATGAACCCGTAAAATGATACGCAAAATTCTGTCTAGGAACCTATGTGCTTTATTCTGTAGAAAGGACTGACAGCTTTCACTAGATTCTCAAAACTTCCTAGGATTCCTGAACCTTAATCATTGCAAAAATAATCCCCATTAGAAGTGTTTGTTGAAGACATGCATATTTAATGGTGGCATTTTAGATAGCTAAAGAAAGATACAGTAATTTGGGACTTGAGGTGGGAGGGAAAAAAGCTCCAGGTCCCTATTAGTTACTCCACAATTCTGTGTATTCTATGTAGAATCTTCATCTGGCTCCACTTAGAACATCTTGTGTTTAACACTTTTATTGGGTACATGCCATGAGAAAGTACATCTAGTTCTTGCATGCTGAGCCCCTCATGGACCAGTGGGTTTGGGCAAATGGCTGTCCTACTACAAACTTCAGGTTATTCAGGACACAGAGGACCGGGAGAGGCAAAAAATTTAACAATCCATTTTTATTCTATTTATTTGAGGATAAGATATTATGCCTGAATTACCTAAATAGCTGAAAATAAGTATTCTCTTTTGTTAAAATGGAAGAAAAGCAACAATAAAACCTATTTTTATATTTTGTGAACTGAAGTCAGTAAGACAAAGATAATTACTGAGAATCAGTGTTTTAAAACATTGTCCTTGAGAGGTTTACGTAAAAGATGAGTACGGATTAAGACCCAAAGGCAGGGACAACTGATGGCAATGATGCAAATATAGGTGTGGGGAGATTTCATAATAGCAGTGCGATACTCGAAAGAGCTTCTTGCATGTCTACAGTAAGATGAATGCCAGGACCAGGAGGTGGTGAGTAGTTAAGGTGCTAGACTTTCACATAGCTGACTGTGGTTCGAATCCCAGACCTGGTGGCTTGTCTTCTCTCTCTCTCTCTTCCTGTCTCTCTCTAATGAGGGCACATAGCCTATAGCAAATTAATAATAATAATAAATAAAATTAAATAAAAAAATTAAAAAAAGATGAATGCCTTCCTTGCATTTATTTATTATTATTATTATTATTAGGCAAAGAATTTTGCTATAGGGCACTTGCATTCACCAGAAAGATGGAAAGCAAGAAATTCCCCCCTCCCTTGGGGAAATGGGCACATCACAATCACTTCTCTTCCATTCTCCTCTTGAGATTTTAGGCACACATGTACACTTAACTGGCGTGAGTCTGAAGCCGCCAAGTCCAGGACTCAAACCATGCTTGACAATGTGGGAGTCCAGAGACAAAACCATTATCCCATCTGCTGGTCCCACAAAGAAATTTTTAAAAGGCATTTCTTGGTTCTATCTAATCTTTAGCAGAACCTTTTGGTGGATCTTTGTGATTCTGGAAAGGATCACTATTGCTTTAGGAAGAGCAAGTAGTTTTGTTTTGTATTTCCTTTATGAGAGAGAGAGAGAGCAAGAGACAAAGATAGTTATTTTTTGGCAGGGTCTCATCATGCAGCGGTCCTCTGCTTCAGTCTACTAATTAGCTAGGATTATAGGCATGGACAACTATACCCAGCAAGTTCGGGTTGACCTGGGAACCAAACACAGGACTAATAGTTTCCAGACTCCCAAGTGATGACATGACCTATGCACTACTGTGTTTGGGCCAGGTCCATCTATAGAGAAGGGCTGCCTGCTGGCACCCATCTCTCTCTACTTGTTTCAAACCTATGAGGGTAGCTTGTTAAGAAAGGGTAGCTTGTTAAGAAGCTTGTCCTAAGGCAAATTAATCTGAAGCAAAAATGAATTGGAGGAGGGCTTGCTGAATTTTGAAACTTAGATATGAAATGCATTTCCCTGAGTTAATTAGCATCCTTATTCTAGAAAAAGTAAACTGTATCAAGACTATTTCTCCTTAGTCATCAGCTTATAACTGCTTTCTGGTGACATGAATGCTCCTCCAAATAATAACTGCTTGTCAGAGAGACAACCTTCTCTACCTGGCTTTCATACTTACTTTTAGTTTATAGACAGGTCTCACAAAAGCTTTTGCAGTATGATTTATTTTTAAAAAAATAATGCTTGTCTCCTCATAACTGACCAAAAAGAGGGGATTTGGGAAAGATGAAGAATTCTGTCATATGCTTTATAGACATTCCAGGCAAGCCTGGAACAACAGCCCATTTAAATAACTACTCTATGGATCCATCAAACTGAGCTACGACATGCTTCAGCAACCTCTCTCTGTTTCAAAACCAAGCTCACAGATAAAGAGCAGGAAAAGAAGGGTCTGCAGTCGGCTCATAGTTGGAAACTTCTCTGAAATGAGAATGCTGGAAAGAGAGTTGAACAGAGCAGGCTACGACAGAGGAGTTGATTTTTTTCTGCTGTTAACACCGAAGCATATGGTTTCCGCCCACAGGACAAATCTGCTTCTCTTCTGGCTGCCACACTAATGCATGCATGAGGGGGAAAGACTATGCTATCAAATGCATCTCCAGGGGTGGCATCTGTGATTAAGGCTTTTCGCTTGCCCTGCATCCCTCCGCTAGGAAGTTTTTAAAAATTGCCAAAAGTTAGACCTGTTTCACTTAGTGGGAAGTCAGGTGGTTGGTGTTAGCAATTTATAACATATGTATCGATTGGGTCAATGTTCTAGCTTTCCTCGTGATTTAATTCTGCTTTTTAGACTAGTGAAATAATTCAGAGACAGAACTTAGAGTTTCATAGAAGTGTCTTATGGCTGTGAATGGCTGCAAAACATCTGGTTATGTTCCTATAGATAAGGAGAGAGTCTTGGTTTCTGGTGTTATTTGCTATGAGGTAGAGATCTTAGTACTAGGTGCTACATGTAAATACTGCCTCCTCCAGTTTTCAGCATCGAGCATGGAAACTGGGTTACTGAGACATGAATGTGAGAGAATGCAAATAGCTCAGTAGTTGTGGTTGGTGGTGAATGTTGATAGTGTAAGAAAGGAAAAAATACAATGGAGGCTTCAAGGTTACAGAAGGAAAACTCTTATTCAGGGCTAAGAGTAGAGTTTGCTCTCTCCTTTTCAACAGTCTGAAGATTCATTTCTTAGTGAGAAAGCAAGCTGCCAGGTCTGGAATCTCCTCCTATCATACAGGTGCAAAGAGAGAATTCCCATTAGAGGCAAGCATATTTTATATTGAACTCTCAGAGTGAGATTCCTATACCCTGATTCTTATTATTTGCATGCAGTCTTTCACTAATGTAACACAAATTTCTAACATTTTAGAAATGTAGTTAATTTAAATCTTGCATATTAATGGCAGATCTTGGAGTAATCGACAAAGACCAAGATTTCACTACTACCATCAGCACTAATAAAAGGAAGGAAGCTGGTGTCACATGGATGACATGGGATGCCTATGAGCTGTGGATGCGGGAGGGCATGAGGCATAATGTGGCACTGGACATGAAAAGGCCGGCAGGCAGCTCTCATCCGGGAGCTATAATAGAAGCCTGCTGGTAGGAGGTGAACATTTTCCCTCTCTTATGTTTATTTATTTGACTAGGAAATTCACCAATGCCCCACTGCAGAAGACATGGAAGTGTTCCCAGAATTATCTTAGAGTTAGATTTGCAAGATATTTGTGATCTATTTAGCAAATTTAGTGAATGTTGTATGACTCATTTCAGAATTATATCAGTTAATTTTCTCAGTTGCCTTTGTAAGTTTCCAAGTTAAAAATTTGTCTGTTAAGCAGAAGCAGCTATACCAGTTGGACCCTACAGTGACATTCAAGTTCGAACAGTAATAGAGTTAGGCCTGAAATTATGACCATGTGGTAGAAAACAAACTGAAGAATCAGCACTTAGTCCTTTTACTGGACTATCACACGTCAAATGTTAAATATCTCTGTCATATTAGCAACAGCCTTGTAACACTTTTGCCTGTCTCAAGTCTTGTTCTTTTTGGCCACATAATTTTGCTCTTCATTATTTATTTTAAGAATTGTTTATTTATTTAATTTCATTTGTTGGTATTATTTTTCAATTTGACCAGAAAAGAGACAGAGAGAGAGAGAAAGGGAAAGTGAGAAAGCAAGCCACCAGGTCCGGGATCCAATCATGGTCAGCCATGTGGGAATCCGGGGCCCCCAACCACCACAGCACTTGCCAGCCCCTTGCAATTTATTTATTGCATGGCATAAAAGGCTCTTCATCATCTGGCTCCTGCTGTCATTTGTAGCCACATTTCCTCTGGTCTCCAACCCTGGCATTCTATGGCCCATCCACCCTAAAGCACTTCCCCAGCATGACCTGCTGTGCCTGCCCTTTGCAGACGCTTGTCTCTAGGCTTGGAATAGTCACTCTCCCATACCCTTCTGGGTCGCCCCTTGGCACACACCTACTTGACCTTAAAGCCACAGCTCAAGTGTCTCTCTCTTTCATCTCGATTTTCGAGGCATATATGGCTGCTTGATATGTTTGCTGGATCAATAAGTAAATGAGCTAGTAAATAAATAAAAACAAACAAGTAAATAGGATGGCTGTTGCTGTTCCTCTTTGCTTAAAAAAAATTCCACAAAATTCCCAGCGACAGTGCTGTCTGGGTAAATGTTATGATAAATATTTAATTTTGGAGTTTAATGCTTTAGGGGTTGCAGGAAATATGGCGCTTTCTGGGCCAGCTTTGACAAACTGCTTTTCTCATTCTGCATCAAAATGACTTTAAGATTGATTTCTTCATCCTCTCTAATATCACTATCAGCATCTAACATCTAACCTTTGCAAAATCAAAGATGATGAAAACTAAATAATTCAACGTGGAGAGAGCTTGCCAGAAGACAAATGGACTGTGTGCCGTATGTTTGGTTGTGTGGATGTAATATATCTCAGTAATTAAGTATCTGTGTTCATGAATAGGCCCCCAAATCTCTGAAGGCCAGGCCTTCAAATGTTAAGTCAAAGACACTGGGTTTTATTTTTTATGTGAAGAATATATTCCCCAGTCTCTTTTCCCTTCCCTTAGGGATGTTCGGTTAGTGAAACTAGCATTTTTGACTACTGATATAAATGTGTGATGGAGCAGTGAAACACTAAGGTTGCTGAAGAACTATGATAGTCGAGGGAACAGGTGAGTTGATCTGTGATGAGGAGAAATGCATTAAGACAGGGTGTGCAGTGTACACGCCGCCCTTCCTCTCACCTTTTACTTTAGTGCGGATACCCCTAGGACAGGTCGCAGTAGTCTGCTTATCAGGATGTTCTGAGAAGTCAAAGTGTGCTCTCTGTTCCTTGCATGGCATCTGTGCATTAGGAATTATTTGGAAAATTAAATTCTCAATCAGTGTTCTTCCTTCACACAGCATGCTCTAGGTGGGTGAGGGGCAAGATGTGATTTCTGAAATTTCTACAAACGCATCTTAACACAGCTTAAATGAAAGGCATATCGGAGTGATGTGGATGAGCACTGTCTCTATTCAGGAATCCCCATTCTACCACCATATTAGATATTTGGGCTCTGTGCTGGGTAGTGCGGGGCAAGGTTGCTCATGAAGGGCCATCCTCAGCAGACCCCATGGGAGGATAGATCACAACTTCTAGCTTTTGGGGATGGGTGAATGGTGATGCTCTTGCCATGAAGAAGGGCATTCTTTGGGGTAACTATTCTGCTACCACTTGGCTCCTGGGCACTCAAACACCTACTTGGAGGTGTTTTGCAAAGATGTCTTTCACTCTTGACTATGTGACTCCTCAGACCTTGCCTCTTCCTCTGGAACTTCAGAACTCTCTTCTTTCCCTTCTCCCCTGTAGCTCAGCTGGACTATTTCAGTTTTGGTACCTGATATGATCTCTTATCTGGGTTATGATTTATGGAAATGAAAGCATAAGGAATCCTTCATTTCTGACCATATCCCTCCCCTAAGGCAAGGGACACAGAGATGAATAGTGTTTGAAGGAAAATCAGTGGGAGAAAAGATTACTAATATCTCACAGTATTACCCTGCTTTACAAACTAGTGAATATAATTCTTATGTAAATGTATATCAGAATATATAAGTATCTACATACAGTATTGTAGGAGCAAGGATAGATAGTTCGGGCTTGAATTTTCTTTTGAAAGACCTGAACCTATATATTTTATTCATTGATAGACATCTATGTGTTTCCTCAAATATGAGAAAAAAATCTGATTTTTATTCATGATATGGTCCATGTTTTAGTTTTGCTTTATGGGTAGGCAGTACAAGAGGAAAGATGGGCTCAAAGTCTCCAATATTACATTTGGTAATGCAGGAAATTTCTCTGACAATTTCTAAGGCAATTTTAATTGGTAGACCTAAACAGACCTAGTTTTGAAGAAGCTGGGCATTTGAATCCCAGAGATTTATATGTCTGAGGAACTCTGGCATCTTTTAGTTGCTCTGAAGATGTGTGTTGAGTAAGATGGATTTTTCTTTGTGCTGAGATTTTCTGTATATGTTCAACAGAAGGAAAATATATAGTTGCTTAGAAGAGAAAAATCCATGAATACATTTAACAAATGTGCATTCCCCCACCTGCAAAATAAATCATGCTATTTAGTAAACTACCACCAAATGCATCTCAATATGTTAAAATATGAAAACTAATGACTATTCATAAAAATTGAAAGGAAAACATTTTGAGCAAAAGATCTATAAGGAAAAGATTTCACTTAACTTTAATAAATGGGATTTGGAAGCTGAGTTATGTTCTTGTGCACTTTTTTGCATTTATAAAATAATAGGCTTATGAATCTTCTTTTGCCTGACAGGGTCAAGTAGCACATGGAATTCCTTTCCACTTTATTTCACAACAATGGGGATAGAATTGTCCCGGCTGTGCTGCTGGAGACGTGTAACTCTTACATGATGGAAATATGAGAACCAATACGTTTAACAACAGCATTCTGGAATTCAGTTCCACCGGGTCTTTAAGACATTCTCCCTTAGAAGACTTAAATACACTACAGTAGTCATTTTTGTTCTCCATAAGGCCAAGCAGTCGATTTTGAACTGTGTCATTTACATTCACACTGCCTTTTATAAAGTAGTCCTCTTTAGTCACATACTGAAACCATTGCCACAAAAAGTAACCATCTAAAACAAATAGATAAAACTTCCACTGCTCTCATCTATAAATTGGAAAAAAAAAATCTCCCAAAAGATTACCCTAGTCATGATCCAAAGCCAGAATTGAGAATGTAATATGGGATTACAATGATTCAGAAGAGTCACAACATTTGCAATGGCAGCATATCGAGAAATCCAACCAGATCAGCAATTACTACATACAAGTGCCAAATAAGGGAAAGGAAGAATATTATTATTGGTTTTGATGAAGTTCCTTAACTACTCAGACTCAATTTTTCATCCCGTACCTGGAAAGTAGATATAACATCAAAAGCAATTCTGCTGATTCTGCATGGAATGCGGAATGTTGCAATACTATAGTATTGATTTTTTAAAAAACGTCCCATGCATTACCTTGCAGTGGTTTTATGTTAGATAGAAAAGATGCAAATATTTAGTTCTTCAGCATGTAAACATTCTGCCTCATTTCTGCAGTGGCCTTTGCTCCCTTGTTATGGATTAAATCCATTTCTGTCACTTAAAAATATTTTGTGGAGCTCATCATTTTATTTTCTTCTGGACTATTTGGGAGGCTGTTTTGTTTCTTGCTAGCTTCAGGTTTTTTCATAGCCATCCTTGTGAAAAAAGAATTAGTCATTTAAAATATTCCCACAAAGAAACCAGTATCATAAGTGTAAAATACACATCCCTTGGGCCCTACACTAATCCCTGAAGGCTCTTTGAGTCTGACTGCTTCACAGGGGTGTTTCGTTTTAATTTATTTGTTACATATATGTCATAGGGCACCCACACCCACTTTGGGGCAGGGAGAGAGAGAAAGCAAGGAAGCACCCTCCCACCCCCATGAGGAATGGTAATGCCACAATTTCTTCTCTTCTGTTTCTTTCTCCTTTTGAAGTTTTGGGCATGCATGTACACATGCCCAGCATGTTTCTCAAGCTGCAGATCTAAGACATCAACTATACAGTCAGCCATGTAGGATCAAGTTCACATAACCTGTAGCCTGGCCTACAGTTGTTCTTTTTGCAGAAGGTTTTTATTTATTTACTTATTTAGTTAGTTATATTTACAGGTGTATTCTTTTTTATTTTTAATCTTTTCTTAGAGATATTTTTGCTATAGGCATGTGCACTCACCAGAGAGACAGAGAGAGACAGAAATTTACCCCCAAGGGGGATGGATGGCCACACTGCAATCACTTCTCCTTCATTCTCCTTTAG
The DNA here is from genome assembly GCF_000334495.1 of Tupaia belangeri chinensis. Classification (NCBI taxonomy): domain Eukaryota; kingdom Metazoa; phylum Chordata; class Mammalia; order Scandentia; family Tupaiidae; genus Tupaia; species Tupaia belangeri. The sequence goes on along the minus strand of NW_006159990.1, from coordinate 6,999,328 downwards.
AGATTTAGGGCATGCATACACATGCACCTGATGTGTTTTAAGCTGCTCGGTTCAGGACTCAAGCTGTGGTCGACTATGTGGGAGTACAGAGACATAAGCATTATGCCATTTGCTGGTCCCTACAGGTATATTCTTAACCTCTAACTCAAGAGTCCCTCAATTCTGCTGCATTTTTAGTGTGAATGGCTTAGCTTGCTGCTTGGTGTACCTGTCTTCCAACTCTTTCTCTGATTTATAATTTAATTCTAAGTAAAATGCTATCTGGATTTTTATGTTAGGTGGGCTTAGACTTTGAACTTGTATTTTTCTACAAAATTATTTACAATTTTCCATCCCTAGCAATTTTTAAATTGCAATTGTGCTTGTATGATATGACTTATTTGTTATCTATGATATTTTAGTATTAAGCATCCTGCTATTGATCTGATAAACAACTGTATAGAACATTAAATGTTTCTACAATAAATATTCCAGTATACTAGATTTGAGGATTTTTTTCTCAGAATCCTTCAAAAGTGCCTTCTCTCAGAAGTTGTAGTGCATGTTGATGTCCTCTTTTTCTTCTTCCTAATCTCACGTAAGTGCATAAATCCTCTCTAATGAATCATAACATACCATCTTTTCTACTGTAAAATGAACATGATAGATGATAATAATTGCCCATGGTCTTATAATAATTTTCATCTTTAGCAAGTTTTAAAATGTATCATCCTATCCAAACTTGCTTCATTTGTTTAATTCTTTACAAGGAGTGACCAGTAGTGGTTTTTGTTACTGGACTGACAAAACTGGGTACCTGCTTTTATGTGTCAAGTAACAGGTTCCAGGTACCACATAATCTGTGTTAAAGTTCACCATACTAAAAAGTAAGAACTGCTACAAGTAAGAATTGAGTTCTTCAATAATACCTACTTAAAGTAAATTAGTTATAGAATTAGTTTTAAAATAGATTATTTGGCGCCTCGGGCTTTAATTAAGTGAAGTGAAGGGCCCTATTTAGCAGCAGTGAAATAAAATGTGAGCAGTGATATGAGAACTGTAGGAATGGAGATCTGGCCTCCATCACAGCTGGAGCATCTGGCTTGGCAAATCACACTCCACAGTGGTCATGTAGCTATAGTGAACACACTCTTAAAAAAAAAGTGAATTGTAATATTGCTCCCTATTTTAGACTGTTTTTCTGTCACTAACAACTGAATACCATACTGGATAATTTATAGATAATAGAGGTTTATTTATTTAGTTTTGGAAGTCTAAGCTCAGAGTGTCACATCTAGTGAGAGTATGTCGTTTGTGGGGATCTTTTGCAGTCCTGAGGTGGCATAGGGTATCATACAGTGAGAGCTTGTGTGTCTGTGTCTCATTCCCTCTCCTTATAAACTCAGCAGGATTCAATCATGGGGACCCTGTAAAAGACCTTATCTGAATCTAATCACCTCCCAAAGGTACCCCCCCCCCGCCACCATGGGGTATGGAAGGCCATAATCCCTTCTCCTTCATTGTTCATTCCAGTTGGGATTTAGGCTGTGCAAACATGCACATGCACCTGATGTGTTTCTTTATTTCTTTTTCTTTTTTTTTTGGAGAGGTTTTTGTGATAGGGTGCGTGCGCTCGCCAGACAGACAGAAAGTGAGAAATCACCACCTGGGGGGATGGCCATGCCACAATTCCTTCTCCTCCTTTCTCCTCTTGGGATCTTGGTCATGCACGCACATGCACCCTGCGTGAGTTTAAGCCACCGGGTCCGGGACTCGAACCTCATGTTGACTACATGGGAGTCCAGCAACATAGCCATTACACTAACTGCTGGTCCCTCCAATGTGTTTCTTAACCACATTCTCAAACCATTGTCAGTCATGGGGGATCTGATCTGGCTCCCTGAACCACATGCTATGGGGCTGGCCCTCAAATTAAATTTCCATTATGATATAGAAAGCTATAGGTTGGAAGTTCATATCTGCCCCAGGCTTCTTACAGGGAGTGTTTTGGGGAGACTCCTCAGTTTTATGAATTGCGAATGTGGATGCTCTGCTGTTTTCTTGTTTCAGTTTCTCTCCCACTGTCTTTCCCAGCACTTTGAACTGTTTTGAATGGTCGTCTTCCCCTAGTTTTTATGTCTTAATGCCTTTTTAAAAATTTATTATAGGTCTGGAAAATAGTTAAGTCATATGAAAATTAGTGGGAGACCTATTCTTTGAGACACACAGAGCTTCAGGCCTAGGACTTTAAAACTTCTTGCCTTCAGAAAACACCAAGAAATCTGACATCATAAGAATGAACTGATTTATGCTGTGATATTTACCTACTCAATTTGAAGTTTCTTTAGGGTGGGGTCAGCTCTTATTCCAAATAGTTGTTTCATGATATATGTACACTTTGATGTGATGTCAAAATGGTGGTGCCAAAAGAATGGTGTTTTGTTTTTGTTTTTTTTTTGCTATATGCTCTCTTACAAAGGGTCATTAATAAACTAACAAATGACCTCAAAGTCATTTGAGTTTGGAACCTGGTATTTGACTTCTATGCCTATGCTGGCTAACTTGCATCTAATTAAAAGTATTTAAACAGCCCTTGAAACAGAATCTTTTTCATTTTTTTTTTTTTAGGGAGATGTTTGTTTTAGGGCATGTGCTTGCCAGAGACACAGAGAGAGACAGAGAGAGAGAAAAAAGTGAGAAATCACCCCCTGGAGAGAAATGGCCACACCAAAATCCTTTCTCCTCCATTCTTCTCTTGGGATTTTCGAACACACAGGCACATGCACCTGGTGTGAGTTTCAAGCCTCTGGGTTAGGGACTTAAACCATGACTGGTGCTTTAATCACTACACCACCTGCTGGCCTGAAACTGAATCTTTTGATTTAAACTACCCAGCCAGTAGAACAGACCCTAATTATTAAGCTGTCAGGAAAGCCATGGAGTATATTTCTTTCTTTTTTTTTTTAAGAATTATTTTTTTATTTAACTTCATTTACTTTCATTTGATCAGAGAGGGATGTGTGTGTGTGAGAGAGGGAAAGTGAGAAAGCAAGCCGCCAGGTCCAGGACTTGAACCGCAGTCAGCCATGTGGGAGTCCAGTGCCCTTAACCACCACACCACCTGCCGGCCCCACCATGGAGTATATTTCTATGCAAAAATGAGTCATGGCTTTCCCAACAAACCGATATGATAATAGTTTACTCTTGGAGCCCTAGTATAGATAGAGAAGTGAGTGGAAGACCTGTGCTGAATTTGAGATAGAGTCTGTTTTTTCTCAATATGGTCAAATATGGTCTGACTTCCTTAAACTTCTCACATTATTTATAGAGACTTCATGGGTTTGAAGAATTTCAAGTTATTTTCAAGGAAACCAAATGAACCAAAGTCATTTAGTATTGTAAGATTAAAATATATTACCACAAATGTTCAATTAAAATAATTGTAGCCCTCGGGACCAGCAGTTAGCGTAACTAACGGCTATGTCACTGGACTCCCACGTAGTCGACCGCGGTTTGAGTCCTGGACTTGGTGGCTTAAACTCACATCAGGCGCGTGTGCGTGCGTGCCCAAGGTCCTGAGAGGAGAATGGAGGAGAAGGGATTGCGGCGTGGCCATCCCTCCTGGGGGGTGATTTCTCACTTTCTGTCTCTCTAGCTCTCTCTGTCTGTCTGGCGAGTGCACGCACCCTATAGCAAAAACCTCTCCAAAAAAAAAAAAATAATAATAATTTCAGCCCTCATCTACATAAAGGTACAGGGAATATAACACTATTTTAAAAATTCTGAGAACTCCTGGTTGGGGTAGGCATGGGATCCAGTGGGTAGGGTAGGAAGGGAAGTTACATTCCTATGGTTACCACATCTAACCCCATACTCCATCTCTAAGCTCATATTTTTACCCTTTTTCCTCTCATATTTTCTGCTATTGAAGCTGTTGATCATGCTCCACATAGCTCCACTTAAGAGTGACCCCAATCTTTTTTTATTCCTCGAGACAGTTGGATCCAAGGCTGGTGTTTGAATAGATATCTATTGAAGGATTAGAGATAAAGGGAGAAACTATAACCTCAAAGAGGAAAAACTTAGAGTTGAGTGTCAGACATAGCTGTCCCATAGTTTAATTGGTCATTCAGTCCTGTACAAAAAACTTCCATTGCAACCTCTCCCATTCTTTTCTTTCTCCCCACCTCTTTTTCTCTTAGTTATTATCTTGATGAGCCTCCACTCTTTCTCTAGAATGCTTTCTCCTTGTTACTTCATTATCCAGGTTCAGAATCCCAGTATTTGGTTCCTCAGGCCGCCGGAGGAAAGTATAAAACATTCTTGTGATATTGTTACACCAAAAAAAAAAAAAAAAAAAAGAATGCCCCTTGGTGTAACCCCTTTCCTCCTCAATGAGTCAGACACTGTTCCTTTCATAATCAGTTCTTGATTAATGAACCTGTTAGACTTAAGGTATAACTTATCTTGGGACCAGCAGTTAGCTGTAATAGCTATGTTGCTGGACTCCCACGTAGTTGACCAAGGTTCACGTCCCAAACCCACTAGCTTAAAACTCATGCCGGGCACATGTTTGTGCATTCCCAAGATCCCAAGAGGAGAATGGAGGAGAAGGGATTGCGGTGTGGCCATCCCCTCTGAGGGATGATTTCTCGCTTTCTGTCTCTCTGTCTCTGACTGTCTGGCGAGCGTATGCGCCCTATAGCGAAAACCTCCTCCTCAAAAAAAAAAAGTATAACTTATCTTTAATAAGCTATACTTAATCTATTGGAAGGAATATGAGCCTTGGAGTCACAGATGCCAGGATGTGATCTCGACACCATTTCATCTTGGATGTATGGCTTTGAGGAAGTTATGCCTTTCAAATGACCTTTACTCTAAAATGGGGTATAGATACCTCATACAGGTTTTGGATAAGCTTATGTGAATGAATTGCCTGGTATGTAGAAGATGTTAGATGTCTCCTGAGACACTTCAGAACTCAGACATCAGATTCTTCTTTCACCTGTGCAGAAGATTTTATTTATTTATTTTCATCGATTTTACACATTTAATCACTCTTCATTGCTCAGCTTATAAGCTGAATTTACCTCATATGAATACACTTCATACCAGTGCAGTTGAGATACAAACACATTATCATCAACAGATAATAATCCATTTCTGTTTTGCCTTTCTTCTTGGGATGTGGGTGTGATTGTGGGCTTGTGTTAGTTAGTGTGGCAATAGCTGGATATGGCAGGGATGGAAAGCGGTAATGCTCATTTTAAGTGGTTTAATTCAAAGGCCCTTGATATCCTTAAGTGCTTGATTACATATTATTTTGTGACTATTCTATTTCATATAAAATAGCCTCTTTTCCCAGTGGATTCTCTGAAGGCAAAACCATGTCAAAAACCTCCTAATATATATGTAGATACTTATCACTCCTAAAGCTGATTTTTAGGACATTGATTACATATTAAATAATTTTATTTTTCTTTAAAAAAAATAACAGAGAGTGTGTGTGCTAATCAGAGAGAGACAAAAAGACAGAGAGACAAAAAGACAGAGAGAGGGAAGAAACACTTCCTAATGGGGTGTGGACTTGGCACAATACCTTCTCCTCCTTTTCTCCATCCTGTCAAGATTTGGGGCTCACATGCACATGTGCCTGGTTTGTTTTACAAGCTGCTGGGATAGGATATGGCTCCCTTCACCACTAGGCTACAGAGCCAGCCCCGAAGAACTTCATGTTTTTCTGGGCAGATTTTTGAAGCCTTGACGTTCCTTCTCATTATATAATCCTCTTCTGGAGAGCAGCAATCCGTAAGATTCTTTCATGGTAGCTATGGCTTATGCTAATACTTTTAGTATCCATAGTCCTGCTATGTGAGGGGTGGCTGATTGCTCTGGAGTTTGTGGGCACTATTGAAGGTGCCAGATAGGGGCTAGAAATGTCAGATGCCAGCTTCTGAGGGGGTTTGGCATGAACTCTGTCCTGAGACATTCCGTATAGCATTGTGGGAATCTACGGCTTTCCAAACCTATTTAAGCTTCAGTCTCCTCATCTCTAAACCAAACCTCTCTATGCTTCGGTATCCTCATCTCTAACGCAGACACAGTATAATCTGTCTCATGGCATGAGTGAGAACTAAGTAAATGGGTAAGTGCAGGGTAAGACCGAACATAGTACTGGTTCATGGTATATGTCTGACAGTGTTAGGAAAGTAGATGAAATAATTGCCCTTAATTCTTTACCCCTCCTTCTATCTGCACCTTTCTCACTGGCCCCAATCTGGAATTAGTGACTAGACAGTCTCTTAAACTGTGGTGTGTTCATGTGATTCACTTTGGCCAATGACATGTGGGTGAAATTTAGAAGCTCACAGTTCAGAGACAAGGTGTTAGAAGTCCTGCCTCTCTCTGCCTTCCCCCTTGACTATCGCCATTGAATAAATAAATATGTGTACATCTAACTCTTCTATCCAAGGACGTTGAGAGATCCAGGGAGCAGATCTGCGCAGAGAACCCTGCCTAGCTTGGCTGAAGCTCAGCCCATGTGCACATGTCCTGATGTATGGATGATAGAAAGGATGACTGAAGACTGTGGGATACGGACGGTGTGTTAGGCGGCAATAGCTCTATTCGAGTTCTATTGGGCAAATGAAAAGCTATGGAATAGTTCCTCAAGCCAGGTGGTAGTTGTGAATGATGCTGGACCCCCACCCCCTGTTCTCTTGCAGTCAGAAGCTCTGGGACTCATCATGGTCCCACAGCTGACAAGGCCATTTCCCTGGCTGCCTCTCCCCTTCTAGAATCCCTGCAAACAGCTCTTATCCCTGTGGGTGTCACTTTCAATTCTTTCAATTCCGAGGATCTTGACTAATGTCATCATGAAAAACAGCAACAGGAATGAAAAATACTTACAGGGTAATATAAATCCACCTTCTTTTTTAGGTGGTCTTCTAAATTACAGCCCTGCTGCAGCAAATACTTTTGATCTGAGTCAAGGCATTACATTCTTGCAACCTTTCAGCACATTGTTGGATTTCTTTGTGCTGCTGCTTCTCTTACTACAGTGGCCTAGTAATACTTGCCATCATCCAACTTCCTCTCAGGGAGTTGGAGGGAATTAATGAGACAGTGTTTGCAAAGTACTCCGAGGCTCTCTGAGGAAAAGGCACCATAGTCATATAAATGTGAGTATCTGGAGTTGCACTCATTTGTCTCTGTGTATCTATTTCAGATAGTTTGGTATCTTTGAGGCAATAATTTGGAAGGCACAACCTCATGCCCTTCTCTTAGTAAAGGACAGCGTTTTGCTTGGAGCTGAGATATTTTTTTCCACCCTTTTGGCCTTGCTGAGCTTTTTAACGATCACTTCCATGCTGCTTGTCTCTAATCTGCTGAGAGATGCTGTCGGTACAAACTGTACTGTGAGACTGTGAGAAAATTACACCACAGCCCACATGGAAGCCCTGCTTTTGGTTCCAGCATGTCTGTTGGGACCACTGTTAAGAATATGTGTCTAAAGAAGGAGCTCATTCTAATTCTTGGTGCACAGGTGAGTTAATAAGTGTGTGCATTGAGACCAAGAGCTGATGTATCAAAGATGTGGCTCTCTATCACCTCAGGGGTGTTCTTAATAGTGGTGCCAGTTTTTTCTTCCCCTTTCATTTTCGTCAAAATGTATCAAGGGCTGTCATTGCTTCTCAAAGAAAGCACTTATTAATATGTATAAGGTAAGACTGTTCCTTTCTAAGAATTAACTTTACTCACAATCATTACATCCAACCATAATGCATATAGAGAAAAAAGGTAACACACACACACACACACACAACATAAACAATAAAAGAGCACTGTGGCTCTGAACTTTCCTGAGGCAGAAAATGTCATATATTAATGCAAAATAAAATTCAGTCCCTTGCTTCTTATTTTCCTCTCTGAGGTGGTAGCATTTGCTGGAAAATGATATTTTTGTTCCTGAGTACAAACGTGCTTCATTTTATATATATTTTGAGTACATATTGGCAGTTAAATAATGGTATGTGAACATTGTTAGAGATCCATTTCAATTTGTTTTAAATGGTGACTCCTATTTGTCTTAGGCTATGACTTATATTTTATTTGTGCCTTTTTAAACAGCTAGACAGTCAGTGATTTAATATATCTACTTTTCAGACAGCAATATGAATTTGCTGCTTTTTATGAATATTATGTTTTACTTTCCCTTTGTTGTAACTGCTAATCCTAGGAAAATTGTGGTCAGCCATTTATTAGGAATCTACTAAACGCAGCTTCCTTGAGGAGTCACAAAATGGTTGAAGGGAACCAGCAGTTAGCATAATGGCTATGTCGCTGGATTCCCACGTAGTCAACCACGGTTCGTGTCCTGGACCCGGTGGCTTAAAATTCACACCGGGCGCGTGTGCGTGCGTGCCCAAGATCCCGAGGGGAGAATGGAGGAGAAGGGACTGCGGCGTGACCATCCCCTCTGGGGGGTGATTTCTCGCTTTCTGTCTCTTTGTCTCTCTCTGTCTGTCTGGCGAGCGCACGCACTCTATAGTGAAAAAAACCTCTCCAAAAAAAAAAAATGGTTAAAGATCTGGTTTTCATTCTGAGTGATAATTAGGGCAAGTGCTTCTTTAAAGTTTGCTATGTGGGTGGTTCTTTGTATTCATGATTCCACCAAGACTTATATCAACATTTTGGATTAAGTATTAATTATTATTATGCATATTTTATGGGTGGAGACATGGAAACATAGGACAGCTCAGCTTCTTATCTAAGGATCTCTTATCTGAGGACCCAGGATTGCAACCTGCTTGGGAGGAAGACCCAGGCTTTATTTCTCCGAGGTCGGTATTAGCTGCTATGCCTGCCAAACCACAGAGCCACAGATGGAGTGGCTTAATCAACAGAAATGTATCTTCTCATAGTTGAAGAGACCAGAAGTCCAAGAACAAGGTGTTGGTAGTGATGATTTCTTTTGTGGCCTCTCTCCTTGGCTTCCTTTTCCCTGTATCTATGACGTCTTCTCTCTGTGTCCATCTTTGTTCAAATTTCCTCTTTTTGTGAGGACATCAGATAGGTTCCATTAACGACTTAAGTGCATCTTTAAAAACACTTTCTTCAGGATCTAGCAAGTGGTGTGTTAGTAAAGGTGCTGGATCCCACATGGCTAACTCCATGATTCGAGCCCCAGACCTGGTCACTGGAAAAACATGCCAAGAGCGTGCCCAAAATCCTGAGAAGAGAATGGAGGAAAGGGAATCCTCCAAGGGAGAAAGCTCTCTCACTTTCTCTCTCTCTGTCTTTCTCTGACTAGTACACACGTCCTATGGTAAAAATAACTACCTACCTACCTACCTAAATTAAATTAAAAGACTCTTTCTTCAAACCATTCACATAATGAGGTATTGGGGGTTAGAATTTTTGGAAGATATAAGTCAGCCCATAACAGGGTTCATCAAGATGAGTTTTCCAGGTTCTTGTTTGCTCCTCTCTTATTCCACCCAGGCAAAAGGGTCTCTTCTAGACTTCTCTATCATCAACCAGGGCCAGTCTATGGATTCTCCTAATGAAGCTAACACAGGCTTTTCAACATGTTTAGATTGAAAGAGAAACAGGCATTCTGGCGTAGTCTTGTTTTGTTTTGTTTGCTTTGTTTTCAGTCATCTGTAGTAGTATATTAGGAATTTCTGAGGGTCAAGGGATGAGGTGACAATTGCTCTATTCTTTTGGTCAAACTTCCACTGATGTAATATATAGTGAAATGAGCCCCTCTGCGTCATCAAATGTTGCAGTTACCAAATTGCACTTATTATCCCTGTTTTCTGGGAACCTAAGATTTGAAAACTCCAGGAACAGGAAGAGACTTAGAGCTGACTTCTATTCTACCTTGATAATCTTCCCAGGAGTCCTAGTGGCATGTGTGAGGACAAAAGGGCATGCAGAGGACTGTAGAGAGGCTACATTCTTTTATTGTACAATAGGACAGCATAGAATGGCCTTGCTACTTGAGGGAGGAAAGGGAAACATTTGTAAATGTATGAGGCAAGGTAGGAGAAGAAAAGACAAATACATAAGCAAAATCAGTAAACCGGTTAAAGTCCAAAAGTATTATACTCTAGATTAATGGTACCTTGCTAGGGCTTTTTCTATGGCATCTCACTTCTGCTTCATGAACTGTTCCAGTGTCAGCTATGGCTTCCAAAACAATTTGCAGTAAATGTTCATTTCAAATGGCATCTATGATATTGACACAATATTGGATGGAGGAGTCTCTTGCCTCCATCTTACTTTCATTTTTATTTGTAGATAAACAAAACAAAACAAAACCACATAAAAATTGTAACTATACGGAATGTAGCATTTAACTTGTTTACTTGTTCTCATTGCCTGAGGGGTCTTGGTGATTCTTCTGCTGGGTTGATAATGTCCTGATGAAAGAGGTTAAGACTGGGCCTTGGGGGGGGGGTGTCTAGGTTCCAAGATGCCATTGCTATCACTAAAAAGCTGGGTTATCTTGGGTATGTCTTCCTTGCTTCATTGTTTTGGCCTGAGAAATGAGATTTGTAATCTCTACCTCACAGATATGAAACCTGTCTTTGAGCATCATGGTGAGGACTAGATGTAGTAAGTGCGAAGATATTTTTAAACTTTATCATCAGAGTGCATTTCAACTGAAAGTACTTTTACAGCATTTTGCAATAGGGCCATAGAAACTTTGTCTCCTTCCTAGTCTCGTTCCACAAAAAAGTGGTTCCCATGACTGGGGACTCAAGATTTAGGTTAGCGTACAAAAGCAAAGTTGACTGTTAGCCAGGTGAGCCATTTGGATCAAGATTAAGACAAATATCCATGCTGTCATGTAGCCAGGGTTTTCGGGATGGCATGCATGAAGATTTGTTCTAGGCAACTATATCCCTTTTTGCCTATCAGAGAATCTTGACCCATTTCCAAAGCATACATTTAAGCAATACATTTTTATCTATAATGGGCAATTTGAGTTTTTTCTCCTATTTGTTAGTTTTTTGGGAAGACAAATGTATACCTTATTATCTTTCTTAATTTTTGGCTGTTCCTTTTTCAGGCCAGTGTGGTAAAGGGTCTGATAGAGGTGGGTTATAGACATCTGTCATCTTTCTAGTCCCTTCTCCTTCTTTCTCCTTCTTTCTAGTTAGTGGGCAGATCTCTTCCCCTCTTTATTCACACTGCCATGACAGCTATTATCAAGTCCATTCTTCCAGAGGAGGTGTTAATATAACCCTGCCAATTTTATCAGTTTACTAAGTGGTCATTCAGGAAAAGCCTTGGCAGGCTCCTTGGCGAGGAAGCCTTCACTGACACTGAACATGTTTCGGAATTGAGTCTCTGTTTGGTGGTGCCAAGTACCCAGAGTACTCTGTTCTCTTCCTTTCTGCCATAATCAGGGAGTTGTTACTCTGGCCCTGGATCCCACCCAGAGATGCATCCAGAATGGAGCAGACTAGAGATTTTAGTCTGCTAGAAGAATTCCCTTCTGGAAAGCAGTGAAAACTCTGGCTGTACCCGGTGGGGATTTTTCCAGATTCCAAGAGTATCTGTGGCACCAGGGAAGTTCCAGAACTCAGGGCAGCTTTTACTTCACTGTGGCTCTCTCTAGCTTTTCTGGTGTGGATGGCTCACTGATCAAGGATGGGCCAAGTCTCTGACCCTATTTGAGACCAACACAAGACTTTCACAAGTGTTCAAATGGAATGAAAACTAACATTCTGGTGTGGTTTTGCTTCTTCTTCAGACAAATAAATTGGTATACTAGAATTTCTGAGGGTCCCGGGATGATGTGACAATTGCTCTGTTCTGTTGGCCAAACATCTGTGGATGTGGTATGTGGTGAAGTGGGCTCCTGTTTAGGTTATCCAATCACTGCAGTCGAAGTGCATTTATGGTCCCTGCTTTCTGGTAGTGTGCAGTTTCCCTCCTTCCAAAAAATAACTCAAGGTTTGGGATGAAACATGAGAAGCATGATCATCTAATATTTTCTCAGCCTCAAAATAGTGATGTCAAATGATTGCTTGGGCTAGAGTTTCTTAGTGTCTAAAGAGCCATAAATTTGTCCATTTGTGGAACAGAGGCCACCAGAGAGTGTGTCTGGTAGTTTGTAAATTCAACATTCCTATGATGATCAGTAATTCATTTATGACTTCTCCCCTTGGGCACACTGCAGTAGAGAAACGATTACTCAACGGGTGAGATATTTAATATTCTCCTCTCTCAAGTGTCAATGGCACAGCATTGTCTGTGGCCTCCTGTTCCAGAACTTCTTCATTTAGTTGAAAGGCAAAGCTTTCTACCTACTACTGAGTACACGGTGGGATAGCTCCCCATGCCTGGGCCTTCGTCCCTGAATCAGTTGGAGAGAAATATTTCCTCTGATGGAGAAGGCTTTGAAATAAATGGTGAAGGGACCCAAAGAGTAAGATTTTCTTTTCATGCTTTTTGGAACTTTTTTTTGGTATTTATTTCAAAGACTTAAGTGTACTTTGGGGGGCCCCTAATCATCCTAAGCCCTGGGAATTTACTTCTCTGCAGCTGCTCCCCCTCCCCAAGCAGCCCTGCACGGAGCAAAATAATTGTCTGTTTCTGCAAGCAGCCTCCTGTGCAGATGGAGGCTGATTAGCATGTGCGCTTGCAGCAGTCCACTGCTCTAACCACATTTGGAAATCCAGCCACTGAGAGAAATGTGGGCTTGACATTCATTAACATTCTTTGGCTCCCTGGGAAATACACATAATAGGGTAAAATTGCCATTAAGGAGAGCAACACTTGAGGGAAATATCTACTCAATAAAGACGGAGATTCTTCTCATCAACAGCTGAGGAACACTCCAGTTACCATAAAGGGTAAAAGAGACATCCTCTTAATATGAGTGGAGATGACCAGGGTTCAGCAGGTTTGCAGCGCTAATGAGTCCCATCGTCCTGCACTGGACAGCAACTGGCTTATTGGTATGCAGATGTTTCTCAGGCATATTTTGTTCTCAGCAGATCCCAGAAACTGCTTAATGATTTCTATCCCCAGGGTTGTCTGTATTAACCTTAAGAAAAGGCAAACACAGAAGGAGCAACTTTGAACACTGACATAGAGCCCTTAAGTTAAAACTTTTTTCTTCCTGAGTTGGAGAAATAATATTCTTAGGAATTTTCTTTTCATAGTACTGGGAGTTCTAGGGGAATGCTAAGTAATAAATCCAGAAACTGCTTAATGATTTCTATCCCCAGGGTTGTCTGTATTAACCTTAAGAAAAGGCAAACACAGAAGGAGCAACTTTGAACACTGACATAGAGCCCTTAAGTTAAAACTTTTTTCTTCCTGAGTTGGAGAAATAATATTCTTAGGAATTTTCTTTTCATAGTACTGGGAGTTCTAGGGGAATGCTAAGTAATAAATGCCATAGGTAATTCCTGCACAGGCCCTGTGATTCACTATTCATCCCTCAGGTAATTTGATTTGAGTTTATTTTCTACACCCCTTTGAATTTGGATTATACTCTGATAAAACTGAAGGACTGTGTTTTATGTATGCTAAAACTGGTAAGTTGTCATTAATATTTGGAAAGACTATGCAAAGAGCAGCACTAAAGGGTGTTTAAACCAATCTAGGTTGCTAATTATAAATTCTCTTTGCTGGGGCCGGTATGTGGCATAGTGGTTGAGACACTAGACTCCAGATACTAGACACTGACTGTGGTTCAAGTTCCAGACCCGGTGGCTTGAAATTCACACTGGGCATGTGTGTGTGCATGTCCAAAGACCTGAGTGGAAAATGGAGGAGAAGGAATTGTGGCATGTTCATCCCTCCTGAGAGGGGATTACTCACTTTCTTTCTCTCTATCTCTCTGGTGAGTATACCTGCCCTATAGCAAAAGTCTCTCATAAAAAAAATTAATAATAATCCCTTTGAAGATACTTATGATACCTGATCTAATTTCTTTCTCTTTCTTTTTCTTTTGAGAGATTTTTGCTATAGAGCATGTGCACTTGCCAAAGAGAGAGAGACAGAAAGCAAGAAATCACCCCCAAGGGGAGGATGACCAAGCTGCAATTCCTTCTCCATTCTCTTCTTGGGATTTTGGGCATACACACACACACACCTCATGTGAATTTTAAGCCACTGGATCTGAGACTTGAACTGCAGTCAACTATGCAGGAGTCCTGGTATGTAACTCTTATACCATCTGCTGTTTCCCCTGAGTTAATTTCTTAATATCGACTTGGACCCAGATGTAGTAGGCCTATGACACAGACCTTAAAACCCATGTTTATTTTGTTCTCACTTGACCAATGAAATGATCCATTTGGTAGTTCTTGCAACCACTGTCCTTGAGAGGGAGAAATGAGGCACCTTACTGAGTGTCTTACATAAACTTTTGATGTATTTAACAAGGTACCTAAAGTAATGAGTTTCTTAATATCTGGTTAAGAAGTTTTAAATTCCTTGCTGGAATACTATCAATTTGTGCAGATACTATTTGATTATTTTATCTCCAAATAGCTTTAATTTGATTTTAGGCATGTGCACTACATTTCAATTTTGTTACAGGCAGCACCCAGTTCTATTTATTAATAATAACTTGTATTCCATAGTAGTTTATAATTTGTGATATATTTCCACATATATTGATAATCTTTACTGCATGCCTATTGGGTAGATAGTCTTAACTTCTGTCTTTTAGATAATAAAACTGAGGCTTGGACATATATGAGGAATCTTCAAAAAGTTCATTAAAATACATATTATAAAAAATTTGAAAATGGATTTCATATTTGTTTTTGCATCAAAATACATTTTACTTTGATTCCAGTTTTTTTCTATTTTTATTTTTAAAGTCTCCTTATATGGCTGAAGTCTTCAAAGCAACGTATTTGAAGCATTCAGAATTTGGATTGAAGCACTAAGCGTCTGTAATACAAGCTACCTCTGTGGGGAACATTTTTCTGTTACAAACCTTAATTCAGCAATGCAAAATTTAAGATTTTGCTTTAAGTATCTGCGGCTAGGCTGCAGTGAGCAGAATTTCGCATGTTTGTTAAACATGTGGGTATCCTGAGGTGATACCTTTATTATTCCTTCTTCTTCAGATGTTTATCACAGAGAAGACGTCCTTAAGTGGGCTGTAATGCTAATACTCTGTGTAAGGTTGGTGGCTCTATACTCTTACATACTCATATATGCATCACTCTTCTTTGAGATTTAGTAATGCTAGAAATATGTTTCTCTTTCCTTCTTCAGGTCCAATGACATGACTTCATCCTGTACTAAATATAGCCATCTCCATAATGTTATAATTGCTATTTTCATTAGATATCACTTTTTAGGATGAATCTATAGATAAAATATCGAGCATTATATTATAGCTGCATAGCACAATGTGAATGTTATAAACCCTTTGATGTCAGAGCAGTGGAGTACAGTTGACAGAAGTAAGGAAATAGATGGTGAAGGAGAAACTTGAGGGTAGGACAGGGTTCCAATTTCTTCTCTAGCATAATGGAATGTCAAGTGAGAGAATTTGCAGTTGATTAAACAACATATGGAGGATTAAGTGTATTATTAGAAGTTATAAAGTTAAGTAGTGAAAGGACCAAAATAATATAACCAATAAAACCAGATGGGAAGGAAAAAGGGAGACCATACTGTAATACATTATATAAATATAATTGAGGTAATTTTCTCAGCTTTCATATCCACTGAGTCAAAAGCTAAAGTCTACAATTGAGAAATCATGAAAAGAGATGTTGGACATATTTATGAATACCAATAAGCTGTGACACAAAAGGGTACTGAAATGCAGAGTGGGGAGTAGGGAAGAAAACTTTCTTTTTCATAGTACTTATATGATTTGACTCTTAAATGATATACATAGAGTGCTTTTAAAATTTTTAAAGAAGATTTTGCCTTAGGTTGTGTGTGCTCACCGAGATGAGAGAGAGATAGAGAGTGGGAAAGGGAGAAATCACCCCCCAGGAGGGATGGCCATGCCACAATCTCTTCTCTTCCATTCTCTGCACAAGATCTTGGGCATGCACACACACACATGCCTGGCATGATTTTCAAGGTACTAGGTCTGGGATTCAAACCGCAGTCAACCATGTGGGAGTCCACCAGCATAACTGCTTCACCATCTGCTGGCCCCAGGGCTTTTACATTTTTAATTGTCAGGAAACTGTACTGTTGCCTTTCTGCCATAAATTTGTCAGTGTCTGCTTGAAAGCGATAGTGGCTATCCAAGTTTACAGACAGATAAGCAGGTCAGACTTAGAGTAGAATAGTGAGCAATGAGTGCAACCTTACCTACGTTGTACTAGCAGAGCCAGCAGCTAAGCAGAGCCTCCAGGTATCAGACCCTAGCCTGAGCCACGTGATAACAATAACATGATATATCCCAGCCTGCACCAGGAGTCAGCTATCAGCTGCAAGTTGTGATTTCATCAGTAACTTGTTGTGTCCCTGGGCAAGTATGAGGTAGGTGTCAGTTTCTTCCTTTATAAAAATTAGATGTTCAATCCCAGAATCCCTCCTAACTTTGATTTCTGTTTTTCTGTTTCTTTCTCTTGTCTTTATTTGTAAGGTGTACATAGTTATAAATCTTTTGAACCTGACATTATAACATTGGCTAGTTAATCTAAGAGGCTAGTTTGAAATAATATGTTTTGTCTAGGAAAAACCTTTGTGTGACCCAACAGCCATCAATCGTGGCTATGTCCTGAATGGTGTTAATCTA
Source organism: Tupaia belangeri chinensis (assembly GCF_000334495.1). Lineage (NCBI taxonomy): Eukaryota > Metazoa > Chordata > Mammalia > Scandentia > Tupaiidae > Tupaia > Tupaia belangeri. Next base: position 6,982,596 of record NW_006159990.1, on the reverse strand, counting down.
ACTCAATAATGTGTTAGTTTATCATTAATAGATCTCTTAATTAAATTAATGAAATGATTCAAGAGTTCAAGCTTTAGGGAATAGGATTCAAAGCGTATTCATTTTCATCAATTTTTACCATTTGAGCTACTCATTGCTGACTTAAAGTGCTTAAGTATGTTGTCAAATTTCTTTAAAACAGCCAGAAAAACGTAATACAGAGCATTCTTTTCTTGATTGATTGTCTCTAAGAAAGCAGGCTGGCTCTACCTCACATTAAAATTGACCCAATCACATTTTGTCAAAATCTTTTACTTATCATATTCTTATGATTTCAGTTATAAGATTTTCACTAATAAATTTAGACTGTAAGAACATTAAAAAATGAGTTAACATTGGCCCATGTTCTTTGTTTCTAGATGATTAAGCCTTAGATTAGTTCTTTGATAGTTTGAAGGTGAGGAAAGCAAAGCTGAATGAGAAAAATATCATGTATATTGGAGGGATGGCCATGCCACAATCTCTTCTCTTCCATTCTCTGCACAAGATCTTGGGCATGCACACACACACATGCCTGGCATGATTTTCAAGGTACTAGGTCTGGGATTCAAACCGCAGTCAACCATGTGGGAGTCCACCAGCATAACTGCTTCACCATCTGCTGGCCCCAGGGCTTTTACATTTTTAATTGTCAGGAAACTGTACTGTTGCCTTTCTGCCATAAATTTGTCAGTGTCTGCTTGAAAGCGATAGTGGCTATCCAAGTTTACAGACAGATAAGCAGGTCAGACTTAGAGTAGAATAGTGAGCAATGAGTGCAACCTTACCTACGTTGTACTAGCAGAGCCAGCAGCTAAGCAGAGCCTCCAGGTATCAGACCCTAGCCTGAGCCACGTGATAACAATAACATGATATATCCCAGCCTGCACCAGGAGTCAGCTATCAGCTGCAAGTTGTGATTTCATCAGTAACTTGTTGTGTCCCTGGGCAAGTATGAGGTAGGTGTCAGTTTCTTCCTTTATAAAAATTAGATGTTCAATCCCAGAATCCCTCCTAACTTTGATTTCTGTTTTTCTGTTTCTTTCTCTTGTCTTTATTTGTAAGGTGTACATAGTTATAAATCTTTTGAACCTGACATTATAACATTGGCTAGTTAATCTAAGAGGCTAGTTTGAAATAATATGTTTTGTCTAGGAAAAACCTTTGTGTGACCCAACAGCCATCAATCGTGGCTATGTCCTGAATGGTGTTAATCTAACTCAATAATGTGTTAGTTTATCATTAATAGATCTCTTAATTAAATTAATGAAATGATTCAAGAGTTCAAGCTTTAGGGAATAGGATTCAAAGCGTATTCATTTTCATCAATTTTTACCATTTGAGCTACTCATTGCTGACTTAAAGTGCTTAAGTATGTTGTCAAATTTCTTTAAAACAGCCAGAAAAACGTAATACAGAGCATTCTTTTCTTGATTGATTGTCTCTAAGAAAGCAGGCTGGCTCTACCTCACATTAAAATTGACCCAATCACATTTTGTCAAAATCTTTTACTTATCATATTCTTATGATTTCAGTTATAAGATTTTCACTAATAAATTTAGACTGTAAGAACATTAAAAAATGAGTTAACATTGGCCCATGTTCTTTGTTTCTAGATAATTAAGCCTTAGATTAGTTCTTTGATAGTTTGAAGGTGAGGAAAGCAAAGCTGAATGAGAAAAATATCATGTATATTATGAGGCATTTTTTTTCCCCTTAAGATTTTTAAGGACTTCTAAAGTTTTATTTGGTTTGTGCAGTTGCTTACAACAAAGACTTGGGAGATGGTAGTTAGAGTAGTCTTCTGGGTAATAAAAGATAGCATTGACTGGTTCTTTGTTCGTCAAATAACTGAAAACTGCCCTTCTCATCACTCTATGTCCTTGGTTTTACTCCAACAATTTTGGTTGGATGGGCATTGATACATACATCATTTCCCTGTTCTCTTCTTGGTGTTTTATCTCCTTTGGTACTTAAATCCCTGGGGAGCAAACTACCTGTAGATCTTCAAATTAAACTGCCAGCTAGGAGCAGAGCACGGAGTCCCAGTGTGAGGCTGAGGAAGGCAAGGGTCAAGTCTAAAGGAGGATGGCTAAGGTAGAAAAATGGTGTAGGAGTGAGAGGGCTGAGAAGGAAATAGAGTGAAGGAGGGGGATGAGAACTAGTATAAATATTATAACTATGTACTAAGCCATTACGTACTCTAATACTCATAGTAACACTTTAAGGTAAATATTAGAAATGATAAACCTAGATCTGGGAAGGATAAGCAACTTGCCCAAGGTCACAGTTAAGTATTGGAACCAATATTTGAACTTAGTTCTGTCTGAATGTAAAGCTCTTATTCAATTCTACTTCGTCATTATCTTTCTTTCGTGGTAGCCAGCTGGGTGTTGAGAAAAACATGACTTTGTGTTGAGATGGAAGTTGTAAATAAAACTATTTTTCCACCCCAAAGACATGAGATCTTGCCTATGCTCACCTAGCTGCTGGCACAAGCTAAGCAGCAAGCCTCCATTTGCAAACTAGAAACAGTTTGGGTTGGAAGGCTATGGGGATGAGAAATGGGGTGGGCAGGGACAACTTCAATTCCCTTTTACCCCATTACAAAGCTTATCTTTATAGCACAAGAAGTACTTGCTTCTCTGGAGACTAAGTTAAGGATGCTTTGTTCTTATTTTCTTCTTCTTTTTTAAATGAAATGAAAATATTCCATTAAAAGGAAATTATTCATTTCAAACTGTTGAATGCTATGGTTCTTAATTTCAGCTTGTTAAATTTAGGGTCTTGAAACAAAATCCCACACATAAATGTTCTCTGGGCCTGTGGCATTTCCATTTGATTGTGAATTGGATTAGTTTTCATTTATCTTAAGCTCTTGCCTCTCATTCTTTTTTGTTTTGAGATACTTAAGCAAATGTTGACAGTTATGGTTGGCTTAATAAGCTGCCTCAGTTATGTAAATGATTTCTGTTAGTTATGTTTTTGCTAGTTGAAGATAGCCTTATGTTTCCTGGCATATTTTTAGGACTTACTAGTAAAGCATTCCTGATACCTTTTAACATTCTTTTGCTTCTTCAGGCATCAAGTTGACCTTTTTTCCTAGCTCCCTTTAGCCCTACACTTCCTGTTTGAATCTACTGTTTGCTTGACATGAAAAATGAACTTACACAATTATAGACCCAGTGGCCTTTTCTCAGTCCTCATTCTTCTTGGCTGCTCTGCTGCAATTGACATTGCTGCCTGCCCCTCTTTCTTGAAATGTCCTTCTTTTTTTTGGCTTCCATGACACTATTTTCCTGGTTCGCTCTTTCCTCTGAGCTCTCTTTCTGCTCTTCATCCTCTCCAGTCTTTACTATAGACCAGTGCTTTCCAGCTTTTGTTTTATACTGTGACACTTGTAAAAGGTGATAATAATTGTGCAGCACCCAGGGTTCCCAGATGAGGCTGCTCAAGTTTGAAGGTGACCGAAGTGTGACCTGCAGGTATCAATCTCTTGGCACACCTGTAACCCACTGGTCACATCAATGTGCTTATGCATACCAATTGGGAATTTTACTGTTTGTGTTGCTGAGAGCTGTGCTCTCAGAATCAAGACTCAGGTAAATAGTGGAAAATAATTAGATTCCAAATTATGAAGCATCAGAGATAGAATGGGCAGAAGGCCTAGAAGGTTTAAAGAGAAGTCAGAGAAAGGACATTCAATAGACATGGCAAACAGCAAGGATTCAAACACCAGGAGTTGTAACAATGGCCCAGGAACATCTGTGATAGCTGTGAAATATTAAGAACAGAAATTAGTAGCACAAATTCTATTGAGGTTGGCTGGATTCCAGGGAGATACTGACATGGCTGAGCATCAGTAATCAGAAAACAGAGCAGGATTCTCCATAAGAACTGGCCTCTCCACAGGTGTCTGCAATAGCCATTTGAACTATGGAACAGAACAGAGATGCTAAAAAGGGCAGTGACTAGAGTTTTCAATACAGGTGGGATTCATTCTGGGCAAAAACACAACCCATCATGCCTGGCTGCAGTAGGTCAAAAAGTTCCATTATCATTATTTTACCTTTTGAGTACATTACTCACTTACAACTCTAAGAAGATGGTTTCCTGTCCTGCCTTTTAGCCTAAACTTTGGTTGGATAGAACTAGAGATCTTGTCACCTCAAGGTCATATCTTTCTTGTCTAAACACTGGTCCTGGGGACCCGCAGATGGCATCATGGTTATGTTGCTGGACTCCCACATGATTGACAGTAGTTTGAGTCCCAGACCCGGTGGCTTAAAACTCACGCTGGGCACGTGTGCATGCATGCCCAAAATCCCAAGAGGAAAATGGAGGCAGAGGGATTGCCACATGCCATCTCCTTTGAGGGGTGATTTATTACTTTCTGTCTCTCTGGAAAGCACACATGCACTGTAGCAAAAATCTCTAAAAAAAAAAAAAAAGAAAGAAAGAAAAAAAAGAAAAACAACCGACCCCACTTTCTACTCCTTGGTTTCTTCATTAATCTCTCAGGTTCACAATCTTGTAGCTATCTGTGATTCATGAGTCTCCTTTTTTGTTCTCTATTGTCATTTGGCCATTTTCTGTCATTTGGTCTCACAGATGCATTTCTTCCTTTCTCTGGTTCAGAAGCTTTTTTTTTTTTTTTTTTTTTAAACCAGAGGGTGTATGTGCTCATCAGAGAGAGAGAGACAGAGAAACAGAGAGAGAAAGGGAGGAAGCACTGCCTTATGGAGCATTGTTATACCACAAGGCCTTCTCCTCCATCTTGTCTAGATTTGGCACATGCACGCACACATACCTGGCATGTTTTTCAAGCTGCTGGGGTCAGGATTTGAACTGCAGTTAACTATGTGGGATTAGGCTCCCTGAACCACTAAGCTATGGGGCCAGCCCATATATAAATTCTTTATCCCCAAATTACTTTACACCTGCTTTCCTTGTCATCTTGTTGCCTCTAGTCTCCTCATTCTATGAAGTATCTGTATTTGATTCCCTGACCAACCGTTTTTGGTAAACTCAGATTTCATTATCTAACAATTTGGATTCAAAGTGGACTCAGGGATCTGCCATGTCTCTTCAAACAAAAACATCTTTGAACTGTTTTAGTAGGTCTCGCTAATCTAGCCACTGTGCCTCTTAGAACAATCTTTTCATTCATTCTGGCAGATCTTCCTCACTCACCCACCCACTCAACCCACCAACCTACCAGCATAAATAGTCCATCAAAAGTATCTATGTCCTAGGCCCAGCCTCTGAGGCCCAGTTGGTAGTATACTGGACAGTGGAGTTGGAAGCCACATGTCACCTCTAGTTTGAATCGTTGGCTGGGTCAACCTACAAACATGTTGGGTGTGCACACACATGTCTATGTGCCCAGGATTCTGATAGGCTGGGGGGCTGAGGAAAGGGGAGTGCGTGCAGTGGAGCCCTATGGAGGGCACTTCTCTCTTTCTCTCTCCCCTTCTCATGCATACACATGTGATCTATTGTGTATTAGAAACAAAATCTTTAAAAAAAAAGAAGATATTTTTGTCCCAACCCCCAGATCCTGTGAATATATATTACTTGACAATAAGGAGTTAAGGTTTCAAATCAGCTGACCTTGAGATGGGGAGATTATCCTGAATTGTCCAGGTGAGTTCTGCATAATCACAAGTGTACTGAAAAGTGGAAGAGGAAGCTGAAGTGAGCCAGAGAAAAAGATGTGGTGAGAGAAACAAGGTGGGAATAAGAGGAGGAGGACTGACTTCAAAGATGGTGGAAAGGAGCTATGAGCTGAGGAAAGAACAAACCTGCCATCGTCTGATTTTAATCTGTGCTGGGCTTTGACCTATTACAGAATTATAAAATAATGAGTTTGCATTGTTTTAAGCCACTGCATTTATAGTAATTTATTCCAGCAGCAATAGGAAGTCAATATACAAGTGAGTTCCAAAATATTGAGTGTTCCCTAGGAGGCAGGTTACTGCCTCATGGCTGGAGGGATCAGAGTGAGAGACAAGGAGGAAGAGACTCCTATTGGTCTAGTTCCTATTCAATTGATTCATCCATTCACACATTCAATGATTACTTAGTAAAAGTACCCATCTAGGCACTGTAGACAGGTAAAATCCTCACCATCCTGGAATTTAGAAAGAAGGTAGAAGACACACAATAAACACAGAAGTATCAAAATGTAAGTGAGCAAGATGAGCCAAGAGGAAAGTAAAATATACTACAGGGATTATGACTGAAGGGAATAGCTACTTTCAGATAGGTTAGTCAGGGAAGGCCTTTCTAGAAAAGTGATATCTTTAAAATGCAGGAGAAGAGCTCTGATTAGAAACAAATTAATTTTTTGATATGACTGCATGCTCTATGAATTTCCATCCTTTGTGCACTTCATGACTTTAGGTGAACTGACTATCTTTGTTTTGCGGACATCGTCATATGTGAGTGACCCTCCTTTCTATCTCCAGCTTATTTAAGAATACAAAAAATGTCTCTATATTCTTGATTGGTTTCTGTTTTTCTAAGTTGCTAAGTTACAGCTAATCACTATAGCTAAACTTCAGCCAATCACAGGCATCCTGCCTTTTAAACTGTATTAATACAGACAAACTTCAAAATGTAAGCAACCAAATTGTTTTTCTACCTCTTTCCTTCGCTTTTGTTTTTGTAAGTGACTTTCCCTTTCTGGAACTTAAAATACTGAGTTGACCATTAAGTTACCCAGAGTTGTCTGGAAGTTGGTCCAAGAAAACTGCTCGACTCAAATCGTGTTAAGATTTACTCAATTAAATGCTACTAAATTAAATTGGCTAGATTTTTCTTTTCACAGCTATATCTAGAAACAGTTCGGAAATTTGAGTTCGATTGTTGCAATTTAATCTTATTACTTTTAACCAAGAGTGTTTCTTATGTGGTTTTCTCTTCCTTGCCTTTGGCAGTGTCCTTTTGCAGATCACGAGAAGGCCTTCATTACCAACTTCATTCTTCATGCCACCACCAGGGTAGATGAATAATTAAATTATACTACAGAGTTTAATTCAGTTTCCTGCTTTGACCCTCGTTGGAAGAGTTGTGAGCACATACTTTCCTGTACGTAGTCATGACTAATACACATAGCTCTTTATGTCTGCAGATTCCATAGTCTTGGATCTAATCAACCACAAAATAAAAAATTTAAAAAAATGTTTGCATCTGTATTAAACATGTACAATTTTTCCTTGTTATTATTCCCTGAATAATACATTATAACAACTATTTACATGGCAATTTACATTATATTAGGTATTATAAGTAATCTACATTTGATTAAAATTATATAGGAAAACATGGACATAGATTATAAGCAAACACTACATCATTTTATATAAAGGACTTGAGCATCCTTGTATTTTGCTATCCTTGGGGGTCCTGGAACTAATCCGCTGTGAATATGGAGAGATGATTGTAATGACATTAATCTACTGTGAATTCCTTAAAGTTCGTCTTCAGGTCAAAAATTTTATGTTATGAGAAAGTGTATTGTGTAATGGAAGATCCTCAGTACAGATGCCTTTTATTAAAATTGGTTTTTATAGTTAAAGGACCTTTTAGAGAGGAAGAAGGGTTGACTTCAGAATTATCTATGCTGTATTGACTTTATGGTACCCTGAGGTACTCTTGAAATGCAAATGTGGGTATTCATTAAGCAGGAACTGTTTTAAAACTATTATGCTCTGGCATGTTAATGCAGGTAGAAATTTGAAAGCTTCCTGCCTGTATTTATTTATTACTTTTTTCCCCCTCTTTTTGAGGAGGGGTGTATTAGCTGAAGAATATGTATGGGGGAAGCTCAATGCTAGAAAATCTCTCCAGGAAATGCATTTATATTTAACAGTGGGGTTTGCTTTGGCTCCATGGGCATGCTGGAATAGGAAAACACTCCCTTATCTCCATGCTCCTGCCACACACCCAGAGTATAGGCACATATTTTAAAACTAAGTGTCTATTTCAATAACTGTTAAGACATTGTGCAATAGGTAAAACAACCAACCAGCCATGTGTGTAATCAACTATCTCTTCCCAATGCACACAGCAAATATTTACAGAACCACCAGGGTAGATGAATAATTAAATTATACTACAGAGTTTAATTCAGTTTCCTGCTTTGACCCTCGTTGGAAGAGTTGTGAGCACATACTTTCCTGTACGTAGTCATGACTAATACACATAGCTCTTTATGTCTGCAGATTCCATAGTCTTGGATCTAATCAACCACAAAATAAAAAATTTAAAAAAATGTTTGCATCTGTATTAAACATGTACAATTTTTCCTTGTTATTATTCCCTGAATAATACATTATAACAACTATTTACATGGCAATTTACATTATATTAGGTATTATAAGTAATCTACATTTGATTAAAATTATATAGGAAAACATGGACATAGATTATAAGCAAACACTACATCATTTTATATAAAGGACTTGAGCATCCTTGTATTTTGCTATCCTTGGGGGTCCTGGAACTAATCCGCTGTGAATATGGAGAGATGATTGTAATGACATTAATCTACTGTGAATTCCTTAAAGTTCGTCTTCAGGTCAAAAATTTTATGTTATGAGAAAGTGTATTGTGTAATGGAAGATCCTCAGTACAGATGCCTTTTATTAAAATTGGTTTTTATAGTTAAAGGACCTTTTAGAGAGGAAGAAGGGTTGACTTCAGAATTATCTATGCTGTATTGACTTTATGGTACCCTGAGGTACTCTTGAAATGCAAATGTGGGTATTCATTAAGCAGGAACTGTTTTAAAACTATTATGCTCTGGCATGTTAATGCAGGTAGAAATTTGAAAGCTTCCTGCCTGTATTTATTTATTACTTTTTTCCCCCTCTTTTTGAGGAGGGGTGTATTAGCTGAAGAATATGTATGGGGGAAGCTCAATGCTAGAAAATCTCTCCAGGAAATGCATTTATATTTAACAGTGGGGTTTGCTTTGGCTCCATGGGCATGCTGGAATAGGAAAACACTCCCTTATCTCCATGCTCCTGCCACACACCCAGAGTATAGGCACATATTTTAAAACTAAGTGTCTATTTCAATAACTGTTAAGACATTGTGCAATAGGTAAAACAACCAACCAGCCATGTGTGTAATCAACTATCTCTTCCCAATGCACACAGCAAATATTTACAGAACTAGAGGAATTTCAACTCTGATTCTTCCTGCTTTTCATTTTCATTCTTATTGCTTTACATGGATACAACAATGTTTTAACTATACCTAGGCAAACCATTGGTCATTGGTTTAATAATTACTTTAAACATGTTTCAGCGTGCATACAATTAAATAGTTGTCGTCCCTGATGTTTGCTAGTTCAGAGCTACAGCAATGCTGAGGTGAGGAGAAAGTATTAGGGGCATACATGAGTGGATTGCATATTTAGTACTTAGGTTTATACATTAATGAAAACAAAATACTCACCCAGCTGGAGGGAAATGAATGAGTCATCTGGAGATGCAGGACTCATTGACATGAAGGGTACATGTTTTCTGATCCATCCTCCTCCTCCTCCTACTGGTCGTGTCATTTTTGGGCATGCCAGATTATTCTGACTTGGCAACAACACCCTAGTGCTGTCACAGGCATCAGCTCGGGTGCACTGCAGAAGCAGATCTGGCTGTTGCTTTGACACATGTATAAGTGTTTTTCCCTGCTTGCTTAACAATTCCAGGTTATGAGATTTTTATTTTCTAAAGACATCTTACTATATAAAGTAGTTCACTTGTACTTAAAGAGCAAGAGCTCTATTAAATTACCTATGGAAAAAATTTCTAGCTGTAGAAATTATAGAACTTGTTAGCCAGTTATTGTCAGGGAATAATATGTAGGATGAAAAGGAAAGTGGTAATTATATAAGTTCTGGAAACCAGATTCATTTGGAAATATGCCCTGTCATTTTCTTTTTTGCCCTGTTGTATGTCTGTACTGCATCTGTTTATTAGATCACTGCTTTATAATCAAAATACATGTTATATTTTTATTGTACACTAATATACTTAGTTAATACACATATATTAGTTAATACATTTATATATATATGTATGTATGTATGTATATATATATATATATACACACACACACACATATACACATACACACACACATATTAGTTTTGCTATAGGACACATGTGCTCACTGGAGAGAGAGAAAGGGAGAGAGAGAGGGAAGGTAAGTGAGAAATTACCCCCACCCCTCAAGGATGACCATGCTGCAATCCTTTTTTCTCCATTCTTTCAGAATTTTGAGTGTGCATGTGTACAAGCTTGGTGTGATTTTCAAGCTACCCAGTTTGGGACTCAAACCATACTGTCAGCCACATGGGATCTGCTGGCCTTAAATATATTTTTAAGTGAGGAAAACAGGAATGAAGAGGAAATGAGGCTAAGACAAGGTGAAACCAGAATTAAGGGAGGCAGACAAAATGAAGGCTAGATGTCCTGTTTCTTTGCTACAGGAGGGATGCAAAGTTAAGTCTAAGTGTAATGACAGCCAAGCAAAGAGAAATTGTGTTCATAGTTACTCTTCGGCTATCTATGACATTTTTACATCCCTTTCCAGTCTTATCCTTAAAGCAGGTGACTCAGAGCAGCCAATTAATGCTTCCTTGTCTCCTTTCTGGTTAGGTGACTTGCTACCTAATTACCCTGGACATACTGGCTTCTCCAGGTCTTGCCCATCTGCCTTTGGGTTTTTCTCCCATGTTCCTTTCAGATTCCAACTGAGTGGAATTGTTTGCCTTTCTACGTTTGCCTTCTCATGTCATTGCTTCTGCCTTTTCAGATGCTGTTTTTCCTGCCAAGGCTGTTCTCTGTCACTATCCTCCAAGGCTCAGCCTAAATGCAACTTTCTCCAAGAAGTCTTTTAGAATTCTTAGTCAGAAATAATTTTCCCAACTCCTCACTCTCAATACCCTTTCATTTGGTTTTCTCTTAGGCCAAAGAACCCCAAGCACTGGGGAACCTGGCCTCACAGCAGGACATGAGCGGCCGGCTAGTCAGCCAAGCTCTGTCTGTATCTCTAGCTGCTCCTCCTCTTTCACACTACCGCCTAAGGGCCACCTCCTGTCAGATCAACTGCCTCAGTAGATTCCATAGGAGCATGGACCCTATTGTGAACTGGGCATGCTAGGCATCTAGGTTGCATGCTCCGTATGGTGAGGTTTATCATTATTTCATTATATATTGCAATGTAATAGTCATAAAAATAAGTGCATAATAAATGTGACACTTTTGAGTCACCCTGAAACCATCCTCATGGTTGGTTTTCCCCATCCATGGGACAATTATCTTCTACGAAACAGGTCCCTGATGCCAAAAAGATTGGGGTCTGCTATCTTCAGGTATTTAGCCCAATATACTTTCTATCATCAATATATGTATAAGCTTATTGCCTCTACTTCATTATAAAATACTGGCGAGTGCTTCTCACAATCTAATTCAGCACTCTATGTATAGCTGGTGCTCAATACATGCTCCTTTGAATTAATGAATGAATTAATAAATTGTATCAGGCAAGAGTTGGGATACTCTACAAACTGCTTTTGTTTGGCTTTCTTCCCAACTCAGAGAGAACTATTCTTTCGGCGTTGCATTTGATTTTAAAAGCAGAATTAGAGGACTATAAAAATAGCCTGCAATGAGTTATTCGAGCAGTCTCACTGTTTTTTAAGAGTGGTAACATTCCTTTTATGATGCTTTTCATTTACAGCATGGCCTTACAGCCAGCTCTTTTTCGAAACACAATCCCATTATTACGGCTGCCTTTCGCCTCAAACAACTTCCCATAACATTAGAGGTATAATATTGCAAGAATAGCTTTTGACAGAGAGGTTTCTAGTTTGCAGTCGGGGGGATACAGGATGTCAAATTGCTCATCATTTCTGGATCTGAAGGGAAGTAGTTTGAAGATTTTATTTTACCTATGTGGTTCCAGCCAGCCATGTCATGGAAAACATATTTCCCTATATAGGACAAGGAAATGACTCAAATAATTCTCACACTTTGCTGAAATCCAAACACGAAATGGGATTGATTTTGTTTTCTTTCAGTTTTTTGGATGATCCAAACAGAAAGAGCACATGTTAGAAGAAATAAAAGGCTCATATTCATTTCGAAAGTTTGTTGTTGTTGTTAAACTTTTAAAAAGAAATGTGGGTATGAGTCCTTGAAGATTTCTGGGTCTGGAGCTGTGGGGCACAAGGCTGGATTTAGAAGTTTTGGAGTAGTTAGAGAGAAAAAGGAGAAATATCAAATGCAGAATGGACTGGAGGCCAAATCTGGGGGGAAAAAAAAGGCCAAATCCATGTTTATGGTCCTCCCAGTTCCAGCTGTAGGGGCACCTGTGTCCTCCCAGCCCTTTTAGTGCTGGCCCCTCCATGTTTTTAACTGACTTATTCTCCACTTAATCTCTTTGGAGTCAGCATCTCTTTATCTTCCAGGACAGGACTATCCCTTACCTGCTAAACCAAGTTGGGATCATTGGATATAGTGAGACCCTTAAACGAAAAGCCAAGAACTCTTCTTGCTTCCTGGAGATATGAATGTGTGTGTATGTGTGTGTGCGTGTGAGAGGGAGAGAGAGAGAGGGAGGGAGGGAGGGAGACAGAGAGATAGAAACCGAGAAAGAGTATCTGTTGAGGTTGCAGCAGAATTAATTAGATGGAAAGAGTAGGAGCTTGAAATTTAATGATGCATTAGTTTATGCTCTTATTATGCCCTACACCTTATATGGAAGCTCTGGGAAAATTGTCTTCTCAGATCCCCTGTTGCTTCCTGCTCCCAACTGTAAGACTGGAAAATATTTTAAGGTTTAAATGTCTAGCAGGACAGGGCTGAAGATGGTACCTGCCCTAGAGTAGGGGCTCACCAGGCACTGCTTCCTTGCTTCCCTCTTCCCATTTAATCAGAGTTCTGGTACACCCTGCCTCTTTCTGCATAGATCAGTCATGGAAAGAAGTTAGACCTCTCTGCTTAGAGGTTGGTAGAAATACTGCTACCTCTTAAGCTTCACTGTACAAATAGCCAACCCTTCTCCTTTCATATAAGGCTCTTTTAAGCATGATTTTTTCCATGTTAAAGATAAAAATAATCACCGGTTATCTGTATGTATTGTTAGAAAATAATTTTTATAATGACAGAACTGTATATTATATCTACTTTATATGTGTAAAAGATACATTTAAATGTGCAATTCTTTTTAATTACCTTTCAATCGGCTACATATTTCCTTAGTACAATAGCATTGGAAATGCTGCAGACATCCAAGAAGAAGATAGAGAGGTATGAAAAATGAATGAATAGGTGGATAAATGAGCCTTATCTCTTATTTGTAGAAGACAGACAGCAATTCAGCAGTGGTAATGATTGTAGCAACTTAGTTCAGTCCTACAGTGTTTACTCAGAAAAAAGTCAGGAAATCTTATCTACTCTGCATTTAAAGAGGCTTAAAATAATAAGCTTTCGGTTCTAGGACAGCCTTAGTCATTTCCTTGTCATGGGAGTTGAGCAAGGTGCTTCATCCCTATGGGTCTGAACTTCTTCCTTATATGCATTTTTTCAGGTGCTGGGTTCATACAGTGAGAGTTTAGTTTAAGTGGAAAGAGCTACTCAAATAAAATAATTATGATCTGCTGTATAACACTAGGGTCAATTTCCCAAATTTAATGATAACACTATAATTGAATACTTAACACCCACTGTAGCCTCTACTCATTGTGGACAACTCGAGTTGTCCTTGTGGCCCATCTGCCTATATGCCTTACCCACTTGGCAGCAATGTTCTGTTAGGCCCACACCTGGTTCAGGTCTGCTTGGCCTTTCAAAGGAAAGTGAATCTAAGGATAATTTCACTCCCTGTGAAATGGACCCAGGACATGCCTCATGGCCTGATGGTCTGCAGGGACGAGGAACCAAAGACATGACTACCCTGAGTGGTAGAAAATACCTTCCATGACTTACCAGTAAGTCTCCCTCCCAGAGTGAGAACTTTTGGCTCTTTCTTGGCTTTTACTCGACTATTAAATATAAGGTATTAATTTATAAATAACTATGCAATTCTAATCAACTCTTTCATTTGGTTTTTAAAATGTGTGCATTTTAGGGACCAGCAGTTAGCGTAATGGCTATGTCGCTGGACTCCCACGTAGTCGACCGTGGTTTGCGTCCCGGACCCGGTGGCTTAAAAACTCACGCTGGGCGCGTGTGCATGTGTGCCCAAGATCCCGAGAGGAGAATGGAGGAGAAGGGATAGAGGCGTGACCATCCCCCCTGGGGGGTGATTTCTCGCTTTCTGTCTCTATGTCTCTCTGTCTGGTGAGCGCACGCGCCCTATAGCGAAAAAAAGGCCTCTCCCCCCCAAATAAAAGATGTGTGCATTTTAGATGTTTGGATATGAGGTTTTTTGTTTGTTTGGTTGGTTTTGAGAGAGTTTTGCTATTAGGAGCATGTACTTGCCAGAGAGACAGAAAGCAAGAAATCAACCCCCAGGGAGATGAACACCACAGTTCCTTCTTCTCCATTCTCCTCTTTGTATTTTGGGCATGCAAGCACACACGCCTGGCATGAGTTTTAAGCTGTCAGGTCCAGAACTTGAACTGCGGTCAACTACGTGGGAGTCCAGCAACATAACCATTATGCCATCTGCTGCTCCCTGGGTATGAGTTCTTTACAGTGGAGCAAGTGAGTAGAAGAGCACATTCCCTCTCTCCACCAACATATCCATGTGACTTTAAGGTATGCTAGAACAATTTTGATTTCATAATCAATCTTGAAGCATACAGTGGGAAATACAAAGGTACCAGACACAAAGGGGACATGTAAAATTAGATCAGTGGGGAGGAGCTGAAGCCCGAACAACTCATACCATATTGGATGTCTGCAAAGCCTGGAGCTAAGGTGCTGACTGCTGTGTGGTGAGAGGCATTTAGGCCCCAACTCCATACAGAAATGGTATTCTTCTCATATTAGTGTGGCTATGTTGTTGACTTACAGCTAGCAACTGTACCAAATTGTTGGGGCACTCACTGTGACTGGATGAAGCTCTCGTACTAATTTATAAGGAAAGACTAGAGAAAATGGGAGGAGCAAAAGGAATTGAAGACATAATGACTGAGGGTTTTCTTGGCTTCAGTAAAGGTATTTTAACAGAGCATATTAAGTTCTAGTGACGATACCTAAAATAACTATTCATTTAGACATATCACAAATAAACAGTAGACCACTGAAGCAAAATGCAGAAACAAAAATAATAAGCAAAGATGACCAAAGGCAGGTATTTCTTATGAAAGAATGATTATTAGTTGGGCAACCAATTTTACTTCAGAACCCATAACTGCTAGAAAATAAGTTATAAATCAATAAGAAGTTATAGAAACAAGGAAGAGATAGGTGAGATTCAATAAAAATGATCATCAAAGAAACTGGAAAACATTATATAATAAGAAAGGAAAATTGAAACAAAGAACTGGAGGGTGAGTTGACAACAAGGTGAATATAAAATACTACACAGCAATACTATGGAAGATGGTCTTGGATATCAGCCATAACGGTTCTAAGGCCCTTGAGTCATTCAGGAGGAGAATGGTAAATTAACTTACAAAAGTCTTTTTTAGACTGAGAAGGCACATTAAAATTTTCAGTCTATTAAATAGAAATAGAAAACGTAACTTCTGAGGGAGAGACAAGGTAGAATAAAGAGTCTCTACCAAAAGGTAGAAGAAGAGATGTAGGTAGATTTTACTTTTTGCTGTTATAATTAAAACTAGAATAAGCATCTTAGTTCCCATATGCAAGAGTTTTAATAGTAAAGATACCTAGAGGTAGAATTTATAGGTTTTACAGTATCTTTAGTTTTATTAGGTACCATCCAGTTAATGTCCATAGTAACTATGCCAATTTATGCTCTCACACAAAAGGTATAGAATTTGTCTTCCACGTTGTTGCCAACACTTTTTTTCAGGTTTTGTTATGAAATTGGCACTTTATCATTGTTTTAATTTGCATTTTCTGACTAGAAGTAAGATTGAGTATCTTTTTATAGGTTGTGGAAATAGCTTTCTCTCTCTGTGGATTGTCTTTTCCTATCTTTTGCTCTTTTTTTTTTTTTTTTGAGAGATTTTCACTGTAGGGTGCGTGCGCTCGCCAGACAGACAGAGAGAGACATAGAGACAGAAAGCGAGAAATCACCCCCCAGGGGGGATGGTCATGCCGCAATCCCTTCTCCTCCATTCTCCTCTCAGGATCTTGGGCATGCACGCACACGCGCCCAGCGTGAGTTTTAAGCCACCGGGTCCGTGACACGAACCACGGTCGACTACGTGGGAGTCCAGCGACATAGCCATTACACTAACTGCTGGTTCCCTCTTTTGCTCATTTTTCTGTCCACTGTTTTTCTTATTTTAGTCTATGTATATGAGTTCCTTATATATTCTGGATTCTCATCCTTTATCAAATATAGCCATTGCAATGATCTCCCCCCCCCCCCCACTTTCTGTCTTTTTTTTTTTTT
>NW_006159990.1:6951656-6965484 GCF_000334495.1 Tupaia belangeri chinensis | reverse complement strand
TCAAATATGTCCATTGCAAATTTCTCCCCCCCCCCCCATTTGTGGCTTGTTTTAATTTTCTGGTTTTAAATTTTGAAATTGCTGATTTGAAAATTATTCTCTGAAGACTTTTATGTTTTGATTTAAAAAAAATCTTTTCATACTTTTCATGACTCCCCTATCTGCTTTATTATAGTAATTTAAAATGTTTATTTTTCATATTTTGGCCCCTTGTCTTTTGGTCCAACAATCACTTCCTGCTTTTAAAACCATATTTCTTATGTGTTCATTAAAAATCACATCGCATTTAAGAACATTGCCAAATTTAGCCCTAAACCCAGTACATTAAGAGGCAGAATTACTGAATGTCTAGAATTTGTTTTAATGTATAGCATGAGGTAAGAATCTATATTAATATCTACAGAGACAAAAATCCCAGTGTTTCATTACTACTCATTGCATAATTCCAACAGAATTGTAATGCCACCTTGTTATACACCTGCCAGACATTTCTCCAGGTACCTTTGAACTGATACTGTTCTCCTTTTCTTGCTTGTAGGCCTCAAGAATGTCTGTAGCGTATGCTGGGGAAGCGAAGTCCTGAGGTAAGGAAGGACTGGCTGGAACACCCCGTGCTCTATTCCAGTCCCCCACCACAAACAGGATGTCTTTCAATGCTTTAACCCGGAGTCACTTTAACCTCGTGAGTTGCATTACTCCAGAGCATAAAACTCAGGGTGGGTTGCTTTCCAGGGTCCCTTGCCTGTGGTGCAAGTGAAGCGCCGGCAACTGAGACTCCATCTGCACAGGGCAGCTTTGTTTAGCACTGGGGGACTGGCTTACTATAGATGCTAGCCTTTTGTTGTCCCTTGCTGCCTATCTATAAGCAATAAACCAGCTTCATGTAACGTATGTGTGTGTGTGTGTGTGTGTGTGTGTGTGTGTGTGTGTGTTCTGTCCCACTGGACTCAGATAAATTGGTAATCATTGAACAGTAAACCTGCTTCAAAATCCTGTTTCTACACAGATTTATTGTAATTTCTCTGCATAAATAATATTGTAAGTCTTGAAATTTGATATAGAAAAAGTTCCCTCTCAGGTTTTCTTTATATGAATTAATTTTGATATTATTAGATTTTCATCTTGCATATATTTTAAAAATGAGTTTCTTTAATTTTATTTTAAAAAATCCTATTGTTGGTGTCTTGAATTTAATGACTGGTTTAGAAGATTTCTTTTCTTTTCTTTTTTTTTTTTCTTTTCTTTTCTTTTCTAAGAGGCTTTTGCCTTAGGGCATGTGTGCTCTTCAGAGAGAGAGAGAGAGAGAGAGAGAGAGAGAGGCAGAAAAAGGAAAAATTAGAAATCACCCCTTAGGGGGTAAGGCCACGTCACAGTCCCTTCTTCTCCATTCTCCTCCTGGGATCTTGGGCACGCACACACACTTGACCAGCATGAATTTCAAGCCACCATGTTTGGAACTTGGACTGTGGTTGGCCATGTGAGAGTTCAGCGACATAACTGCTACACCATCTGCTGGACCCAGGATTTCATGTTTTGCAATCGTCTTTTCTTCCATAATTTAGTCCATCTCTCATTTGGTTTCTAATTTGTGCCTTTCAATAGCATGTTATAATTTTTTCTGTAAAGATCTTTGTACACCTTTCATTACATTTAGTCACATATCACTCAAGTTGCTATTTTTCTTCTGAATATTATACTTTTTCTTGGATTTTTTTGAATTGATTATTGCTGGTGTAGGACAGGTTTCGTGGATAAGTCACCAGTGCAGTAGCTCAGTGCAGCAACTTCGTAGGACACCCTCTGCTTAGGGCTGAAGTGTAGCTGTCTTGAAACTCTTAATAATTTTACATAAAGTTATGCTTTATAAATGAAGTCTGACGGACCATGGAGCATGTACCCAGGGCTTGAATGGCACATGATACACATTCCTGCATCCTACTGCCTTTCTGCCTTCCCAGGACAAGCTCTTGGTTGCCACATCCTTGTCTCTACCCAGTGACTGCCGTAGGGCTCCACCCAGTGTGAAACCTGGATGTGAGGGGAGTCTGGCTCAGTGCCCACACTCTGAGCTCTGAGTTAATGCTCGGGACCCTGAGGGACACTCTGAGGGCCTGCGCTCTCCACACCAGCATACCCATGTTGGAGGGTAAACACTGCAGCAAATAAAAAGCACCACGATACTTCAAGATAGAAGCTGTTAAAGAAAGAAGAAAACTTTCTTGTTGTTTTGTTTTATTTTTCCCTGTTCTTTAAACGAAGGGCCTTGTATTTTCATTTGGGGCTCTGCCTGTAAATTATGTAGCCAGCGTTGTATGAGTGTTTGGAAATGCTGGATTTTGTACATGTTGCTCTTTCCATGGCATTATCTCTTCTTAGAATTTTATACAATGGGTATTTTTAAATTTCTCTATTTATTTTAAGATGAAGTTTTGGTAGCCATCTGAGAACACCTCTAGGGCCAAGTGCCTTTGTAATAATTTAGTTCATCTGAACACATCAAAGCCTGATGTAATGTGGACATATTTTACTAAACCCGGTATTTCAGAGATGTGTATAGTTCAGACATAGGGATCAAAGTAATAACTTGTTCAAAGCTAACAAGAAGGGGCTTTTCTTGTTTCTACTCC
Source organism: Tupaia belangeri chinensis (assembly GCF_000334495.1). NCBI lineage: Eukaryota > Metazoa > Chordata > Mammalia > Scandentia > Tupaiidae > Tupaia > Tupaia belangeri. The sequence continues at coordinate 6,962,857 of NW_006159990.1, read as the reverse complement.
TATTTCAAGTGGAACTCATGCACTATTTTATGTTTCAGGAGACCGAGCCACCCCACCGAACACGTTTATCATGCATTTCTCATACTCTTCACTCTCCTCTTCCCTGCCCCCACACTCCCATGAGGTGTACAAGGATTTAGGAATTAGTGTTGAGAAATTATTTATAAGTATAAAGTACCATAAAGAACAATGCATGTAGTTACTATTTAGAGTCAGCAAACCAAGGTTTTGAGAACATAAAGCATATTTAATACATAGTTTACTATTTCTTAAGGGAGGGTTCAGAAAAGAACTAATTTATTGAGCTAAATATCTTCAGTCATATTTTCCATACTTGTTTTATATCCCAAAGTAGCATATCAAAATACAGCTTCTTTCACCTCAGACCTCTGTGGAGGAGAGGTGTATGTGAATATATAGCACAATTCACAGCCAGAAATGGGGAACAGTGCACACAGCCGTATTCTTGACCTCATCTCAAAGCCCTTTATAGACATTTCTTGAGAGTATTCATTCTAGACATAAAAAGCTAGAAATTGAACTTCAGTGCCAGAAAATGAGTATTTTCCCTACTTTTGTTGCTGTTGCTTTTATGGATTGATAAAGAGAACTTATTTATGTATTTAATTCTTTTCACATATTAATATACAACTATGATTTATTAGAAGCATTGCTGATTTAGTAGGAAGCAGGTATCTTCCAGAGTATTAAGATATCTCTCTACTTTTACTAAGATATATATGGCTATTGCCTGACATCTAGAATTCCGTAATGAGAACTTCAGCATTTAGAGCACACTTTACAAGGAATGGTTTTTCTCTTGTGAAGTAACCAATGCCTTTAGGGAGGTTGGCACACTAACCCTTAATCTGTCCTTTATGCTCAAGGTCAAGAGTTTACTAGATTCTTCTAAAAGAACATGTTTAATGGATGGATAGGGGGATGTTTTCTAAGAAAATACTAGATATGACTTTCTGATGAGAGATACCTAATAAGAAAGCATAGGAAAAAGTAAAACAAAGAAAAGCCAGATCACAAATGCTTAAGGAAGAAGTTACATATTTCACAATATTGCCTAAGCTTCAAGATGATTGGAAATTTCTTCTGCTCCTATCTTCTCTTAAAAACTTGGTTCAAACTGACTTTTAAGGGAAAGATTGAAGCACCGAAGGCAGAAATACACGACTTGTGAGCATTTATCGAAAAAGTGCAGAGTGACTTAGTAAGCTAACAGCAGAAATGGTAAAAACAGCGTCTCTTCCTACATGACCATGAATAACCACCATTGTATGTTTCGTCTATCTCATTGTAGATAAGAGCTGCTGGATGCAACTTCTGTAATTTATCCAGCAGCTTCGACTTCTAACAGACACAGAGGAACTAAGGTGCCAAGAGGCCACCAGCGTGAACGTTTTCCTGCCTTCTGGAAGATAGAGCCTTACTAACAGTGCTGAGTCCATGTTGAGAAGAGACCTAGCAATGTAATTACAAAATCTGACCCGTTTAAAAAGAATATGGTTTTTGCCTTAATGCCCAGAACAATTTATTTTAGAATGTTTTTCTTTAGCCTATGAGTCCTTATCTGCTTGAGAAAAATGTGTTAGGCACAACTTCCCTGGAAGTACTGAAAACATCTGTGATCCAAGTCTATCGTCGTTTGGGTGGATTAAAGCTGTGATCAGATCTCTTAGATGATAGTTTCATTCCTTGCACTTATAGATTCTGTTGACTTTGGCTGCTTTGTGTACGAGGAAAATTAAATTGGTATGGAATAGATAATAGAGAACTAGGTATCTAAATCCTTTTCACATACGTATAATACAGTTCATATACATTCTTAATAAAGTTCCTTATTTAAATCCTTTTCATATATGTATAATATAGTTCATATACATTCTTAATAAAGTTCCTTATAAATATTTTTCTTATAAAATTTCTTTAGAAAAGTAACCACAAACATTTCTTTGTTATTAACCATTCTCCCAAGGCTTACCATCTAAAAGGCTGGGCTAAAGAATATCCAAGGACCCTTTTAGTTCTATTTTGGACTCAGGTACTCTAGGATCATACAGGATTTCTTCGATTGTTAACATGAAACTCTGCTTCGGCATTGACAGAAAATCTGTTAGAAAATGTTTCCAATTTGAAAGAGGAAAATTCCTATGTTTCATGGAAACAGAGTTGACTAGGAATAATCCACATTTATTTTTCTGAATTCTTTTTAAAATAATTATTTATTGGGACCAGCAGATGATGTACTGGTTATGTTGCTGGACTCCCATGTAGATCACAGTGATCCAAGTCCTGGACCCAGGGACTTAAAATGTGCACCAGGCTTGTGTGTGTGAATGCCCAAGATCCCAAGAAGAGAATGGAGAAGGGATTGCAGCATGACCATCATCCTGGGGGGTGATTTCTTGGTTTCTGTCTCTCTCTCCAGTGAGCATACATGCCCTGTAGCAAAAATCCCTCTCTTTAAAAAAATATTTATTTAATTTTATTGTAGTTATTATTTTTTTTAATTTGACCAGAGAGAAAGAAGGAAAGTGAGAAAGAAAGCTGCTCGGTCTGGGACTTGAACTGTGGTTGGCCATGTGGAGTACAGTGCCTTAATCACCATGGCATCTGCCAGCTCATATTTTTCTGAATTCTTAGTCTTGTTTGTTAAGAAGGTAAATTAAAATGATTTTTTATCCTTCTATAAAACTATAATTTTTATTAAGCTTATTCTTTCTCTGAGATATAGCAATTATTCTATTCTGTTTTGTTGCTAATAACAGAAAATCCCTGAGTCTGGATAATTTAAAAGAATAGAGGTTTCTTCAGCACACAATTTTGAGGGGCCATTTCTGGTGGAGGTTTTCTGGGTGTTTCATAACATGGTAGACAGCAGGAGAGTGTGTCTGTGTCCGTGTGACCCTGCTTGTCTCAATTCCCTCCTTTATAAACCCACAGGAATTCAATCATAGGCATACCACAATTATACTTAATGGCTTCCAAAGCTTCATTTCTTGACATCATAAAGGTATTAATCTTCTTTCCAATGTTTCTGGTTTAGATCTGATCATTCTGGTGACCAAGCTGCAATTTATATCCATAATATTCATCCTGAAATTCTTGGTCATGGATATCTTAGGAAGAAGATAACAAGAAAATAATATTAGCTTCCCATGGGTCAGTATTTTCAAATTTATTTCTTGGTCAATATTTCCATGAATTACATCTTTCTTGTTGAGCAAAACAATGGCTGTGAAGTATAGAATTGAAAAAAGGCCAAAATAAAATTTGGGGTAAATGACTAGGGAAGTTCACTAAAAGCCCTATTTAGTCATACACTATTCTCTAGACAGAAACATAAAGCAAGCTTGGTATTTTTGTGAGACGAAGAATAATAGAGACTTGAGATGGAGACAATGAATCATAAGAACATTGTGAAAAATGATCAGACATATAAAAAATAAATAACAGGAGTCAGAAAACAAAGTAATATTTTTAAACGTTAAGATCCCCAGACAACACTTATTTCAAAAATAGAAATCAAAATGAAGCATAAAAGCACACAAAATAAGAAGGCAATAAACCTAAATATACCAGTAATCATAAGAAAAAAAATTAGTACATGGAATTTTAAAATGCCTCCAAATGAGTATATTCCAATTTAATCAATAACACAAAATTAACTCATTGATTATTGTATAATGGCTGTACCTCTTACACTAAAGCAACCCTACTTTCTGGCGTTCAGAGTGGTGGTCTTAGCTTTCTACCAGGATTTATGATGTCATAAAACAAGGGGGTTACTGAACTATTTCACTGATGACTGAATTTATGAGAGATCCGATTCAACTCCTACCAGATAAGTTAACAGGAAACTATAAAATGTATTTAAAAAGTGATGGTTTCTTACGTATACTACTTTAAAAAAGTATTCATATCTCTGTATTCATATTTCAAAAAAGCAGAATGGTAAATAGAGAAGGCTTTTTCTAATCTAACAGCTGGAAAAGTGTAAGCAAATGTTTCATGAAAGTGTGTAAAATCAGAAAGCTAATTAAAGCAGGATCGTTAGTAAAACTCATTTATTGCCAAATCCAGGTATACTTCTTCTATATTATATTCTAAAAGAAAAAAAAATTATCTTAGAGATTTATCTCTTTCTACAGCAGAGATAGAAAAATTTAAGAGTAGTTGGCTATAATCCATCTGTGCCTGTATAAACGAAGATCAAACAGGCAAAGGAGATGGGATACTAAAAGATATGCAAAAGCATTTAAGAAAGTACAAAATAAAAAGGATTGAAGTTGATATTAAATTCCTTTGAATTTAGAGCAAAAAATATGAAACAACATAAAGAAGGATATTTCACAGAAATTGAACCCATAATGAAGATCTATATACCAAAATAACATAGAATCACCATTAATAAAACAAAAATGACAAGAAATTCAAATAGTAATATAGACTAGATTCATAGTACTCACTACTCATTTTGTAACTGTACATTTAGGCAAAAGTATGAATGTAGAAGACCTAAATCATAATGAATAGGATAGGTATAATTTAGTGATATAAAGCCTCAAAAGAAAATTAAAAATCTTTTCTAAAATGTCTTCTGGGAATATCAACAAAAATGGAAAAGCATTAGGTGACAGTAAATTTTAAAAGTAGTAATAGCTAACGTAGCTACTTCTGGCAGTCAGGCCAGCAGGTACTCTATAAAGTCTTGCACTAACACAAAACACTCCTATTCTGAAAAATTACAACAAATATAACTTAAAATGTATTGTTAAGTTCGCGAAAAAGTAAAAAATCTGTGCAGTCTGGCCCTGTAGTGCAGCAATTTAAGTGCATCACAGAGAAAGCTGAACACCTCATCGCTAACCATGGTTCAAGTCCCAGCCCTGGCAGCTTAAAAACATACTGAGCATGCACTCACATGTCTGGAGATGGAAAATTGGAGGGAGAAGGGTTGTGGCACAGCTAAGCCTTGTCGTTGCTCTTCCTCTCTCTTCTCTGTTTCCGTCATGCATATGCACAGGCCCTCTGGCATTAAAAAAAAAAAAAATCTGTAAAAATCAGAAAAATGAAAGGAAGCTAAAACTATACACTAGATAAACACAGATGCAGTAGCTGGTGCAGAGATAAGATAATTTTATAGCACTAAACATAATTTTTATTACCTTTAATAAATTTGAAACCTTGTCATAGGGAGAAATTCCTGGGAAAATATTAGTTACATGTTAAAACTGACATAAGATAAAAATTAAGCTTTATGTAGTCGTATTATTTCTGAAATTTCAGTTGGTATTTTTAACTACTTTCCATAGGGAAAACAGTAGGCCCAGATGGTTTTGTAGGTGAATTCTACCAGGGCCCTGGTGAATATGTCATACTTTCAGTTAAGACCTCTGTAAGATATAGGTTTGAGGGTATAGGACAAACAGAAACGGGCAGGACGCCTGAAATCTAATCTTGAAAAATCTCATTCTGTGATTGGATCAAGGTGATCCGCTCTACTCTAACTTCTAGCCAGAGGAAATTTGAATCTTCTCTAGAAAATGAAAATACCATTCAGAGTCTTTAAACTTTTGCATTCAAAATGTCCCGCATTCAATAAGAACTGACCAAACATATCAGAATATAGAGTCAAGTGAATGAAAATCGAGGCAGGGACCAGTAGTTAGTGTAATGGCTATGTTGCTGGACTCCCATGTAGTCGCCCGCTGTTCACGTCCTGGACCCAGTGGCTTAAAACTCACACCAGGCGTGTGTGCATGCGAGCCCAGGATCCCGAGAGGAGAACGGAGGAAAAGGGATTGAGGCGTGGCCATCCCCCCTGGGGGGTGGTTTCTCGCTTTCTGTCTGTCTCTGTCTGGCGAGCGCACGTGCCCTATAGCAGAAACCCCTCCAAAAAAAATTGAGGCAAAACAGACAATAATAATGTACCCAAACATAGCCCAGATATCAGGATTGTCAGAAACACAATTCAGAATATGGTTAAAATATAAGATAGATGTAAAGATTTTATTATCTGTTACTAGTGTCAGTTCCTTCTGAATTCTAATAATTCTCATTTCTTAGTTCTTTTCTCTCTCTCTTTTTTTTTTTCCTCAAGTCTGGCTAAGATCTGCAAGACAATGAAAGTGGGAATTGTTTTGTTTCTGATTTTCCAGAAAGTATTCTTTGTATTCGATAATGAAATATGATTTTACTGTAATATTTTGGAATATAGTCTTTATCAGAGTGTGTGTGTGTGTGTGTGTGTTTTAAGTTTATGTATTTATTTCATGAGAGAGAGAAAAAGAGACAGAGCACCTCTGACAGGTCTTGACACTGAAATCTATCCACAGCCTTAGCCAGCCCAGATCATAGACACATGCGTACTCAGTGTACTCTGGAGGTCTCCAGATGGGAGCCTGGAGACTTCACAAGTGGGTCAGCTTTCTAGAATGCATTACATTTTACTACTGCACCGCTAACTGATCTCAGATTGCTTTTACGATTCTAGTTTATTAAGATTTTCTGATGTGAAAGAGTATTGAATTTTATTTATTTATTTTGCTTTGATTGAGATGCTAATGTGGTTTTTCATCTTTACATCAGTGGATTTTCTAGTTTTTAATTGTTTTTTTTAATTTTAAGCTTTATACCATAGGGCACATTGACTCACTGGAGAGAGACAGAGAGAGAGAGAGTGAGAGGGAAAGTGAGAAATCATCTCCCAGGGGGATGGTCATGCCATAATCCCTTCTCCTCCATCCTCCTGGGATTTGGAGCACTCATGCACACATACTGACTGTGAGTTTCAAGCCACCAGGTCTGGGGCTTGAACAGCGGTCAGTCATGTGGGAGTCCAGCACCCCAACTGCTATGCTACCTGCTGGCCTCAACATCAGTGGATTTTCTAATATTCAATGATTTTCAAGGTTAGGGATGTTGAACCTCAGTTAATATATTTATTCATCATCTATATATCCTCTTTGGTGAAGTGTCTAAGTATTTAAAAAAAGATTATTTTTCTCATTTGTTTATTGCTATTGGAGTTTGTGAATCCCTCATATATTCTGAATGTAAGTCCTTTATCAGATATGTGATTTGCAAATATTTTCTCCCCATTTATAACTTATTGGACTGTTACTTTTAGCAATGTCTTTTCCAGAGCAAAAGTTCACTTAACCAAATTTATTTTATGGATCATGCTTTTGGTGTCATACATGAGACCTCTTTATGAAGTTCCAAGTCATGAAGGTTTCATGTTTTCTTTAAATCATTTTATAATCTAACATTATCCATTTAGGTCTATGATACATTTGGAGTTAATTTTTTAGTAAAATGTGAAGTTTATGTCAGTTTACTTTTTTCCATATGAATCTGCAAATGTTTCAACAATATTAATTGTCAGAAAGCTGATAATTCCTTTTATTACATGACAATGTGTTTTAATGATCAGTTTCCATGACTGCTTTCCCATTGGAGAATGTATTTCTCCTATATTGAACTGGCAAGTCCATCTTTGTATCTGGGAACCTATTTTAGGATCTTGAACAGTAAGATATCTGTTTTTAGAGATTTTTTTGCTATAGGGCACATGTGCTCACTGGGGAGTCAGAGAGAGACATACAGATAGAAAGTGAGAAATCACCGCCCACCCCACCCACCCCACCCACCACCCGCCCCCAGGGTGCATGACCATGCCACAGTCTCTTCTCCTCCATTTTCCTCTTGGGACTTTGGGCACACATGCACATGCACCCAGCATGAGTTTTAAGCTTCTGGAACTTGAGCTGTAGTCGACTACGTGGGAGTCCAGGGATGTAACCCTTACGCCTTCTGCTGGCCCAGAACAGTAAGTTTTAAATAAATGTTAGTGAATTAGTACTAATAAAGCAAATCCAATATTATTGTATGTGGTAGAAATGTTTAGAAATACATATAACTTTTTGGGGGGCGGTGGTGTCTACTCTTCTTTAGAGATTATTCCACCCACAGTCCTGAGACTGTTCATAGATGAACTGAGCTAGAGGTAAGAACATAAATCAAAGTGGGTCAACTGATTTTTCCATTCCCCAAATTTGGATTGCAACATGGACAGAGCAATACACATTGCTCTGAGTTCTAGTTCTGCAATATTATGTAGATTGATGGGCCACAATGGTCAGTTGGTATTGATGCACCATGTAGAGGTGGAAGAGAAAAATGGAATGACCACTTAAGAAGTAGTAATGAAGACAGGGACAGAGAGACAGATGTTGGACTTTGTAATTCTCTTTACTCTGGGATGTATTTTCTGAGAATCCTTATTTTTAAAGTTGGTTTCATTAGAATCTGTCTCAGTACCACTGAGAGTAAGAAACAGTACCCTTTTTGAGATGGTGTGTACTTTTTTAATGATTCATTCATTTAGTGATTCGGTTCCAAGACTGGATACTCATAATAAAAAGATAGATGACACAGTTTTCCCTTAGTTAACTCAGGTCTAGCAAGGGAGATAGGAAATAATAAGTCATTGTAATGAAAGACTCTTGTATAACTAAACAGAAACAAAAACAAACCACAGTAGTATGCACATGAAGCCTGGAAGTTTTATGAACACTTACAACACTGAAAGACCCCTGATATTTGGTAGGGTCAGAAAAGGCTCCAGGAGAATTTGAGATTTCAGAACTAAGGTGGTTTTTTTTTTCTTTTTTTTTTTGAGCAGAGAAGAAAATAGAGGTATGAAAAGTGAAAGACCTTCCTTATATGTATCAGTGTTGATAGAAATTTAAATATTGCTCAGTTATTTTTGAAAGGCTTGGGCATGCATTCAAAGTTACACATAGTTTTCCTATGCATTATTTGATTGAAATGAGGATGGGCAATTTGAGTAGAAGGTGGTAAATTCTGCTTAGAAAATGCCCTCAGAGTTCAGGTACAATTTCTGGGAAACATAAGAGCTAACGAAAGATGTTACTGCCAGAACTTGAGGAAGAAGTTGTTTCATGGTGTGTTGACAGTAATTTAATCAAAAAGGTTATCTTCTGGACTAGCACTCAAATTTCCTTAGTCTCTCCTGATGATCAAGGACATTCTTTGTTAAGCTTAATGTGCTGGCCCTCAAAGTTGCCTAGTGTGCAAGTAAGCTGTCAATCATATGCTTTCAAAAATGAACAACAGAAGGATTCTAAAGGGAAATCAAATTATGGTCCATTTGGAAATGTCACAATCAAGTGGTACTAGCAAAAAGGAAGAGGTTCGTTGACCATTCAAATTGGTATATAAAGAGTTATGTGTTTTGCTGCTAATCAAAGATAGAGCTGCCTGTGTGGAGCCTGAGACCACCCAGAATTTAGCTAATGTTGGTGTTTACATGACATGTTGGAAACAAACTGGGCAATTACAAAAGCCCGTCTAACTAGATCCTAACAGGCAAAATGCCCTCTGATCTGAATGTTAATAGCTTTGACCTTCATTGGTTTTTAATCTCATTCTGTCTGGCAGAGTAAATGAACTCTAGGTTATATTGTACAGAGTCCTTTTTGTTTTTCATTCTGTATTTTTTTTCCCTGATATTGCAGGGAAACTGAAAGTCTGTCTTTTTTCAGTTGGGTATATCACTACGTGTATGCACAGGAAGCCTCCTGATTGACGGTGCTTCAACAAAGGCAGATTCAGTTTGCAGCTGATAAGGAGCAAAGTCATCCATGCCGTGTTTACAAAGTAGGCAAGGAGAGTGAAAAATTAGTGATAAAAGAGCTAATCTTATTGTTTTGCTGGATGAGAGAACGGCACTTGTGTGCTTGCTTTAAGAGGAGCTGGCACGTTGCCTCTCCTTCCCCCTCTATGCTTTGGCAGCAAAACAATTTCCAGATTCCCCAAAGTGTTATAGATTATAAAGGACACAGTAAAGCTGGAAGGATTTCCTACCATAGAGTGGAGTACTAGCTTCATTGGAGATTGGCGGTTTATTCTATGTACCTGTGAACCCGCACTGCATAAACTACTGGTTTTGTCCCTTTGGTGTTTCTAAGCAGAAGATAAATATTTGGGATGTTAGACTAATTCATCAGTGTTTAATTTTCCAACATATTTAAATAATTAGTTGTGCTTAGAATAAAGTTTGAAACCCTTTCATGACAGCTCATATTGGGTACAGGTTTTGGTGGTGGTAACTGGAATTCTTTGAGGAACAAGCCATGCTGCTGAAGAAAGATTAGGGAGGAAGGGTGTACTTTTGTCCTTTTATTTAATCAGTGTTCTTTTAATTCATCACTACTTCAGCTTTAAACCCTATAAAAGTAGAAGAAATAGCAGCGTATAGGAGCTCTTGGTGCACAGATAGTTTAAACACAGGTGGTTTTGCATTTACAGTATTTTGGTCATAGTTTCATCATCTATTCAGTTTTCTTTCTCTCTCTTTTTTAGATTATTTATTTTATTTTATTTTATTTATTTATTTATTCATTTATTTTAATTTGACCAGAGAGAGACACACAGAGAAAGGGAGAGAGGGAAAGTGAGAAAGCAAGCCACCAGGTCTGGGACTCGAACCATGGTGGACCATGTGGGAGTGTCCAGCACCTTAACCACCATGCCACTTGCTGGATCCCGATCTACTCAGTATTCTTAAAGCAGGGGTACAGGGCCCAGAAGGTGGCATGGTGATAGCTGGATTCCACAAGGCCAACTATATGGTTCAAGTCCTAGACCTGAAGGCTTGAAAACATACCAGGTAGTGTGTGTGCATGCCCAAAATCCAAAGGGGAGAATGGAGGAGAAGGGATTGCAGTGTGACCATCTTCTCTGGAGAATGATTTCTCACATTCTCTTTCTCTGTTTCTCTCCAGCAAGCATGTACATCTTACAGCAAAATGAAAGAGAAAACAATAAAACCACCCCCCCCCAAGAAAAACTCCTCATATATACAGAAAGCAATGTCAACCCACCCCAGTCGGAGCAGGGCTTCCGGCAAAGGAAAGGTACAGTAAGAGGAATATCGCAGGTTTCACAATTTCTCAATATGCTGCTTTTCATATTTAGTGGTGACCAGCAACAGGCTTAATGTTGGCAGCCACACGTCTGTTCCAGTTAAACTGAGTCATTCAATCATTAATTTATTTATTCAACACAATGTTCATTCAAGCCTTCCATGAACTGGGTGCTGGTACTGCGGAGAGGAGCAAGAGATCAGTCACAACCTTGAGGAATTTCCAATTATGTAG
>NW_006159990.1:6934481-6951635 GCF_000334495.1 Tupaia belangeri chinensis | reverse complement strand
AGGGAAAACAGTGACGCAGATAAATAGTACAATGTACTAAATTTTATACTATAGGTGCTTCCAGAGCACAGGAAAAGTTCTTCTCAGTTGAAAAGTTGAGGGAGGCTTTCCAAGTTGATGATGGTGATTATCTTGAAGACTGTGTTGGAGTGAGTCAGTAGAATATGCAGTAAGGAATGACCAGAGTCCTGTTTTCAAGCAGTTATATAGAACTGTGTGTCAGGGTGTAGGTAAGACCATAGAATAAATATGACTTTATTCATCCAACAAGGGTTTATTGTTTATTCATTTGACAAATATTTATTGAACACCTAATCTGTGCTAGGCGCTCTAACAGACATTAGGGATACAGAAGTAAATTAGACAATCTTAAAACTCATCATGGATTGTCAATTCTGGGGAGATATATCTCAGAACAAATATGTATATATTATTGAATAGAATGTACAAATGTATGCAACCAAGCATGAATATTTCATATAAATTTTGTGCTTGCAAGAGCAGCTTTTGGCAATGCCTCTAGACCTCAGGAGAATATACTCATTAATTCTAGAATTGGGGTACTGTGTTGAAAGACTTTAAAGAGTACTAGTAAGGTTTGCATGAAGAATTGAGTGGGGTATGGAGTTGTAAGGAAGGAGGCACAAAAAGTTTGCATTTTCTCTGAAAGGAAATAGAGCACTACATTGAGAGGATTTGAAGCAGGAAAGACATGTATTTAGGATTTTAGAACGATCATTCTGGTGGCAAGTATTCATAAATACTTATGGAGTATCATGAGATCATGCTTTAAAAATATGGTCCTTATAACTGTTTTTCATTTTCTATGCCTGAATTGAATCATTTGATGGTTTTTGTCAATGTCCAAGTAGATAAAGCTAAGTATATAAAATGAACAACCTACATACATACAGTGTATAGACAGGAATATTTACCTTTATGGAATTTATCTTAAAGCTGAGGTCACCAAAATTACCAATTGAGTATAAAATTCAGGACCGCCTTTATTCATACTTGTAATTTATTTATTTTTTTTACATTTCATCATATTTCACATACTTTAGATTGGCTATTTTTCAGAGAGAAATTGTCTGGCTACCAGTAGCTGAAACACATTTAAACTAGCTCAAGCTGTAAGGGGGAATATATTGAATGATTACAAGGGCAAGCAATGTACCCAGACCTTAGAAGGACTATAGCCAGGATACAGAATGAGAATAAGTCTGAGATCACACTTATTCTTTCTGTGTCTCTCTGGTACATATTGGATATTAATTTCATTCTTTGTTGACTCTACAACAAAATTTTCCTTTGTTTGATTTGAAAAAAAATGAGCATATGTATAAAATGTACTCACCATGCAATTTCCTTTTAAATAGTTTAAGCATCACTAGATATATTAGACCATGTCAATTTTTCGGAAGAGAGGATTGCATTGGCAGTTTAGTATGGGGTATGTACTTGCTAAATTCAACTGTTACTGAGAGTTCACTGCCCATTCACTTGGGCTGGGAAGCAGGCTGGTTTTCCAGGGTGTAGAAATGTTCTATAAAATGAGCTAGAGAAGGGGACAATGATTAGATGAAGGAATGTCTAGAATCTCTAACAACTTTCAAAAACAAAACATAGTCTGGCAAATTCCTAATATCAATGGGTATGTTTTTCACAGGAAAAAGACAACTCATTCTTTTTCCAGGTTTCCTTTCTCACTTAGATATTTAATAAAGAATGTAATGCTACATTAGATATGATTAATGCTAGAAACTGAACTTATTTTGTTAAGACAATTTATTGCCTGATTTGCCTGAAATGTTTAGACATTATGAAAGTTTCAGGGACAGCTAGATCTAGCTACTTTGATAACATAAGGAAAAATACGTTTCTCTCCCTCTTTAGATGTTGCTTTCCTTGCTGAAGGCTTTATCCTCAGCTGTGGTCTCTATGCAGTGGTAAAACGGCCCCCATAATCACCTGACTTACACTTTGCTTTAACATTGGTGTATATTGGAAGTATGCTTCTACTCTAAAAGCAATTTAAGCTCCAAAATAAAACAAAATGAAAATAAAAATTGTTTTATTCCTTTTTTTTAACCCACTGAATTGACTTAAGGATGAGGGGAAGTAATTTTTGATTTGAGCTTTCTATGAATTCACTATATGTGAACATTACTAGTAGGATAGCAATACGCAAAATATGAATATTGGGACTGAATATTGCAGAATATAAGATACATAGAATATTACAAGGATTAGACAGTAGTCCTCCCCTTATGCACTGGGGATACATTGCAAGGCCTCCAGTGGAAGCCTAAAACCACAGATAGTACTGAACCCTATAATGTACTGTATTTTTCCCATAATATATATTATAATATATAATATTTTTCATAATATATAATATTATGTATTTATTATTGTATTTATTATATAGCTATATAAAATATATATTTTGGGAAAACAGTATAGTAATAAATAATATATTTTTCCATAATATATTATACACACACACACACATAGTGTAAATATGCTGGACGGAGCTGATTCATGTCTCAGGCATGACAATGGGATAATGCAATATTTTATCATGCTACTCAGAGCAGTGCACAGGTTTAAAATGATTGTTTCTGAAATTTTCCATTGAATATTTTTGGATCACAGTTAACTTCAGGTAACTGAAAATTATGGGAAGCAGAACCATAGATGGGAGGGGATGGCTACTACAAATGCATTAACATAAGGCAGCTTTATTTGTTTATTTATGTCCACTATAAACCACAGCTAAACTGTTTTTATTGATTTTTTTTTAATTTACTTGCCTTGATATATCTTTTCCTGAATCTTAAGTATGAAAATTCTTATTCAGCAGTTTTCAAAAGTTTGTATAGGTAATACCTCAGATTTGCATACCTGGGTTCATGGACTGAACTCTATAATCTCCATTTGTATTTTAGAATAATTGCCCACTATGTGAGAGACAGATGAAAAGATATTGATATTTTAAAAGAAGGGCAGTTAGGAGGCTAAGTTAGAATTAACGGTTGTCTAATTTAGAGGTGAAAAAGGCCTGAATCAGACTGTAGCTATGAAAGTAGGAAGAGAGTGTAAGTATAAGAGGAACGCGATTCTGTGCCAACACATTTTCTTCTAAGTTTTGGCCAATGCTTTTGCTGTATATTGCTGATTTCCATATTTACGTTGTTAACAATGTGGCAAATCTATGTCACAGTCTCCTAATACTTCTATACAATTGATTTTAAGAATCATTTGAATAGGAGAATTCAGACAAGTATAATCTTTTTTTTCCCCAGAAAATAAGAGGATTAGAATGAGAGAGGATGGGATGGTTTATGCTTGCTAGTAAGCAGAGAGGTGGCACATAGTTTAAGTAAGAGATGCCTAGAATAACTCGTGCCAATTTGAAGCTCAGGTTTTGAAAAGGAGGGGGAACTTTGTTTTTAATTTTTTGTTTGTTTCATTTTTAAATTTTAATTATTGGGAGAGAGAGAGGAAGACAAGCATCTCCAACACGGTCTCTGGTTGCAAACTCCCCCATCTTCCCAGCCAGCATCATGCGCACAGGCACCTGGCATGTACAGGTAGAACAGAACACTGACCACGTGGTCTTCCGTGTGGGCGCACCATTGCTAGAGCAGTGTGCTCCCACTGTCCTATCAAGCAGGCCCGAGACTCAGTTCTGACAACAGTTTATTGTTCAGACCATGTTGAGGTTCTCTGTTATGGCTGTAGCCTTAGGAACACTGACCCTTTTTTTTTTTTTTTTTTGTGTGTGTGTCTTTCCAAGTGGTGGTAAATCATCATGGCAGCTGTATGCTGTTGGGCTGCTTTGCTTTAGAACAGTCAAAACCACTTTATTGCAGATGTGAGGCTAACCCAGCACCAACTACATACAGAACAGGTAAGTGCAGTTTTAGAGTACAAAACCGAGTATTGTATTTCACTTTGAGACTTCTCGCTGATTTGTGTAGGATTGCGTTTTCCTGTTCCAAACTCCTTAGCTCACTGCCTCATTTTGCTTACTTTGAAATAAGGTTACTTTCTATTTATCCATCCTGCTCATCTAAGTTAAACAACTCTTTTGTATGTTACAGTTTTCAGTTTTGAGTGTTTTAAGAAGTCAAAGATATTTTATTCATTTTAAAAATGTGTTTGGTGAATAAGGTCATAATTAGCAAGTTATCATGCTATAGATATAAGATGTAGGATGTAAGTATATAATGCAGCACAATAGTACATATTCAGATGGTTATGATAAAGACAGAGGTGGAGAATTAAAAAAAAGACATAGGGATGGAGAGAGAGGTGTGGGTGGAAATTGCTAAATAATGTACGATTCTAGTATTTCCTTTTTCTTCTTTTTCTCTTTTGTTTTCTTTCTCTTTGCTCTTTTTTGGTGCTCTAATAAGAAGAGAGAAGGAGTGTAAAATGTTGCAAATAAGTCAAAAATTGGAGAAGGGAGGAAATGCCACAAGGAATCTAACCTAAATCAATTGTCCTCCATAATCTAATGGCCACTCAGAAACCATAAGTTATTTGAGAGGAATAAGTTTTTTGGTTGTGATGCAGTGACTACCCTAAGTTAAAGATCTTGACCATTAATACCATCTTGGCATCAATTGCTTTAATCTAATTTACATTTATTAATGAAAGAGGCATTAAGTTGGCTTAGTTTTGCCCAAGAGAGAATAATTAGGATCTATAATGGAAGGAAAGAATTTTCTAGGCTAGAAAATTGGGCAATGGTGAGTTTCTAGTTTCTTTTGGTGTCTATTCAGAGCTAAGCATGGAGTCTAGGGTTGTATTACAGAGAATTCAAGTTTTAATTAGAAAACGTGTAAAGTAAGGTTCATTCATTAAAAGCAAAATTATATATCTTAGACACTTACGCAACAAGGAAATATATTGAAAGGATTTGGGAAAGTTTGGAGTTGCCAGCAGAGTCTAATAACCAGGCTTAGAAAAGAGAAAAATACAGATAATTCCAAAAAAGTCCAGTTGAAAAAACCACTTATTTTAGAACATTTTATTGCTACAAAACAAAAAATACAGGCATCTGGATAATGTAGGAGAATAGGGGTTTATTCAGATCATGATTCAGAGGTCCAAGATCCAGAGGTTACTTTTGTGGGGGTCTTGCAGAGTTCTGAGGCATCAAATTGGGAGGCCTAGAGGACAGAGCAGCGGTGTACATCAGTGCCTCTGTCTCATCTCCTCTCTATAAACTCAGCGAGACTCAATCATGGGCGCACTGCTCTGATGACCTTAATCTTAATCTCTTCCCAAAGGCTCATTCAAACCACAGCTGATTAAGTTTTTAATCCTATTAATCCCATCGCAGTCAAATCTTAGTTCATAAATTTGGGGAGACATTCAAACTATAGACATTCAAACTTCAGCACTCCACAGTGCTGAACAGACACCACCCCTGGAAAGGATAAATTCTTGCCTTATTAAATAAGTATTTTTGAAGTATCTGTAAGAGCCAGGCACTAGGGTAATACAGAGAATGAGAAAAGACCCTTGTCTAGAGCAGCTTATATTGTAATGGAAAGTAGACATCAAACTAATAAACACATAGGTGTATAACACTGTGAGTAGTGATAAGTGCTGATAATAAAACAATTTATGAAAGAAAATACGGTAGCAGAACAGAATAATGAGGAAGGAACTAGAGACACCTGCATGAAATGAGCCATGTGGAAGGAATGGAGCAGAGAGAAGAAAAGGTGCAAAATGTATGTAAGGAGCAATGAGGAGGAAGAGTGGCCAGAGCAGAGTGAAGGGGAAGGTGGTGGAAAAATAAAAGAATGTCAAGAGCTCCTCCAACCATAGTATCTCCCCTTAAGAGTTAAAGTCTCCGTAGAGGGAATCCATAATATTGGCAGAGCTTAAAACCTGCGTTCATTCTTTTTTTCTTTCTTTTGGAGAGGTTTTTTTCTATAGGGCGTGTGCACTCTCCAGACAGAGAGAGACAGAGAGACAGAAAGTGAGAAATCACCCCCTGGGGAGATGACCATGCCGCAATCCCTTCTCCTCCATTCTCCTCTTGGGATCTTGGGCATGCACGCACACACGCCCAGCGTGAGTTTTAAGCCACCGGGTCCAGGATGTGAACCACGGTCGACTATATGGGAGTCCAGCAACATAGCCATTACCCTAACTGCTGGTTCAAACCTGCGCTCATTCTTTGGATGAAGAAGGAAGACCACCACAAACTGGTAGGAGGACTTTATATGTCTTCAAAAAGTTCATGGGAAAATAGAATTTATTTTGGTGCAAAAAAAATTCAAACCCATGCATAGTTATTTTTAAAAAATTTGTAACAGAGAGTATGTGCGCATGTAAGTGAGAGACAGAAAGAGAGAAACACCACCAATAGGGTTTGCACAGGTCTCCTCCCCAACCGTCCAGCTGGCATCTTGGACACTCATGGACGAGGCATATTTCCAGGCCAACCTGAGGATTTGAACTATGGACAACCATGCAGTCCAATACACCATGAACAATGCTACCTTCTTGGACCCATAGTTTTTCTATAATATGCATTTATAATAATATTTTTGAAAAAGTTTATATCTTCCATGAGTAAAAGACACAGAGAGACAGTGTTAGAACCCCCCAGTAGGGCTTTGAATCTGTGATCCACTTTCAGCCTTAGCCAACTGCGGATCATGGGCGTGTGCGAACCTGGTCTACTCAGGAAGGTATCCAGCTGAAAACCTGGACACTTCCTGTATGGGTCAGCCTCTTAGAGTGTAAGTGTTTTACTGCTGTGCCACTGCCTCCGTAATGTGAATTTTCTATACACTTTTGGAACACCTCTTGTAAATGGCTTGTTAGCATCCCAAGGGAGAGATCAGGGCAGTTGAGATGTCATCCTCACAAATGAGGAGAGGTAGAGTCCAAAGGAGAAAATTTAAATATAGTCAGGAAGGAGGATGAATGGCTGGAGCTGAGCAACAAATGTCTCCATGACTGGTTAGCTTGAGTGAGTGTTTTCTACACCAGGATCAGTTGAGGGATAAAAGTGAAAGAATCGAATCAAAAGGGAAAAGAAAAAAGAGTTGACAAAGAAGTAAGAAGCCTTACCTCTATCATAGGTCCACATCTCCCTTCTGGCTTCTCCTATCTTCTACTCTCTGTCATCATGTAAGCTGTACTCAGGTTGGTCACGGGGAAGAGGCAACTCCTGGGGAAATGTTTATTACAAGGGATGATGTAGTGGGGAATAAAGGGACACAGACGACTGACTTATCACAGCTGAAACTCTAGGACATCTGGCACATACTGGACACCTGCAGTAGCAACTCTAGGAGGCCGCCCTCGGAATGAGTTTGTCCATTATTCTTTCATTCACAAGAATCAACTTCTTTCTGACTCTTCTACTGAAACAATCTTCTTCAATCCCATTGCCGACTCCTCCTGGCTCTTTGAGGGCTTCTGCATACAGCTTTTCCAGAACCCATCACATGGGCTCTGCTTCTCATTTAATCACCTTTGAGTATCTTACATTCAAACTGCCTGAGAGAAGATCCTGTAAGATCACTTGGTTGTCCCTATTTATTATGGTCTTGCTATTGTGTGAATTTCTCACCCTGGGTGACTGCTACAGGCTGCTGGCTAACCCACATAGGGGGTGCCTACTTTTTTTTTTTTTTAAGGTTTTTGCCTTAGACCGTGTGTACTCACTGGAGAGAGAGAGAGAGATACAGAGACAGTGAGGGAGAAAGTGAGAAATGATCCCCTGGGGGGAGACTATGTTGCTATCACTTCTCCTCTATTCTCCTCCCAGGATCCTGGGCACGCACATGTGCCCAGCATGGTTTTCAAGCCACTGGTCTGGTATCCCAACTGCAGTCAGCCATGCAATCAGCCATGCAGGAGTCCAGCGACATAACCTCTGTGCCTTCTACTGGCCCCAGTAGTGCCTTTGATTCCGATGCTAATCCTTGGTTTAGGCACCTCGGAAGGATGATGGGGTCTTAGAAACCAAGGATCGTATCTAAGAAACTGTTCATGCATGTGTTATTCAGAAGGAACTGGTGAGGGTGGGAGGTGCCCAGAGATTCTTAGAAATTATTCTAGTGCTAAAATAATACTAACTTCAATATAGAATGCCTTCTGTGTGATAGACATTTACAGCACATTATTTCTGGCTCTTATAACAACCTTACTGTGTAAGCATTATTATTCCTATTTTTAACCTCCCAAATCATACAGCCAATAAATAGGTAAGATAGAATTTAAATCCAAAGTCTATGTTTTCTTCGACAACTTTTTATATTAGAGTTCTTGTAGTATATGGACCTCTGAGCAAGCAAAAGGCATTTTGTAAAGTAGTAGGTCCATGTAGTTTAAAAGAGTCAAAATAATTTTGATCGGCTATAAGGCAGTATGCATTCATTCATCTATTAATTCATGAATGATTGTTCATGGACTCTGCGTGCAAGAGCGTAAAGCAATCAAATTATGAGCAAGAATAATCTTCCTAGATACAAATCCAAGTGGTTTCATATAAAACAATACCTACTGTGTTGTTTTGCAATGAGAATGTCTGAATACTAACTATGACAATCTGGGAAATACTTCTTTGCAATGTTCAACAGAGAGACCTATTTAATAATAAAGGAATAATGGATGGGACCAGCAGTTAGCATAATGGCTATGTCGTTGAACTCCCATGTAGCTGACTGCGGTTCGAGGCCCGGATCTGGTAGCTTAAACTCACGCCGTGCGCCTGTGCGTGCGTGCCCAAGATCCTGAGAGGAGAATGGAGGAGAAGGGATTGCGGTGTGGCCATCCCCCCTGGGGGGTGGTTTCTTGCTTTCTGTCTCTCTGTCTTTATTGGCGAGTGCACGTGCTCTATAGCAAAAACCTCTTAAAAATAAAAAAGAAGTGAAAAAGAAAATAAAAAGTAAAATAATAATAATAAAGGAATAATGGAGAAAGGAATCTCATAGGGAAAAATTCAAGTAAAATACTCCCTGTAAATCTTGAAATAATAAGAGGAAAGAGTAACAATGTTATCTTATTCCTGGGACCCATGAAAAACTATTGTCCCAGAATAGTTTCTCAATGGTAACAGGATTGTGCTCTATAAAGCCAAGTGAATAAATGTTAAGAAACAAAGCTTTCTTTTAAAATAATGCCATTTGTCTTGTGAAAGAATTATCAATGGAAAGAAACAATTAATATGCAAAAAATGTAGAGGCTTTGTCTTTTTTTTTTTTTTGTCCAAAACAAGAAAATTGGTATTAACAGGGGATAAGGTGTTGTGTATAAATCCTAATTAAGTAGGTATAAATTGACAAGCACCGAACCCTAACATGCCATTGTAGCTGATGGGCTGACACAGCTGTACCGTGCTTGGTCAATGACAAGAAACTCAAGAGAAATGCAAGTTTGGGGCACTTGTCCCCTGCATAAACCCCAGAGATTTAATAAGCTTTCAGAATAACTCTTAAGAATCTTTAGCCAGTCTTACTTTTTAAAATGGTAAAGAAAATGACCACATCTAAATGTAGTTTGATAAAAGGCCAATTGTGGGGATATATTAAAGCAGTTTTGAGAAGAGGGTTGTTCATAGATCTGTAGCTGCTGCCAGCTAATTGTTAAATTCCAACATCACTTTAACACCTAAAAGTGCCCATCATGGCCTGCCTCATGTTCCTGGACTAATTTCTCTACAATTGTAAGCCACCTCACACTTACGGCTAGCTGAAAGACTATGGGATGTAAATTTAGCCACAGATTTTTTTCTTTTTACTTTTTCATTTTTAAGGCAGTTTTAGTACTACTGTCTTTATAGAAATAGTCAAGAATATAAATATTACATTATTAGAAAAGTCATAATTCATTTTTGCATAGAAAAACACATTCCGACTTTTCTCATGACCCAATATATCTACCAGGTATCAACTAAGAGACAATTAAAAGTGAGTCAGCAATTAACTCACATATAAAAGGCCGGGTTTCCACTCTCCCTGATGGCTTAGATAACACTTATTGAAAATAAAAAATAATAAGTAGAATAAAAAAATGCATTAGAAATAGAAGTTCTGTGAGGAAAAGTACATCACTTATGGAACTTGGTATGTTGCTTTTAGCTCATGAATTTAACATGAAAAATGTCTATTGATTTTGTTTTTCAGACTGTAGTTTTTCAAATTTTTTCTTCCTTAGCAATGCTGTCACCTACTTATCTTGTAGGGGCTGCTGTTCAAAGAGGATGTTGTGAACATAAGATAGTGAAGAAAGATTCCATGAACCATAAGGAGAACCATCTGTAGCACTGTGGTTTGTGCCGTTTTGAGGTCATGCTAGATAAAGAAATGAAAGATCTGGCTGGTTTTGTCCAGGAAGTTTCCTGAAGATGATTGAAACCTTGATTAGCTTGAGCTGTGGACAGAGGGAGAGCTTTGTCTTTCTCTTCCTATCTCCAGCTTGTGTAGAAAATAGTTATTTTTTAGTTAGGAGATTATGAAGAAAATCTGGACCATGGTAATCTTTTGAATGGTGACATGAAGTTAGGATTAAGATGCTGGAGGCTTCTTTTTAGATATATGGGGAAGTGCAGCAGGAGGGCATATCAGAGATGCACTGGTGCCTAATTGCCAAATGTTTGAGGTCTTTAGCTAATGGTGTGCTAGAAGAACTAGCATTTTCTGATTAACTTTTTAGAAGTGTCAGAAATGCTTTTCAACACATAGGTTATAACATTAATTACAGTGTAAAAAAAACTCTTGTGTGTCTTCTGGCTTCAAAATCAGAGGGTCTTTTTTTTTTTTTCTTTTTTTTGGAGAGGTTTTTGCCATAGGGCGTGTGTGCTCACCAGACAGACAGAGAGACAGAGAGACAGAAAGCGAGAAATCACCTCCCAGGGGGGATGGCCACACTGCAATCCCTTCTCCTACATTCTCCTCTCGGGATCTTGGGCACGCACACACACGTGCCTGGCGTGAGTTTAAGCCACCGGGTCCGGGACGTGAACTGTGGTCGACTACATGGGAGTCCAACGACACAGCCATTATGCTAACTGCTGGTCCCGAAAATCAGAGGGTCTTAGCATCCTCCAAATCCCCAGTGATGATAGGAAGGTGACTTTCAAAATTCAGACCAATTCCTTCCTAAACAAAGTGATCCCCCTCTGCATTCTGTGGCATCAGAGAGCATCCCTGCAACTGATGCTGTGTATGCTGTGACTGTTCATTTGAACCCAAATCAGGTGCATGGGAGAACAACTGTTTCTTCTGAGAATATAATTTGCAGTTTTCTATCTTTTATTTAAAGCGATGGGATAATTGAGAGAAAAAATACCCACCTCATCTTGTCTTTATTGCTATTCATTGCTTATTATGTGGGAGGGGGATAGGTGCGGTGTGCTCTTCCTTTCTCTTTCTTTTTTTCTTTCTTTTCCTTCCTTCTTTTTCTTTCTTTCTTCCTTTGTTCTTTCGGCATGGTCTCACTGTGTCATGATCCTCATTCCTCAGCTTCTCAAACAGCTGGCAATACCAACTCATACCACGATGCCTCGCTTTTTGGAGAGGCCAAGACTTGAACTTCCCTGTAGCCTCAGCCAGCTGAGCAGCAGCATGGGCCTCTAAGGGAGTTTTTAATAAAAGTCCCGCAGACTTTGGCTGCTCTAATTATGTCACTATATTAAAGGAATTGCTTTGACCTGAGAACAACCAACCCAACTTGCAAAGTTTTGAATACAGGATTTGCTCTACCACAGCCAAAAGCTCTACAGTGGTGCTACAGCATGATTAGCGCTTTGATGTCCTCTTGAAGAAAATGTCAGTTCAGAAACCTGAAGTGTTTGCTAATGATAAGGGCCCAACTGTCCCATAAAACTAGGAAAGTGATATTTGTTGTCTATTTCAAGAACTGGAAATGAAATTTTCTTTCTTTTCCTTCCTTCTTTTTCTTTCTTTCTTCCTTTGTTCTTTCGGCATGGTCTCACTGTGTCATGATCCTCATTCCTCAGCTTCTCAAACAGCTGGCAATACCAACTCATACCACGATGCCTCGCTTTTTGGAGAGGCCAAGACTTGAACTTCCCTGTAGCCTCAGCCAGCTGAGCAGCAGCATGGGCCTCTAAGGGAGTTTTTAATAAAAGTCCCGCAGACTTTGGCTGCTCTAATTATGTCACTATATTAAAGGAATTGCTTTGACCTGAGAACAACCAACCCAACTTGCAAAGTTTTGAATACAGGATTTGCTCTACCACAGCCAAAAGCTCTACAGTGGTGCTACAGCATGATTAGCGCTTTGATGTCCTCTTGAAGAAAATGTCAGTTCAGAAACCTGAAGTGTTTGCTAATGATAAGGGCCCAACTGTCCCATAAAACTAGGAAAGTGATATTTGTTGTCTATTTCAAGAACTGGAAATGAAAATCTTAATGATACAGGAAATGCTCTTCAAAGGCCAAGAAGCCTTAGTGAAAGATAAGAGGATCAATCAGTCTTAAATATGAGTTTACTAAGAGTAAGAGGAATGCTACCAGCATGTATATGTATTTCAAAAGGAATGAATAAAATTCAGCAATAGTGTTAATTTTACTTTGAAGTATATAATGAAACCCCTCAAGTACCTAGACTTTAACACGCCTTTCTCAAAATGACCAAAATTTCCATTTTTGAGCATTTCTCTTTTTGCTTTTTTCCGTTTCCTAAGTCTTAACAGAATTTTAAAAGAACAGCTAATAAATGAAGTATACTTCAGTTTCATGTAATGGATTGGATCAGAAGAGAACTGATAAGATGATATTGGAAAAGCAGGTGGGGGGTCAAAAAACTGCAAAAGTGCTGAACTGTGTGGGTTCAATTGATTCCTGGCTGCAGACCTGCAGTCCCCGGTTATTCCAGCTAATGGGAGGAAGGCTCTGCCTGCTCTGTTACAATTGCCAGCTCTCCCCTTGGGACTGGTTACCAGCAGGGCCAGAGGTGATGAGGGGGAGATAAGGCCAATTAAGAATTCAGAGTGGGGAAGCAGGAAACAGAAGCCACAGGGAGAATTCCAAAGGGGAAGACGGAAATGAAACTGTGGGTCACTGTAAGCATTCAAGCTAGAATACAAATATGAGTTTTAAACCTGCTCTGAGAAACTCATTTTAGTGGAAGACAGGATCAAAGGAGGCTGATGCTTTGCAATGTGGTTTCTAAAGGCGAGGCACAAGAGCAGAATAACTGAGTAGAAACTTGTCATTAAAACCTAGCCCGATGCTTTAGCATCCTTTCTGTGTTTTTGGCACACTTTAGGATAGTAGACATTTTGGTGTTGTACTTGAAGAATTGAAAAGCTCCAAACAAAACTAAGCAATTCAGCAATAATTTCAACACAATCACTGCTACAGTGTAACTATTGTATAATAGCAGGATCCACAATAGCACCCTAGTGATTGAGGGCGAGGAGGACTGTGGGGAATAGTCAGACAGATCCAGGTTTAGACACTGGCTCCGGTGACCTCAGGCCATCGGTTCATGACTGTAATCATCAGAAAGATTCTGCACCTGTAAAATGGGGAAGAAGGGTAGACTAGCCCTTGACATGTGAGTGCTCATCAACATGCCATTCTGATTTCTATTCCACCCATCTCCTACCTGTTCACTGCCCACTATCCTCCAGCACTTTCAGTGCTCCAGAGGCCAAATTCCTACCGGGCCCATCAGTTTGAAATATTTCCTGGACAAAGGTGTGCTGTCTTCTATCTTACTTAAAGCAAGTTATAGTTTTGCTCTTACCAAACAATAAAACACACTCAACAGAAGTCCTGCTTGACATCTATTGTGAATAAAATATACACATTAAAGTAGCAAAGACCAATTTCATCCATTGAACAAAATTTGGCATCATGTCTGAAAGGGATTCACAGTTTACCAGGGGGGCTTGAGTTTTCCCATTAAATCAAGGCTTCCCTTTTCCCTAAATGATAGGCCAATAAATTTCTTATTTTGTCTCCAAGCTGAATACTGACAGGCACTATAGAAAGTATTTTCTGTATATTATCTAAATTTTCATTTTTTTGAAAACAACTTTTGAAGTAGATAATGTGCTGTTTTTTTCAAAAATCACTTTATAGAGAAGAAAAGTAAGGGTTAGAAAGATTAAGCAACAGCAAGACTAGGTCTTTAAAACATCAATACTTCTGCTCTAACTCTGGTTTTCAGTCTTCAACAAACATCAGAATTGCCTGGGGGCGTTGGAAGATGGTGCTCTGAAGTCCGGATTGTTGGGATCCACCCCTAGAATTTTCCTTTGGTAGGTCTGGCTTGAGGATGGAGAATTTGCGTTTCTAAGTTTCTCACGATGCTAAAGTGGCTGGTCCTGGGACCACACTTCTAGAAACATTTCTGTAATTTCTCCTCAAATCTTAGTTGAGCCCCTCCAAAAACCACATGAAAATATAACACTTTTTAGATGGAATTAGAAATAACTCTTCGTTAGGAAAATGATAACACTAGTCCTAAATTAGTTACAGGCACAACAAACTCTGTCTTAGGTAACTTCTCCAACCAATGAAGGTATTTTGTCGTGAGTTTTGTATTTCCTACCATGCCTAGGGCATGTGACTTTGGGACTAGATTGCCTAACTTTGTGATTTACTGTTGTCAGTTGAGATCAAATACTTCTGTGCTTAGTACAATAGTGCAAGAAATGAAATGGTGGTGGTTTGTCAATGGTAACACCACTGGTAAGATGTTTGTTTCTGAGGTTTTCAAAATTGCTTTAGAAAGCCTTGGGGCAGAAAGCTTCACTTAATTAAAATATTTTAAATCAAACCACAAGAACTTCAGTTCATAAAGCCTCAGGGTATAGCCAGCAATTGTAAGAAACTCAAATAAGAATAGGGTAGATAAATGTAAAAATATGGGGTATAACTTTTTGGCATTCTTTGTTTGCTGGGTTGAAATAATTAGATGACAGAAATACTAACTGAAAATCTTTAGTTGACTGTTGGAATTCTGAGGCTATTTATTAACTGCTACACTACTGATTAGTGTAGCACTACTGATCACGTAGCATTGGGAATAATGTTCCCAGGATACTCAGTGAAGAACAGATTTTCTTTGAAAATAACTTTAGGAAGTATTGTACCAGTCTTTCAGAAATAGACATTCCTCATTTGCTTAGGGAAATCTCTGGTGAATTTTACATAGCGACCTGCTTAGCTTGGTTTAAATCATCATTTCCATTCCCTAAGATGTATCGAGCACAGAGCTTTTCACTTCCTTCCCTCCTCCCCAAATTACAGTTTATCGTATCCTATGAAACTGAAAAGAAAACATTTCAGGGAACACCATCGTTACTTTAAAACTAGTATTGCCATTGAACCTATTATATGTGTATTGCAAAGTCCTGCTCCCATCTACCATCGATTCTCACTATTTCCTAAGTGTTGCCTATGTTTTCTTTGCTTAAATAAGGACTTGAACATGCTAAGACACCACTTGATGACTGAAGTAAGCAGCCAGAGATGCTTGGGTCGCTTTCGAGTTTATCAATAAGTACGATTCAGTGAATCCATATCTTAATCCATAAACTTGTCCCCCCTGAAAAGATCAGTGTAAATTGTGAAAAGATCACCTTATACATTGGGTGCTGCATAGAAAAGGTCTTTGGGTTAGTTTATTTGATCACCAGAAAGAGATAATTTATAATTACAATAGCACTTGTTTATTTGTTAAACGTAACTAAATGGGCTGAAAACTACTTACTTGCTCAAACATCAGATGGATGTTTTTCTCTTTGAAAATATTAATTTGCTTAGCAAATCCACTTTTCCTCAGCACAGGAATGTAATCTTCAGTCACTTTTCCCCTAGCTAAGGAAAGGTAAACTTTAACCTAACCGTTTTTCTAATTATCACACGTTTTGAATTAATGGGGTCCAAATTAATTAAGGTTTTATTATAGTTTCATCCTTAGGAGACAAGGTTTCATTTCCCTCTTTTGAGGTATTTTCCACCTGAATCAAAAGAAGATTAACCTCACTACTCTCATTGCTTAAAGCCAATGGGTTTCAACTTCTTTTTTCTTCTCCAACATACCTGAGGGTTACGAAACACTCCTTCTGAAAGGAAAAGATGAGGTGTGTGGGGGGCTATAATTAGGAAAATCTCCCCAGGTGATTCTGATAAGCTCCCTGCCCCTTCTTGAGAATCCTGGCATTAAGCCTTTGATTAAAAACTTGTAACCCTCAGGCAAGAGTGGAACTGGGACAGGAAGGGCAGTGGAGGCCTTGACAGGACTCCAGCTAGGCAGGGACTCAGCTGGCAGGGGGTTTTGTCACAAGAGGTCAGCTATGGCATGGAGAATCAAAAAGATAGCAGGCTAGCCAGCCAACTAACATACGGCAGAAAATCACCCGGAGCATTATTAGCACTGCTAGCTGTCTCCATCATGTGAACTGAACACTGGGTGTTGATAACCCAAGAGCAGCCAGAGGAAGAAGGTTGAAGGTTTCAGACAAAACTTGCCTTTGGTAAAATCAGAGGCAGAGATTTACATTTAATCTGCTTGATGTTGGATCTGTGAATGAGATGGAAAAAATAACGTCACCCATGTACTTCCCACCCTTTCTCCAACCTCAGCCACCGTTCCCTGAAGCCTACGATAAAGAATTACGCTGCTGGATACGACTTCACAAATGACATAGGTAGCTACAAAACTAAGGAGTGGCTAAAATATGGTATTTAGGAGAAGCTATCTGTGTAACAAAATATTAAGAGAATTATCAGTTAATATTAAATTACATATTCATTGTTTTCATTCCCTAGTATAACAAATAAAATGCCTTCAACAAATTCATGGAAACATAGTTAAAGTATGAGTTTATTTTGGTGCAAAAAACAATTGTAACATGTACTTTCTACGAACTTTTTGAAGGACCCTCATAGTTTTTGAAAGTTTTAATGAAATAAAACAGCTGGCAGTTATGAGTAGATATTCAAGTTTGCTCTTAATGTTTGAGTAAAATATTAAGTATGTGTAAGGTACATACATATTTCCTTAGATATTGGTGTACTGCATCTTAAAGACTATTAAACATGAAGATTTTGGGGGAAATAACCTGTCCTTACCTAGTGTTCTTACTGTTTTATCCTATTCCAAGCTTAGTTGGATGCTTATTTCATA
>NW_006159990.1:6929089-6934450 GCF_000334495.1 Tupaia belangeri chinensis | reverse complement strand
GAAGACTAATATGAAAGCAGTTCTTCCCTCTTGTCAAGAAAATCTTACTGGCTGTTAGGTTTACTTATCACAGTGACTTGGGTTTGGGTGACCAGGATTGGGCTGGTTGTCAAAAGATCTATTTTCTCATAGTCTGTGAGCACAAGAAAATCACTTTAACTCTCTGAATTTTAGTTTCCTTATCTGTTGAATAAAGGGCTTCTTCCTAAGGCTATTGTCCATGATAGGTCAGTGACATCTGACTTAAGTTTTAGGCGTTGGACACTAGGTGGTGATGTTGTGTTGCATTTTAAAGAAGTCTAGCTCCGAAGGAGTCAAAATCTAAATTTAGACTCCTTGTTTTCTCAGGTTTTAATAAACATGGCTTATGATTAATAAAACCCTATCTATGAAACAAATGTAATTGAGTATGAAAATAACATAAAGAGAAGAAGAGACCAAAAATAAGCTTTGCAGGCTTTTTGACATACTGGATCTAAAAACATTGAGTCTTAGTTACCTTAATCGTCTGATGTCCAAAGTCCCTAACTCTTTCCACATCGTATTTTGTGTAACGTATGGATCTATTGAAGCTTCATTGGCAGGCCTTGCTCCTGATGCCAACATTCTGTTTCTTATTCATCTCTTTTATTCAACATCTCAGGTTTCTAAAACTAGTCTCCTTGAAAGACTTTGTGAGACTTTAGGCTTCCTGTTGAGATGTCAGAAATTTATGAGTTGATGCAATTTTTATTCAGGAGAAAATTCTCTAAGAATACATTCTGTCATTATAGGTAGAAAGGCCTAAGAATGATTCTTTCAGAAGATTCTTCATCAAAGATTTACTACTTGTCTATAAAATCAGCAATGGAAGGAGAATGGGTTTCCTAAAATGGAGGCAGCTTCTTCTGGAGGTTTAGTGCTGTACATGGAGACCCAGACCCACATGGCTGAACACAATTGGAGTCCTAGCCTGGCAGCCTGAAAAACGCATGGGACATGTGAGTGTATTTCCAGAATCCTGATGAGGTGGAGAAATGGAGGAAGATGGACTGCTGCATGACCAAGTTCCAATGGTATTCTTTCCCTCCCTCCTGCCCTCCTTCTCTTTCTCTCTGGAGAGTGCAAATGCCCACGAGCAATAATATTTTTTAATTAAAGAAAAAAACAAGTTTATTTTACAACCAAAGAATTAAAAATCCATGCAATGTATTACATTGTTGGAAAAGTCATGAAGCATTTTTGCATAGAAAAGCAGAAAAATACATCAACCAAATACATTGTCCATGAAGTTTCTGAGGACCCCTTATAAACATACCTAGAACTTCATTTTTTGGGGTCCTCCATTTTCTGTTCTGACTCTGCTCATTTTTGGATGGTTTTACACTGAGTGATGGTAATCATCCATCCCAGCTCCTTTACTGATGAAGGACAACTTGTTCATGAAAGGAGAAGCCAAGTTAAACCTCTATCACCCTGGGTCTGGGTCCCCCCCCCACCACCACCACAGGAATATATGCAATGGAAAGGAATATATTCATTTTGAACAATTTAACATATTTTCACATAATTATCCCCATCCAAAAAATATGTACATTTTCACCATAGCGGCATACTCCTTTGTTGACATGAATGAGTAATTGGATACAGGAAAGTCCAATCAGTAGTGATCTTGTATGCTGTGTCAGAGAGGGAGCACTACCAGACAGAGCCGGGAAAACAGCTCCTTCAGACCTGGTTGTCCTGATTTATTAAACTGGCAGATCTGAGTCTCATGATAGGTTGAGTCATTGTATTACATGACCTAATTTTGGATCTCAGTCAGAGAGGGTAGATCTCTGCTATCTTTTGGCTAGATGACACAATCAATCGTCACTTTTCTTTGACTTACACACTTGAACACATTGAAATGTAATTCATCTGAGACTTATGAAAAGAAAAATGGTTTTAAATCTAAAAATGTTCCATTCCATGCAGATAAGGCTGAAGGAAAATTAACTCAACTCTTATAATACTCTAGTTTAAGGCTAAAAGAGACTCTTTCACATACTCCTGAGATATTTGCCTCAAGGAATAGTCTCACTGCCGCCTCAGAAACTTGAGGCATAGATAAGCTCTCTGAGGACCTGAAACTCCAAATTCACAAATTAAAATTTTTACATGCTTTCTCCATTCATTTTGCAATAAAAGAAATACAGCTAAGGAACACAAAGAACAAAAAAACTTTGAGACAAATGCAAAAATTAACTTGGAGTTTATTTTATATAGCCAGAAGAGTGGACTCATTGGGGTAGCACAAAGACCATTTTTTAAATGAATTGAGTCTGTACTCGGGTGATAGCGAGGAGATAAATAAAATGTAGAACCTGGCACAAATGAATAGAAATCCTTGCAGCTTCTCAAACCAGGTTCTTTTAGCCGCATTTTGTAGTTACAACAGAATAGTTTAAAAGACCAGAATAAATGTGACCTAAACATTTGTTAGCCTTAGGTTTACAAGTACAATTTGAATTATACTGTTCCAAATAGGTAAAGAAAACCATGAGAATAAATACATAATAGCTTAGCATTACACTTAGACTGTAGCACACTAACTGAATAAGCCCTATATTTAAAATGCATTTCAAATGTTATTTAGGGCATTTGGGTATCATTTCTCCCTAGATACAGCAGATAATGGCAAATCCAGGAGGACCTGGCAAGAGAATTTCATCAGACGCAATAAACAGGTAGAGTGAAAACTGATTATATTCTGATTTATGTAGTTCATTCATGTTCTGGGCCGTTTGTTCTGGAAAATGTACATTCCCTGATTCAAAAATTTCTATAAAGGTGATTTGGTGAGAAAAAATAAAGGCTTTCTGTCTTGAGTACTGTACAGCTTTTCATCATATTCTCTGTGTTCTGCTCCGTGTCTTCTATGTGAAGCTTTTCAACCTCTAGTATGATTGTTTTCTAAGGATGATTTTTATCAAGAAAAAAATGCAAGGCATGAAAAGGAATTCAAACCTTAGTTCTAATTTATTTTATTTTGTCTTATTTTTATCTAAGGTGGTTGAGAGAAAATAAAAAGGAACTTTTCCAAACAAATTTAGTCTTTGATATTTATGGGTAAAATAAGAATGAGTCCCTGTCTAGCATGCAAACAGTCAGCGTGGTGAGAAATCAGAGTTCTTCGCATCACTGTGAGAAGGAAGCTTTTGTCACAATGTCTTCACGGTGGAAGGGGGGCCTCAATGCTGCTGCAGTGAGAAACTAGGGTCACGTGTCACACTGATATCAGTCTCTCCTCCAGCAGAGATGACTCAGAGTTGCCAGAACTACTCAATCTAGGGCTTATATAGCAGTGGGTGAGCAAGTCACTTAGGGGAAATCATGCATTAAATAATTGGTTAGGTGAAGAATGGGTGTTGGGCAGGTGTGCAGGGTCTTCGGCAGGATATAGAGAATAAGTAAAATAGGAAAGAGGAAGGAGTCAGTCAGGCGAGGACGCAGGTGGCAGGAGCTGGGTGTTCTTGGCTAAGGACACAAAGCACATGGAGACGGAAAGCAAGCAAGAACATGGCATGTGATCAAGGTGTGTTGAGCAAGGGCCATGCCTTGCTAAGACTTATGGGCCATATTGAAAGTATTGGCCTTTAGCCTGAGAATAATGGGAACATTCAATTATAGGGAAAGTGTGCTTCACAAAGTTTGTGGAAAATGGAATTAAAGCATGAGTTTATTTTGGTGTGAAAAATTGTCAAAATGCCTTACATAGGTTTTTCATGGTATGCATTTTTTTTTAACTTTTAGAAGAAGTCTTATATATTTTTTTTTGAGAGATTGTGTGTCCTCACTGGAGAGACAGAGACTAAGAGATAGAAAGTGAGAAATCACTTCCCAAGGCGGATAGTCACGCAACAATCCTTTCTCCTCCATTCTCCTCTTGGAATTTTGGTCACGGATGCACATGTGCCAGGCATGAGTTTTAAGTCACCCAATCCAGGACTTGAACCTAGGTCGACTACATGGGAGTCCAGTGACATAACCATTACACCATCTGCTGGTCTTTGTATTTTAAAGAGTGACATAATCAGTTTTGCCTTTATAATAATCTGATTGTGTTGTACTATATTCAGAAGTTCAAATTTTTCTGTTATTTCTAAGTTACTAGAGGAAAAATCTAATTTTGATTCTTGTATATAATCGCACAAATTCACTCAAGTTGGAAACTGACTTTATTACCTAATCTGGAGAAGGCTATTAGACTTGTACACAGATACAGAACTTTGTATTATGGGAACTAAAATTGTAAAAAGATAGTCAATTTATTTTTAAAAACCTGCTTATTGAAAGAAGCATTTAAAAAGCAACCTTTGTAGTGTTTCAATATTTATTCTGGTAAGTTTAAATATAGTTTTGATAGGATAATAATATACTCATTTGACCAACTCTCCTAATTTCTAATACTGTAATTTTTCTTATATGCTTTATTTAATCTTAAAAATCCAATAAGCAATTTAAGATAGAGATATAAAGACTCATTACACTATATGGACCCACCACAAAGTCAATAAGCAATCGACTTACTGAACCCTCTGAGATATGATATTTTTAAATGCAGTAACGTGAACGGGAAAATGTATTGGAAGTTAGATCAGTTTAATTCTGGTTTGTATGGATATTGTGGAGCCTAGATACATCGTTCTCATGGCCATCTTTTCATTTTAGTTTCTAAAATAAGAATTCTGTCATCTGCTAACATTATCAAGTGAACATAAGTTTCTCTCTCTGTATGTAGGTGCACATGCACACTTACTCAGTTGTGCAAGAAATATTATATTAGTCTCTTAAAAATGGATAAAGTACTTCCTGAGTGTGCACCACACCAGGGTGGAAGGGAATTCAGTTTCATTCCTTATTGGGTCTCTCTCCCCAAGCAAGTTGGTAAGAGAGCCCGGAATTTTATATGCAGCAGCCTGTTCAAAGAAATCCTTTTGCTTAAGCCCACAATAGTCACCCTGATATTGGCATAGTTTGTAGAGATGGGTTCTGCTTGTTCCTAGCTGGGCTTGGTTCCAGCAACCTCTGCTGAGCCTGAGAACTCCGAACCTGCTTTCCTCGGGACACCACCGAACAACTGCTCTGTGGCCCTGAGATCTTCACGGGATATGCCAAGGAGAAAATTGTAAATTCTGGTATTTTCAACTTCCTACTTGGTCTTGGAAAATATCTAAGAATTTAAGCTTTTGAAAGTCAGGGGATAGCTCAGGGATGATTTTTAGCCAACTTTTGCTTTTAGTTCCTCAACAGAGGACACAGAAAGACATTCTTAGACTAGGGAAAAGAAAAAATGTAGGAAAAAAACCCACAAAAAACAAGAAAACCTGAAACAAGATA
>NW_006159990.1:6890919-6928132 GCF_000334495.1 Tupaia belangeri chinensis | reverse complement strand
ATATATATATATATTTAGAGGTTTTTCACTGTAGGGCGCGTGCGCTCGCCAGACAGACAGAGAGAGACATAGAGACAGAAAGCGAGAAATCACCCCCCAGAGGGGATGGTCACGCCGCAATCCCTTCTCCTCCATTCTCCTCTCGGGATCTTGGGCACGCACGCACACGCGCCTGGCGTGAGTTTTAAGCCACCGGGTCCGGGACGCGAACTGCGGTCGACTATGTGGGAGTCCAGCGACATAGCCATTACGCTAACTGCTGGTTCCCATTGAAACAAGATATCTTAAAGATTACTCTGTCAATATGTCCTTTTGCTTTCTTCCGTCTAGCTAACTTACTGGGTGTTAAGAGTTCTGAATGTTGAGATTGTATATATCTGTCATCTCTATTTTCTATCTACACACACACACACAAATTAAAATAATCATGAAGCAATAGCGAGAAAAACAACCTAGCACTTGTATGCTCTTCGTATGCCATACCATCACAAAGCTGAGTGACATGTTTTGTCCCCTTGTCTTCTCTCAGCCCCATGAGGCAGGCACTAGGGTCCCTACCTCAGAGGTAAGGAAATTGTAGCTTCCCAGGGTCCCACAGGTCCTACATGGTGGGGCTGGACTTGCTCTGTCTTCAGAGCCACCCTCTTAACCGGCACTCGGCTTTCACTTCTCTCCTAGGATTCACACTTCCCACTTTGGGAGGTGAGGCTTTTCACTAGGATAAACTTCCCTCTCTCAGCTTCAAAGCAACAGGATGAAAAAACGTAAGGAACATGCTGTTTTTTTTTTTTTTTCTTACTACAAAAGTTCTTCTGGTGCAAATTTCCAGTGGACTGCATATCACATGAAGGCCCGTTAAAGCCGGTCAGAGTGTGAAATTGGATTTGGGATACAATTAACTTTAAAGACTTGATGGCATTGCTGATTTTTAACATGGGATCTAACATGCTTTTCAGCACAAAACCAGATGTATTACCCTGGCTCCTAACTTCTGTTTCTCCTTGCTTTCCCAGACAGACATTTGGATGAAATAGACTGGACCCTGAAAGTAGTCATACGTCCGTTTGTGGGACAGGCATCTCTGACAGGCTGATTCAGGTCGTGATTTTTGACAGACATTCTATGTATGCCAGCAAAAATCCTGACCACCTACCAAAGGGGGCTTTCATGCCTCATTCTGGTGAGAGGAAGACACAAGGGGAACACCTACTTTCCTCAGTGGCATTGTGGAAGTGAGGGAGAAAAAGAATTCCAAGCCTAGAGGATAGGGAAGAATTTAGTCACTGAAAAGAGCTGCAAACATTCTTCTAAGATAGAGTTGTACTTTTTTTTTTTTTTAAGTCTCCTTAAGCTGAAGATGCTTTGTCTGTATGTTATTTCTCAGAGACCAAATCTGAAATCTATACTGGGGAGTCAGGTGGAGTGTGAGACAGCTTATTACATTTTTGTAAAGGTGGTTGCGTAAGATCTGCCCCTGCAGGTGAGTGAATGTGATGCTGTTAGTGTTTTTCAGGCTGGCATGCTCATTTTTCCTTGATCCAATGGGGAGGCCAGCAGATGGCATAGTGGTTATGTCCCTGGGCTCCCATATGGCTGACTGCGGTTAGAGTCCTAGACCTGGTAGATTCAAAATCACAGTCATGTCAGGTGCGTGTGCGTGTGTGCTGAGGATCCTGGGAAGAAAATGAAGGAGAGGGGATTGTGCGTGGCCATCCCTGGCTGGGAGTGGGGGGGATTTCTTACTTTCCCTCTCACTGTCACTGTCTCCCTCTCTGGTGAGCGTACATGCCCTAAGGTAAAAACCTCTCAAATAAATAGAGAGATAAATAGATAGGTAGATAGATGATGGATAGATAGATAAAGGAATGATGGTACATAAAATTATGTGATGCTTACCTACGATAATTTTGAAAATAATCTTTTTCTGTGCTATTGAATCACAGTCCTTACATGTCCTTGACATTTAAATACATTCATATTGCCTTTAAATAGACTTTGTGTTTTGAAACTTTGTGTCCGATAAAACCTTTTGGCTGTCTTTTTAGCAGCATGTCCTCCCAATTTGGTGATCTACAGGAGGAATTTGCTTGGAAATTATTTTCTCCCCTGTTTCTTTTCCTAATAATTTGTAATACAAGTTCTAACATGAAATTAAAATTCTTTTATAATTTCATTATCTAGGAAGTGATTTTGCAGTCTGCTGAGGATCAAATATTGAAGTACAGCACAGTGTACAAAATAATTCTTGTTTTAATACATCGCTATGACTCTCGGAGGAACCTGCGTTCAGCTCAGTTCATCATTAGCCTCTACGTTCCTCAGGTTTCCAAGTTTTTAATTCAAAGTGAAATGAAACAATATTCATTTTGCCAGGGCAGTTCACAGAGAAATTGGTTTTAAAAACCCTATATTTTTCAATTAGAAAGGCTGTTGCTATTACCATGTCTAGTTTTCTTA
The DNA here is from genome assembly GCF_000334495.1 of Tupaia belangeri chinensis. Classification (NCBI taxonomy): domain Eukaryota; kingdom Metazoa; phylum Chordata; class Mammalia; order Scandentia; family Tupaiidae; genus Tupaia; species Tupaia belangeri. The sequence continues at coordinate 6,925,675 of NW_006159990.1, read as the reverse complement.
ATTGTTTAGTACCCAAACACTAGAAGCCAGAAAACCTTCAGAGAATGGATTCAGGGCCCCGGAGCCCCCATTGCAATATGCACCATTACTGCTGATGAGCACTAGTTAAAACCTTATGACACCATGAAGCATATCACAGGAAACCCAAATCAAACGATAGTGACTCCCTATGAGTTTTTCATTTTTAGCTTTTACGTAAATTTTAAAACGAGTATTTTTAAACTAGCAGTTATTATGGTTATTTGGCTTATTTAGATTAGGCCATTTTTGTGTTCAATTTTCATAAAGCCTCATGGCATGGAGAAAAGGCATGAGCTTTGCAGCTTCAAAGGAGTTGGACCGAATTCAGTTTTGTGCTAGTGAAGCTGTTAGTTTGGCCACTGTAGGTCTCAGTTTACTCATCTGTAAAAAGATAATCATACTTCAGAGGTCATTATAAGTGTGAGATAAACATAAATGAAGGCGTCTCCTTAAGCTGAAGATGCTTTGTCTGTATGTTATTTCTCAGAGACCAAATCTGAAATCTATACTGGGGAATCAGGTGGAGTTTGAGACAGCTTATTACATTTTTGTAAAGGTGGTTGCGTAAGATCTGCCCCTGCAGGTGAGTGAATGTGATGCTGTTAGTGTTTTTCAGGCTGGCATGCTCATTTTTCCTTGATCCAATGGGGAGGCCAGCAGATGGCATAGTGGTTATGTCCCTGGGCTCCCATATGGCTGACTGCGGTTAGAGTCCTAGACCTGGTAGATTCAAAATCACAGTCATGTCAGGTGCGTGTGCGTGTGTGCTGAGGATCCTGGGAAGAAAATGAAGGAGAGGGGATTGTGCGTGGCCATCCCTGGCTGGGAGTGGGGGGGATTTCTTACTTTCCCTCTCACTGTCACTGTCTCCCTCTCTGGTGAGCGTACATGCCCTAAGGTAAAAACCTCTCAAATAAATAGAGAGATAAATAGATAGGTAGATAGATGATGGATAGATAGATAAAGGAATGATGGTACATAAAATTATGTGATGCTTACCTACGATAATTTTGAAAATAATCTTTTTCTGTGCTATTGAATCACAGTCCTTACATGTCCTTGACATTTAAATACATTCATATTGCCTTTAAATAGACTTTGTGTTTTGAAACTTTGTGTCCGATAAAACCTTTTGGCTGTCTTTTTAGCAGCATGTCCTCCCAATTTGGTGATCTACAGGAGGAATTTGCTTGGAAATTATTTTCTCCCCTGTTTCTTTTCCTAATAATTTGTAATACAAGTTCTAACATGAAATTAAAATTCTTTTATAATTTCATTATCTAGGAAGTGATTTTGCAGTCTGCTGAGGATCAAATATTGAAGTACAGCACAGTGTACAAAATAATTCTTGTTTTAATACATCGCTATGACTCTCGGAGGAACCTGCGTTCAGCTCAGTTCATCATTAGCCTCTACGTTCCTCAGGTTTCCAAGTTTTTAATTCAAAGTGAAATGAAACAATATTCATTTTGCCAGGGCAGTTCACAGAGAAATTGGTTTTAAAAACCCTATATTTTTCAATTAGAAAGGCTGTTGCTATTACCATGTCTAGTTTTCTTAATTGTTTAGTACCCAAACACTAGAAGCCAGAAAACCTTCAGAGAATGGATTCAGGGCCCCGGAGCCCCCATTGCAATATGCACCATTACTGCTGATGAGCACTAGTTAAAACCTTATGACACCATGAAGCATATCACAGGAAACCCAAATCAAACGATAGTGACTCCCTATGAGTTTTTCATTTTTAGCTTTTACGTAAATTTTAAAACGAGTATTTTTAAACTAGCAGTTATTATGGTTATTTGGCTTATTTAGATTAGGCCATTTTTGTGTTCAATTTTCATAAAGCCTCATGGCATGGAGAAAAGGCATGAGCTTTGCAGCTTCAAAGGAGTTGGACCGAATTCAGTTTTGTGCTAGTGAAGCTGTTAGTTTGGCCACTGTAGGTCTCAGTTTACTCATCTGTAAAAAGATAATCATACTTCAGAGGTCATTATAAGTGTGAGATAAACATAAATGAAGGCAACATGGCGAAGAGTAGCCTACTATTACATTTTTCTCTCTTTTCCTTTTCCCTATCAATTATTTAAAAATGGAACTGAGTAGAAAAGCATGAAAGTAGAGCCTCCTGAATTTCGCTGCTGAAAGTCAGGCTCAGATTCATGGATCAGGCTTTATAAAATCTCACCAAGCCCTCAGGATTGATATTTCTATAGCATTAACAAAAGGAAAAATGAGATTTTTTTTCCTCTGGCCTATTATTTTTTTATTCTTTTTTTGTTCACTCACTTACAGTGTATTTAAGTGGAAATCACTTCAAGCCCTTGAACCACCCTCCGAAAGCTTTGCTAAATCCCACATTTTTGGTTTCACTCCAGATACAGTACTGTGTCCCCTACCTTTGAAGTCTTTGAAGTGTCCACATTGTAGGCTGAACCTGTAGTGAAACCCAAACTGGTGGCTTCGACTGCACAAACCCATTTAAAGCTGGGACAGGTAGAATTGAAGCATGATATGAGAAGGGGTGGTGTTCGCTTCCCTTTCTTGACCCCCACCTCTCTCCACTATAAGTCTCTTCAAACACTCCTGCTATAGTCACAGACATATCAAAGACCGCTCTACTATGGCTGCGGTGACACTGAGGCTGGAAGTGACTGCTTTACCCGACCACAGCTGTTCACTGCCTTAGGGAGTGAACTGAAGCTGGAAGTACATCATCAGGTCTTCTGTTGCAGGCGATGACCTCATGTCTCTACCTGGGAGAGACTTCACTCCGAGGTAGAGGATAGCTAAGACATTTAGATTGTGATATTTAAATTGCAAATCATTACAAAATATTATTGTTGCTATACATTACATTATAAATTTAAATATAATTTATCCTTTTATAGTTCGATGACATAACTATATACCTTTGAATATTATGTGGCATTATCTGGCAGTTTAAAAAATAAGTGTAAATATCACACTGTGCTTTTTTTTTTTTTAAATTTGGAAGTAGTGGAATGGTGAGGGTAAGAGCTAGATTGAGTTGGTATACTCCTTTGGAATTAACTAGCTGTATGGTCTCCGTTAAATCACTTAATGTTAGATGCCTCAATTCCCTCATCTATTAAGTGGGATTATAACAATACACATCTCTTAGGCTTGGTACTATTGTGACTTTTGAGGAATAATAAATATTAATGTGAAGAAAATTAAATGTCACACAAATTAAATAATGTATGTAAACACTTAGAACAACCCAAGGCAGATTTTAAACACTATATACTTGCTCTTATTACTGTTAACATTGTTTTTGAAGTTTATACCTTTTAATAGATCACTTCAACTTCTGGGTCCTGTACCTTTGTTTAAACATACCATAGTATATTTGTCTATTCTGTGGATGGATATTTACTTGTTCCTAGGAGAAGCATAAACAGTAAGCCAACAGTTTTGCATGCAGTGCTTTGAATATGATATGCAAAAATATCTGAAGATGAACACTCGGAAGAGGAATTCCTGGCTTACTTGTTATTGCCAGATTTACTTGTTATTGCCAAATTGCTCTCCAACAGTTGGGCCAATTTGTGCTCCTAATGTCAGTGCATGAGAATTTCCACTGCTCCACATCCTTGCCAATTGTAGCATTTTTACCAATCTGGTGGGTGTGAAACGCGAGTGAATGGCATCTCATTGTTTACATTTTACTGTCTATTGGGCTGAGAGCCTTTTTCATGCATTTATTGGCCATTTGGGATTCCTTTTCAGTTCCTATCCTTTCCTTGTTTTTCCACTGAGTTTTTCTTTCCTGTCTGATTTGAAGGAATTCTTTTTGGATAATAAGTATCTATTAGTTATATTGGTTTTATATATATTTATTCCAAGTCTGTGATTTGTCTTTTAGCTTTGATGAAGCAGTCTGTTCTGTAAAAACGTTTAAAAAGTTATAACTAGTCAATACCTCATTTTTTTCTTTTTTTTTTTTTTTTTTTTTTTTTTTTTTATATGAGCTGGGTTTTTTTGCACCTTGTCCAGGAAACTCTACCCTGCTGCAGGTTGGTGATGCCCTATGCCTACATTTTCTTTGGAAATTACCAAAGTGTTGATTTTTATTAGACATTTAGCTCAGCTGGATTTATTATTTATGATGTATGGTATGTTTCTATTTTTTCCATGTAAGTAAACAATTATCTTAGAAAAAATTTTGAATCACTGTTTTACTTTTTTATAGATATATAACAATAATTCTGTCATAAACAAAGTGGTCATATATGCAAGAGTTTCTTTCTGGGCTCTCTAGTCTGTATTCTGTTTTATTTATCAATGTGCATATCTTGTATCAATACAGTATTGCAACATAGCTTTAGAATACATCTTAATGTGCATTACAAATAGCTTTTCCACTTTGTTTCTTCTAAAAATGACCTAAGGCCTAGCTGGGCTGGCATTCAGGAAGCACCACTGCTGGGGAAACTGGAAACCACATGGGAAGTGTGGGTTTTGTTACCGGGTCAACCTGAACACACTGGGCATAGTTGTGTGCACCCACAATCCTAGCTAACTGGGAGGCTGAGGAAGGAGGATCATGGTACCCTTTGTCTCTTTTCCTTTTCTCATTCCCTCTTTTTGTCTTTTTTTAAAAAGGGAATAAATATCTAGCTATTTTTGACAGTTTGCTTTTTTATGTGTCAGATTCTATGAAAACTTTTGTTGACATCTTAAACCAAATACATTAGTTGTATGGACCAATTTGAGAAGAACTTATATGATTACCATACTATGCCTTCTAATCTATAGTGCTTTATTTATTCATGTAATACTTTCTGTAACTTTTTATGGCCATCGCTTATATTTTCCTAATTTTATAATTTTTTCATTAATGTGCTGAATCTCATTTTTATAGTTATTATGAGAGAACTATGATGGTTGCTAATTTAAATGAAAAATTTTCTTTTCCACCTAAATTTTATCATTTATTTACATTGGTATGTAAGTGTACTCCATTCTTTTAAAACCCTAGAAGTTTATTTATAGGTACCCTTCAATTTTCTATGTAGGCAGGAGTGTTTTATGCCTTTCTTCTCAACCTTTGAACTTTTAATTTCTTTTACTTATTGAATTAACTAGGACATATGGTGCAGTGTTGAAGAGAAACTATAATAGAGGGTTTACTTGTCTTTTATCTAACTTCAGTTTCAGTGTGGTCACAGATTGTTGATTACTGCAGGTTTTTGGTTGAACTAATCGTTTATTTTTTCCATTTTAATTTGTCAACAACCATATATAATTAATAGGCTATTTATATATGAACTATCTTTGTCTTCCTTATAACTAAAGCATAATTATGATGAAGAAGTGGGATGGAGAAGCATATAAGTATCTCAGAGAAGAGTAGTCCAGAAAGAAAGACCAGCAGGTACAAAGACCTTGAGTTGGCAAGGCGTTTGAGCCATTTGAAAGATGACTGAGCAGCATGATCTGATGTGAATTCTATTCCTAGGACATCTCTGATAACAATTATCTGGGTTTGAAGTTCAGTGCTTTCCAAGGCATATGTTGTTTGCGCATCTCCCTTCATCTTCTATCCAAATTCTGTCCGTTCAGATCATACATGTGCCCTTCTTTCAGCTCTTTGGAGGCAAATTTAAACTCTGCCCTCTTCCTTTGTTCTTTATTTCTTGTCTCTCCTTCCCTTCCCTTCCCTTCCCTTCCCTTCCCTTCCCTTCCCTTCTTCTTCTCTCTCTCTCTCTCTCTCTTTCTTTCTCCCTCTTTCTCTCTTCTTCTTTTTTTTTTAAGGTTTTTTGCCATAGGGGATATGCACTTGCTGGAGAGAGACAGAGGCAGTGAAAGGAAAGTGAGAAATTATCTCTCAGGGAGAAAGGCCACATCACCATCTCTTGTCCATTTTCCTCTTGGGGTTTTGGGCACACACGCACATGTGTCTAGCCTGTCTTTCAGACCACCAGCTCCGGGACTTGGCCATGTGGGAGTCCAGCATAGTGACCACCATGTCATCTACTGACTCTAATCTGGCCCTTTCTAATTCATAAAGGTACTTCTGTGTGGGTTGGCCTCCTGTAGTAAAGGTGAGTAATTTGCTTTTGAGACCTTTTGACCAACATTTGACCTTGATTTACATACAGAGAAGAGTAAGGAGGTAGTATGCCTGAGGCACATTGTACTGTTACGTGAGCTATACTGGCGAGTTACCATTGTTTATAAGTGACTGCGAAGAACGTTAGAAAAAATCCAAAATGTACTAAGTTGATCCTGACTACTATGGATATGAGAGGAGAAGTTATCACTCTCTTTTAAGTGAGTTGAATGAATGGAGAAGTGTTTTATACACACACACACACACACACACACACACGCACACACATATATATATATACACATATATGTATGTACACACAAATATATATACAGATAGATATATACATATATACATGTGTATACATATATATATATGTATACACACCACACAGTTTAAGAGTGAGGTGTCCTCAGAGGATTGTCTTGAGAAAGACATTATAGGAAGAAAAAGAGACTGATCTTTGCTAGCAGATGGTATATCACAGAATACTTGGTAGGCAGGGCTGAATTGAGAAGGTTTATGTGTGACTAGTGTGCTGGGCGTTTGTTTTTCAACAATTTGAGTAGTTGACATGTAAATATTTTCTCAAAAATATTTAAAACCATACTGTGTCTGTTGTTATAGAATCAAAAACAAAACTATACAACATTATAAGAAATTTTTTGAACATCATTAAAATTCAGTATTCTGAAATTTTGAAAATTGTTTATTAACTGTCAAGAACTATGGAGTATGAGTAAAAGTTTTGTGATATGTAAAGTAAATGTTTGTGGGAAAATGTAAAAGTAAATAAACAAATGAAAAAAGAAAAAAAAAAAAAGAGTGTGGTGTCCTGGCAGTTTAAGGACAGTAAACACACTTCTTACATACTGAGGATCTAAGGTTGCTCTTTCAGGCAAAGAAATGGAAATACTTAGTGGGACACATGTAATACATTTGAGAAAGGCTAGAGGGGAAAACACTGGAGTTTTGTCTCACCTATGTGTGGGGCCAAAGGCAGAACAATCTCTATATGCCTTTTGGGACAGATAAAGCCATCCATCAAGCTGCATCTGGTGCACAGACCGAGGCCTCGACACCCACGTGCTGAAGGATTTATTGGTCTTGTTCAGGGACTCGTAAAACTCCTTCTTGACTTTTCTCTGGCTTCTTGTCTGTGTTGTACTTTGAGTCACTGAAGTCTGTTGGTTATGCCGAGATCAGTGTGGCAGCCTTTGCCTTTGTAAGGGAAACCGTGCTACTCTGATGCCTTTGAGAATCTCACAGGTTCAGATAACTCCTTAGCAAAGAAATCTTGACACTTGTTGGCAGACTACATAATGACAGAAAAAGAGATTATATTTTCTCTCCTTTCTTTCAATCTCTCTCTATTTCTACATGTTGCAGAAAAATAGTTTGTCTTGCTTGTTGGATAGCAATTTTGTCTTTTCTCATAGGTTCGTCTTTAGGATAGGTGGTTGGCCATTCGCTTATGCTAATGACCAGGTGATACAAACATTCCTCCATCATGGCTCTGCAGCCTGGGGCAGCCAATAGCTCAGGATACACCTATACTTGTCTTCTGATGTTTTAATTTTGCTCTGCCCTGAAAATACCAAGCATATATTTATTTTCTTGGGCAGGTAAGTTCATTTGTTATTGTTTTAAAAGAACTATATATCTAAGAAGGCATTTATTTGGGGGCTTCTTTAAGTGCTAAATTCTCCAAATGCTGTTTAGATTAATTTTGTTTATGAATAGGCTAGGTAGATACTTAGTAGGTGTGTGTAATATGGATTAGTACATGTAACTATTGCAAGTTACAAGGAATAATGAGACTTAAAATATATTAGAAATGAATTGTTATCATTTTGAAACTGTTCAAATTGATAAAGTATTTTAAAATGATAAGCTTTCCTATGCTGAATTGAAAATCTCTTGAAAAGTGGTAGGGAATGGGCTATTAGAGGCAGAAAAATGTCTGGTTTTGAAACAATAATAATGATGATGGGTAAATATTTGCACTCTTACAATTCCAAGTGTATTTTTGCCATTTCTCATAATTTTCACAGCAACCCTATAAAGGGGTAGGATAATATAGTAAATGAAACCATGCATCTTGGGTCAGGACAGGGTTTAAACCTTTCTCTTATTCTTTGCTTGGTGTCGTGCACTTGGGAAATTATTTAACCTTTCCGCATCTCATATTCCTTATCTGCAAACTGGATACCTACTATTATGATGATTAAAAGCATTAAAATACCAGAAACTCTCAGAAATTTTTCTAGCACATAATAAATGCTCAATAAATGTTAATTCTGATTAACCTCTTACAGACAGGTAGGATTTTTATGATGCATAAACTGAGGCATTGAAATACAGGTGTTTTAATAACTTAACTGAGGTCATACAAAGCATATCAGAGCTAAAATATAAGCCTTAGAAGATTGACCCCAAACAGATGTCTTTTTACCAGGGCTCATACAAAGAACCATGCTATTTCTTGTGGCAGGAGATGCCAGCTAATATATTTTCTTTAATTATATTAATTTTGTAAATGTGCAGATGGTGCCATTCAGTATTATTCTCTGAATGCACTAGAAATTGCAAAAATAATTCCTGGTCAAAAGTTAGCCTTGGGCAGAGTTGGCCTTAGTTGTAGGTGCTGGATAATTTCAGAAAAACGGTTTCTGTTCTTTTCTGAAGTTGTCAGATTCATTGCACAAGGTATATTGATTCAAGAGCCATGAAAAAGACTCCCCCAAACCATATGTGTAACATGGAGTCCTTCCTCTCTAACTGCATTGTAAGTATCTGCTTCTACTTCAATACCTGACCTCTCTTGTATCAATATCTTTTGCCATAAGGCTCAGTCCTGGACTTTTTCCTATTCCAATAGTTAATAAATTATCTCATACTATAATACTAAGGAAGACAAAGTGCTTGTTAATAACATTTATGATTATAAAAACTGTGATCGAAGAGGCTGAAGAATGGTTATTTTAGAGAAGAACAAATGTAATGTGTGCTTCAGTGTCCCAGTTCACTTGATTGGATGGAGGCCCCGCAGGGGATCAGTAAACAATGAACTAGTCTTCTAGGAGAAGCAGTTTGCTTTTGGCTGTTGTATGCTGTTTGTTCAGTGTGGCAATTTTGGGACAAAAGATTCAATCAAAATCAGGGGAAAAAGTTGTGGGAGAATCTTGAATTAAAAAAATTCAGAAGAAATGTTGGGATTACCAAGAAATGTTTTGTTGTTGTTGAGTCACTATTTAAGGTTGTTTTGAATTTCTTAACACAATAATACTTTTAATCAATGTAATTATGCATATGCTTTTATATCACAATGCTCAGGATGATTTTCAAATCATCGTATAATTAAACAAAGTACCTCAGTTCCTTCAAAGATAGGGAGTCACTTTGAGAACCACCAAGCATGTGGCCCTAGTCCAGACACCAGGTAGTTGAACAAGAAATAATTTTACAAGCAATTCAGGTTGAAGATGTATATGCATGCACTTGTCTGTTTGTATGAGATAAGATTAAGATATCTGATACTATCTTCGCATAACAAATAAAAATTAAAATCATCACTTTAGTTAGTGTCTGACTTAATTTTCTATTATATAGCTGCATTTCTAAATTAGGAAATTTAGGTTTTTCACAACCTTTTCATATTATAAAATATACTTTTCTCAACATATATCTGCATACATACATATGATCATTATTTCTTTAGGACAGGATCTCAGGATGGAATTGTTGGTTTAATAACATGTATCATTTAACCCATGTTTCCAGAGTACCTTACTCTAAATTTAGCTCACCCGTATTCCATCTAGCATTCAGTAAGAGTATCTTTTCCCCTAGAGCATCATCAGTCTTTTAAAATTTTGCCAGTTGGGGAAGCATAACATGCTATTTCCTTATTGTTTTAATTGCATTTCTTTGATTACTTGTGAAAATCAATATATTTTGTTAGGCTCATTGATTATTTTAATCATTTTTGTGAATTGCCTGCTTTTCTGCAAGAGTGTAGTCTTTGCATTCTTTAAAGAACATTTTTCTGTAAGAGTGCAGTCTACTTATTTTTACATTTTTCTGTAAGAGCACACACTTTTTGTGGTCTTTAAAGAATGTTTTAGCAGAAAAGAATAGTGCCTCACCCACATGTCCTCAGACTTTTTTTCTTTTCTCATTCCCAAGAACTGGCATGCGAATCTTTTTGCAGGGAAGACTGTATGTAGACTTCTTTGTTTGTGTGGTAGGAGGTTGGGTGTGTGTGGAGGTTGCTGGTGATATCTTTAACCAGAGATTGACTGTCAAGTGCAGGGATGCTCAGTTGTTGGGTAGGACAACTCTGAAGTGTGACTGGCACCATGTCCAGAGGCCACTGTATGAGTGAGCCAGTTACCTCCTTCAGGTATTTCTTGAGGTTTTACTCTTGCCTGGCTTCCTTTTCTCCCTTGTCCCTTTGCTTCACTTCTTTGCCATATTTTTTTCCCCAGGAATAGTTCCTAATAAGTCATATTCACACAAATTCTTATCTCAAGATCTGATATTGTGAAACACAACTAAAGACAAATGTTTTATTCATTGAAGGTATTTTCTCTGTCATCTGAAATATTTGGCAGTTTATTATTGTCATTTTCTCTTGGGAATGTTTATCTTCATCTAGTTTTTCATTTACATCCTTAGATTTACTACGCTAATGGTTTACTGAGGTTTTACATGAATGAGGTTTCAAGTTTTTAATCAAATTTGAGAAATTTTTGGCTGTTATTTCTTTAAGTATTTTTCTGGCTCCCTCTGTGACTTTATTACACACTTTTTTTTTTTTTTTTGAGAGATTTTTTTAGGTTTTTGCTACAGGGCGCATGCGCTTGCCAGGGAGGCAGAGAGACAAAAAGAGAGAAATCACTCCCCAGGAGGGATGGCCACGCCGTAATACCTTCTCCTCCATTCTCCTCTCGGGATCTTGGGCACTCACACAATCGTGCCCAGTGTGAGTTTTAAGTCACCGGGTCTGAGACTCGAACCGCTGTCGACTACGTGGGAGTTCAGTGAGATAGCCATTACGGTAACTGCTGGTCCCTTATTACACACTTTCAATTGCTTGATGTTGGCACACAGAACCTTAGCCCTGTGTTCATTTTCTTAAGTCATTTTTCCAACTTCTATAGCTTCAATTTAAAGAATTTTTGTTGCTCTGACTTTGAGTTCCTTGATCTTTTCTCTTGCAGTGTCTAATATGCTGCTAATTCTATCCAGGGATTTTTCATGTCAAACAGTGTATCTTCCATCTTTAAAAGTTCTATGTGTGGCATCAATATTATATTCTGTTTCTTTTCTCATCATATTAATGTTTTCCTCTGCAATTTTTAACTTGTGGAGTGTGTTTACAATAGTTGTTTTAACAGCCACATCTGTTAATTTTATCATCTCTGTAATTTTTGTGTCTGTTTATATTGACTGATTTCTTTCTGATAATGGATATTTCCCTATTTATCCGCATGACTCATAACATGCAGTATCACCAGCCTTTAAAAAATTTTTTTTAATTCTTCTTTTTTTTTTAAACATTCGATCTCTCTACATCAATTGACTATTAAATGAATTTGCCCAAGATGAAATACACCTCACACCAGTCCAATGGAGCCTACTGTATACATTATCAATAGGCAATAAATCATTTCTGTATCCCACAAATGTACCATCTCTCTATTTTTTCTCCTTGACTTCAATCCCTATAATCTTCCTTTCTCCCACCCTTCCTCTACACTGACTCCATAACTATTTTCACTGCTTTTATGTACTCCAATCTTTTCATCTCTACCATAGAGTGTGGACAATTGGCATATATTAAGTGGAGAAATACAATATCTCTCTTTCAGTCCCTGGCTTGCTCCATTCATGAATAACTTTTATATATTCGACCACTTTCGATCAAATGCCAGGGTCTTGTTGTTTCTTATGACTGAATAGTATACCATAGCATATATGTACCACACTTTCTTTTTTTGGGGGGAGGGAGAGGTTTTTGCTATAGGGCACGTCAGCTCACCAGAAAGACAGAGAGAGATAGAGAGAGAGAAAGCAAGAAATCACTCTCAGGAAGGATGGCCATGCCACAATCCTTTCTCCTCCATTCTCCTCTCAAAATCTTGGGCACACACACACACACACCCAGTGTGAGTTTAAGCCACCAGGTCCAGGACTCGAATGATGGTTGACTACATGGGAGTCCAGCGATATACCATTATACCATCTACTGGTCCCCGTGCCACACTTTTTCAATCTATTCATCTGTTTGCAGACATTTGGGTTGGTTCCATGTCTTAGCAATCGTGAATAATGCTGCAATAAACATTGATGTGCAAGTACTTTTATGATTGAGTGTTCTCCTATCTTTTGGGTAGATACCCAGGATTGTGGTTGCTGTATCAAATGATAGTTCTATTTGTTGATATTTGAGGAACCTCCATATTGTTTTCCACAGTGGCTGAACCAATTTACATTCCCACCAACAGTGTAGCAGAACTCCCCTTTCACAACTTCTCCAACACTTACCACTTTTTGTATTTTTAATCTTCACTATTCTGACAGGGGTTAGGTGGTATCTCTTGGTGGTTTTAATCTGTATCTCCTTTATGATGAGGTATCTTGAGTATTTCCTCATATGATTTCTGGCTGTTCATATGTCTTCATTGGAGAGTTTTTTGTTCAGCTTGTTTTCCAATCTTTTAATTGGGTTCATAAATTTTTTGGGGGGGGTAGACAACTTGAGTTCCCTGTTTTTTCTGGTTATTAGTTCCTTATCTGAGAGATATTTTACAAAATATTCTCCTCTTCTGAAGGTTGTCTATTCACACTAATTACTCTGTCCTTGGCTGTGCAGAAACTTCTTAATTTGATGTAATCCCACTTGTCTATTTTGAGATTTATTGCCTGTGTGTTGAGAGTTCTATTTAAGAAATCTTTGCCTACTTCAGTGTCTCCCAGAGTTTCCCCAGTATTTTCTACCAGTAGTTTTATAGTTTGATCTCTTTGATCCATTTTGAGTTTATTTTTGTTAATGGTGAAAGATGGGGATTCAGTTTCATCTTTCTGCAGAGGGATATCCAGTGTTTCCAGCACCATTTACTAAAGAGGTTGTCCTTTTTCACTGGATTGACTGGTATCCTTTGTCAAAAATCAGCTGGCTATATGTTTTGAGATTTATTTCTGGGGTCTCTATTCTATTCCATTGGTTCACCTGTCTTTTTTTCTTTGCGCCAAAACCATGCTGTTTTGATTATCACAGATTTATAGTGTATTTTGGGATCAGGGGGATGAGATGCCACTCACTCCACTCTATTTGTGCAGGATTGCTTTGGCAATATGAGGTCTTTTATGATTTCAGACTAATTCTATGATTGTCTTTTCTAGATCTGTGAAGAATGCCTCTGATTATTTGATTGGCATTGCATTAAATATGTAGATTAATTTGGGTATAATTGCTATTTTGATTATATTAATTCTTCCAATCCAGTAACACATGATGTTCTAGTCATTTATGCCATTTTCAATATCTTTTTAGAGATTTTCATAGTTTTCTTTGTAAAGGTTTTGACTTCCTTAGTTAAGTTTATTCCTAGATTTATTTCTAAGTTTATTCCTATATCTTATACATTTTGTAGCTATGATAAAAGGCATTCTTTTCTTCAATTCTACCTCGTTCATATATAAAAATGCTATAGATTTTTGGATGTTGATTTTGTATCCTGCCACTTTACTGTATTCATTTCTTTTTTTTTTTTTTTTTTTTTTTTTTGTGGAAACCTTTGGGTCTTCTACATATACCTTTATGCCATCTGCAAATAAAGATATTTTCCAGTCTTCTTTGCCTATTTGAATGCCTTTTGTATCACTCCATTTTCTGATTGCTTTTGCTAAGACTTCCAGCACTATATTGAAAAGGAGTGGAGAAAGTGGGTGGCCTTATCTAGTATAAGTTTTTAGTGGAAAAGCTTTTAGCTTTTCCCCATTTAGTATAATGTTAGCTATAGGTTTTTCATACATGGCTTTTATTGTGTTGAGAAATGACCCTTCTGTACTAATCTTGCTAAGATTCTTAATCACGAAGAGATGTTGTGTTTTATCAAATGCTCTCTCTGCATTGCTTGAAATGATCATATGCTTTTTATCTTTCTTTCTGTTACTATGGCATATCATGTTTATGGTCTTGAGTATGTTGACTCACCCTTGCATCTCTGGAATAAAGCCTGCCTGGTCATGATGAATAATCTTTGTTATATGTTGCTGGATATGATTTGCAAGTATATTGCTGAGAATTTTTGTATCTATATTCATCAGAGATATTGGTTTGTAGTTTTCTTTTATTTATGTCTTTATCTGTTTGGGGAATGAAGAAGATATATGTTTCATAAAATAAATTTGGGAGGTTTGCAGTATCACCATTCTTTGGATTCCAGACATTTTGAGCTTGGATAAAATGACATATTTTGTGAATTTTATTTTATTGGTTGTTGAATTTTATTGCATTCCTTCATAATCATGTGTTTATCCTTGTGCCCATAAAAGTTATATGAACACAGTAGGGTCTGTTTGAGGATTACTTTTGTGCCTTTATAGGGAAGATCTGGAGTAGCCCCTAGTCTAGGGCTATCTTGGCCCTATGATGAAGGTAATACTCTCTGGGCATTCTATCCAGTGCCCAATATTATCATTATAGTAGGTAAGAGCAAAAGCATTATTGTTTGCAATCTCTTTATAGTGTTCTGACTACTCCTTTCTGATGTTTCTATTTTTGGTTTCAGATAGCTGCTTTTATACACATACAGGATAGTGCTCTCCCAAGGTCTTGGAGTAACCTTTCTGCAGATTTGCAGAGCTTTCTCTCTCTGTACAGTCTCCTCTCTGCTACTTGCTCTGTGTATTGTAGCTGTCTTTGACTTTCCAAACACTACCCTTGGTCTTGTCTATACAGTGAGTTGAATGAAATCTATGTGGGATCTTCCTATTTGCACTGAGGGCTGGAAACTCTCTGGGCAGTAAGCTATGTGATCAAAGGGTCACCTTGTTTTCCTTTTTCTCAGAACCACGATCTTGTAGCTCCCTGTAGACTACAGTGTGAAATTGTTTTTTCATAATTCTGTCATGTATAATTGTTCAATGTAATAGGTGAAATGTGGTCTATATTACTCTATCTTTGCTGGAATTGGTAATCTTTTGGATGATGCCAGTTGACATCCCTTTCTTCCTTAGTTCTTCATCGTCATTTTGACTGCTGACAGGATAAGTGAATGAGGAGTTAGTCCAAGTTTGCTGAAAAAAATAGGTGAAAGTAAGAAATAAAGGTGTTTTGAACAGCGATGAGAGAGGGAGTTCTCTGTTCATAACTGTTCTTGAAATCATCTCTGTGCCTCTTTCCATTTCTATGTTCCATTAGCCCACCAGCTGTGCTTATTAGAGATCTCCAGGTAGTAGTCATCAACCTTGGGAGAAGTAAGGACTGCCATATCCCTAAGGATTTCTTTAAGAGATGGGTGAATCTCAGCAATAGCCACTTGTGCCATTCTCTTAGCATTCAGCTAACGAGAATTTTTGTTCTACTCCAAACACTTCATTTTCTGCCTCTCTTCACAGGTAAGAGAAGTTACACATTGAAGAACTGGCTAATGATTCAGTTCCACATCACTGAACTACCTCAGAGGAAACTTAAAATGCTGCAAAGTCATGATTACTTATCCAAAGAGTATATGGGGTTCTACAAATACATTTTTAGTGCCTGGATGAATCTGTTGATACAATCATTACCTTAATCTCGTTCTTCGTCTCAGTATAAAATCTGCTGGAATATTATGTATTACATATACGGCTATCCTGTATGGAAATTTTAATGAATAATAGTATGGCTTTTAGGACTGACCCACTGGAAGAAAAAAAAAACAGGCATAGGATAGTATTTTTCATCTAAATTAAAAAAATATTTTATTTTCAAGCAAATTACATATACAGAGAAAAGTGCAAAGTATATATGCATAGTACTAGTATTGAAACAAACATGTAAAGATTGTTATGGAAATTGTCTATTGTATTTTCCTTGTGTGCCTCATTTGTTTAGCGCAAAAAAAATTCTTTTTAAAAATCATCCTGAGTAAGTCTAAATAACTACTATAATTGAAAATGTACTTAAATCTTTGTCATGAGATTTTTTTTAAATCTATTGTAAATTGTATCATTCCTAATTACACAGAACCTTGTGTGTGGGTAGTTTTAAATAAGTTTTATGCTTCTTAAAACTTATAAATACAATAATAGAAAGAGAACATTTATGTTTCCATAGCCTATGTCAAGAAATATAACACTGCCACACCCAGAATATCTTCTCTGCATTCCTTCTTAATAATAACTCTCTCTTTTCCCTCCAAGGCAGTGACTAGTCTGAACTGCATGATGATCATTTTAGCACTTTAAAAAATATTTTATTACAGGGGCTAGCAGGTAGTGTGGTGATTAAGGTGCTGAACTCCTACATGGCTGACCATAGTTTCAGCCCTGGACCTGGCGACTTGAAAATCATGCCAGACATGTGTGTGTGTGTGTGTGTGTGTGTGCCCCCAAAATCCTAAGAGGAAAATGAAGGAGAAGGGATTGTAGGATGCCCACCCCCCAGGAGGTGATTTCTCACTTTTCCTCTCTCTGTCTTTATCTTTCTCTGTATCTCTTCAGTGAGACACAAGCCTATGAAAAAAAATCTAAAAAAAATTTATTGTAATAAATATATATTCATGCCTGAACAACATAGTATAGATTGGTGTATATTTATGAATTGTACTAAATTAAATCATATAATTAGAAGTCTCTTGTCATTCTCTTTTTCTTAGCATTATATTTATGAGATTCACCTATATTATATATAGTCACTGTTTATCCTTTAGAGTAATCTCTAATACTCTACTGTAGGGTGCCATCATTATTTATCTACTCTACACTGCTAGTGTATATTTAGGTGTTTTCAATTTGAGTTTTCTAAGACAATGCTATGATGAACGTTTTTGACTGGTATCTAAAAATATCTTCTCTAGATTAGATACTTAGAAATCTGTGAGCTTGTACTATTAGCTCATTGTTCTTGTTTTAATTTGTATTTCCATGGCAACCAGTGAGGCCATGCTCCTTTTTTATGTGGTTATTGGCCATTCGGGGCTTCTCCTCTTTTTTTTTAATACTCGTTTATTTATTTTAACTGTTTTTATATTTGAACAGAGAGAGACAGAGAGAGACAGAGATGCTAATAGAGAGAGAGAAAGAGAGAAAGAGAGAGAGAGAGAGGGAGGAAAAGAAAATGAGAAAGTGAGCCACCAGGACTTGAACTGCAGTCACCCATGTGGGAGTCCAGAGCCTTAAAAACCATGCCACCTGCTGGCCCCATGGCTTCTCCTTTTTAATGAGCTTTTGAGTCTTTTGTCTATTTTATTATTTATTAAAAATTGTTATAATTGACACAGGAGGTATACACTCATCAAAGAAAAACAGAGAGCGAGGGAGAAGAGGAAAGCACCTTCCATAAGAGATGGCCACACCTAAATCCCTACTTCATTTCTCTATGCTGTTGACATTTTTGGAATGCACACATACAGGCCTGGTATGCCTTTCACCAGGACCAGGATTCAAACCAAAAATAGTAGTGAATTTAATTTCCTACCATTTTATTTAGAATCTTTGGATCTAAGTTCATGAAGAAGATTGCCCTGTCATTTTCATTTTTGTACTGTTTATTTTTTCTGTTATCACAGTAATGTTAGCCTTGTTAAATGGGTTGAAAAGATTTTTTGTTTTTCTCCTCTATTTGTTAGGTAGGATTGAAATTTTGCTTTTTGAGTTGTTACTAGAAATTGACAGAGAAGCCATCTTGGATGGTGTTTTCTTTGTGGAAAGATTTTTGAGTATGGATTCAATTTATTTACTAGTTATGTAATTATTGATGTTTTCTATTTTATTTTTATTTTTGCTATAGGGCACTAACCCAGAAAAACAGAGAGAGAGAAATTGAGAAATCACCCTCTGGAGTGATGACCATGCCTCAATCCCTTCTCCTTCATTCTCCTCTTGGGATTTTGGGCAAACATGCACATATGCATGATTTTCAAGCCACCAAATCCAGGACTTGAACAGCTCAGCCAGCCATGTGGGAGCCAGCAGCTCCAACCTCCACACCACTTGCCTGCTGGCCTGATGTTTTTATATCTATTTTGGTGTATTTTCAGCTAATGTCATACAAAATACCATAGACTGGATGACTTAAAAAACAGAAATTTATTTCTAACAGTTCTTGAGTTTGGAAATACAAGATCAAGGTGCCAACATGTGGCTTTAACTCCTCTTGGCTTGAAGAAGGCTGCCTTCTCTCTGTGTGGACCTTCAGGAAGGTACATGCACATTAAAACAAGTATGCTGTCCTTAGGAATAAATTTTTATCCGTATGATGTGGTTTTTATCTCTAAAAAAATGTTGAATGCATATATATATATTTTTAAATTTGCTAAAGAGCACATGTACTTTCCAGAAAGAACAGAAGAAAAGAACAGTGAGAAAACATCCACCCATGGGGAGTGCTCATGCTTCTTCTCCTGCATTTCTACTTTCATGATTTTGGGCATGCATGTACACGGTCTGATTATGTTTTTCAGGTTGCTGAGTCTGGGACTCAAACAGCATACTCGTCTTTGTGGGAGCTCTGCGCCTTAACCACCATGTCCCTCAGTGGCCTGTTAATGTCTACTTTTTGCTAGTATTAATCCAGCTACACCAGCTTTTGTTTTTCAGTTGTGTTTGCATCATTTTATAACTGTTTCTATGTTTGTACTTTCAAATTTTGTAGGTTTTATGTTTTTGTTCTCTTTCTCTCTCTGTGTGTGTGTGTTAAAAAGAGAATATAGTTAAATTGTGTGGGTTTATGTATTTCCACTATGAGCATCAGGGCTTTTACCTGGAGCATTTAATATACTTTTTTTTCCAGGATTTTTGCAGAGGGCATGCATGCATATACATGTGAGAGAAAGATAAAGCTCCCCCACTGCCTGCCATGGGACAAAGTAACATTGCTATTTCTTTGTCCTCTATTTCTTCATTGTGTCAGTATTTGGGGTGTGTATGCACATGTGCCTAGTATTTTCAAGTTGTCAAGGTTAGAATGTGAACTGTGGCTAACCATGTGAGATCTGGCTTTCTGTACATTGATTTGAGGACTGTATTGTGATGCCAGCCCTCTGTTTATTTTGTCTATAATTGTATTTATGTATTGGAATTTAAATACAACTTTTAATTTTATGTTTTCTATTTGTCCATTTGTTGAGTGTTTCATTTTTTTCTTCCATTGTTTTGACCTGATTTTGCCTGTCTAATTCTTGTTGTAATCTGTTTTAAATTCATACACTCTGCTTATCTCCTTAAATGTAACCATCCTAGATAGGCTAGCAGAGGTATGGAGGTCAAGGCTGCTGGATTCCTCAAGACCAACTCTGCAGTTTGAGTCCTGGACACACTGACTTGAAAATCATGCTCAGCGGGACCGTCAGGTGACATGGTGATTGAGATGCTAGACTCCCATATGGTTAACTGTGGTTTAGGTCCCAGACCCAGTGACTTGAAGGTCACACCAAGTGAGTGTGTGTGTGTGTATGTGTGTGTATGTTTGTGCATTGTCAAAATCCCAGGAAGGGAATGGAGAAGAGATTGTGTGTGGTGTGGCCATCCTCCCTGGAGGAGTGATTCCTTACTTTCCCTCTTACTGTTTCTCTCAATCTCTCAGATGAGTGGATGCTCCTTATAGCAAAAACAAAACCAAAACCAAAAACAAGATCAACAACAACAAAAAACAAGACAAAACAAAAACAAAAAAAAGGAAGGAAATAATTCTGGGTGCTTGTGCCTATGTGCCTAAAATCTTGAGAGAAGAAAATGGAGGAGAAGGGATTGTGGCACGGCCATCCTCCCAGGGGTTGATTTCTCATTTTCCCTCTCTGTCTCTGTCTCTCTCTGGTGAGGCCACTTACCCTAAAATTTAAAATTAAAAAAAATTTTAATTATTCTAGAAATTAAAATATGCACTCTTAACTTCTGAATGTCTACATTTAATTGTAGATAAAACAGCTTTGATAAGTTTGATTCCATTTACCTCTTTCTGACTTATATATTACTATTGTGTATTTAAATTCTTTCATCTATAGAAGACATTATTTTGTTTTTCAGCCAATATTTTCTTTATTTCTTTCCTTCACTTCCTAAATAAATGAGGACTCCAGAAGTTCATGGAAAAATGGAATTAAAGTGTTACTTTATATTGGTGCAAAAATTTTGAAAATTCATACATACTTTTTTTATAATATGCATTTTCTATGAACCTTTTGAAGACCCTTAATGTCCTCATGTTACAATTTTTTTGTTTTTAATTCTTGCTTAAAGTTTGCCTCTAAGCTTGTTTTCCGTTTCTTTGGACTATACATGTTGAAATTTCCTTTACTTGATGTGTGCTAGTACTTTTTCCTAATTTCAGGCAAATAACTCTTATTTACTTGTTTGACTTGCCTTTATTTTTCTTTCACCTGTAAAAGATATTTTCAGTATGTAGAGAATTCTGGGTTCCAGAAAATAGCAATCCATTCTCAGGACTAATTGTTGCTACAAAGTTAGCCATCAAGTAAGCACACACTGGAAGGTAATCTTTATTCTTTGAACTCTTTCAAGACTTTTTAAAAAAAAAAATCCTGGAGGCAAGCAGGTGGCCTAGGAGTTAAGGCACTGGACATCCACATGGTCAACTGCGGTTCAAGTCCTAGAACAAGAGTCTTGAAAACCACTCTAAGTATGTGTGCTTGTGTGCCCAAAATACTGAGAATAATTTGCAGCATGGCCATGTCTCCAGGGGATGATTTCTCACTTTCTATCTCTTTAGTAAGAATACACACCCTACAGCAAAAATTTCTCAAAAAATTTCTCATTTAGATTTAATTATTGTACATCTTTATGGTGTACTATATGCAGTGTGTGATACCTTTATAGTTTCACTGTGATGTGTATAGATGTGAATGCATTTATCTTGCCTGGAATTTCTGGGTTTTCTAGATCTCCATTGTCATTATTTTTGTTAGGAATATTCATTCATCCTTTCTTTCCAATAATGCCCTTGTTACATTCTCTTCTGACTTTCAGGGTCTTTTGAAATGATATGACTTGGAGACAAAAATATTGTAATTAGAATGTAAGTAATGTAGTCATTATTAACTAGTAATAAAGCTATTATTTATTGAGTTTTGTGTCATATAATACACAAAAATATTTTGAATTTGGGCATTAGTTTTCTATTCTGCAAAACAAATTGCTCCTAAATTTAGCAGCTTGAAAACAGGAAGTGTGTGTTATCTCACACAATTTCTTAGAGTTTTGGAGTCCAAGCATGGCCTAAATGGGTGGTTTTAAAACACAGGGTTTTGGATTAGTTAATCTTTAAAAGTTGCTTTCAGCTTTAAGATACATGGTTTTTCAAGGAGGCTTTTTTACAGTCTTTAGAGTGTATGGAGCAGAAATAACATTCTCCCGAAAGTGACTTCTGAGGCGCTCTGACAGACAGAAAGTGAGCAGACACTATTATGATAGGAATGAACAAGAGGGACTTGTTTTTCATTCCCAAACAATGCCCTTCAGTGATGCAAGGACCCGTATTAGAAATGGATTGGTCTTGGTTAAGTCATTTAAACTCTTTGAGCGTTGATTCCTATCTATGTAACAGAGATATGATAGTGACTTTATATATAAATTTCATGGTGCAGTGACTGGTACATAATAATCACGTAATAAATGCCCATTATTATTGCAGTTATTCCTGTCTAGATTAGGTTATAGGTACATTTCTCTCTGAGTATAGGCCGCTCATGGGACTAAAGAACTGAATGATTCAAACCCAGTAAAGATTGTAGATGATGTCTTTGTGGAGGGGATATAGTCATGATAATGAGCCCAAATGACATAGACCTATCACTCCAAAGCCACTGGACTTGGAAATGACAGGAGAGGGTACTTACACTGTTAGTATCTGAATACATCAGAGAACTTTAAACAGATTTTCTAGCTTATGCTTCCCAAGCATACAAGAAGCTAAGTAAGTGCACAGGGAAGCCATGTATCTGAGCAATCATTAGAGGTTTGTCTGCCTTGCTTTGCTTTTGATAGCTACCAGTGAAATCAAGGAAGTCAATGGGATTTTACAAGTTAAAAAAAAAGGGATAAATACATGAAAAAGTTTGAAAGTAGTAATTCATATGTACCTAGTGTTTTTAATGACCATTGGATCATGATAGGTAGAAAACAACTCCTGTTTACTTCTTTAAGACACCCTTACTGTGCGACTTAAGGGCCACATAGTGTGAGCCATTTATTGAAGGCAGATGGGAACCACAGGCCCCTTTGTGCGAGGGAGGCTCTTAAACCTGAGAAGGACTGAGTTTTGCTTGGAGATCAATTAGGCAAAGTTGAAAATTCACTTGAGAGAACATATGGGATCTCTGAACCATATCCAAATAGCCAAACTTAGAGTTAAAGATTCTTACTACCATCTTTCCCATCTTCTTTGTCTGAATTTGATCTTGTTTTCCTCCTGAGAGCATCAGTTGTCATCTTAGGTTACAATTTCTGATACAATTTTTAAAATTTGCTTTGCATGTATAAACTACTTCTCTATGTAGACTGCAAAGTCTGTGAAGAACGGTTGGAGGGATTGTTTTATGCATTTCTAGAGATTTCCAAATGTTTATTTAAAAAAGACTAAAGAAAATGAGTTTCCAACCACCTGTGTAGAGGACAGTCTGCATTTTTCATTTAGTAAAACTGGGTCATTTTTGAGCGTTTAAGGCAATATTGAAGGTCTCTAAAGATTGCAAATTCAGAATTAACATTTCTATTTTGTCCCAATTCAGCCATATAAGATTCCCTGAGTTGCCCACCAGGTATAATGAGATCTTATGTGAAACTGTGGGAGTTGAGCAAAAGAAGTTAACTCGGAAAGTTCTTGACTCTCTGAGTTCAACTCTAAATAGCAATACTGTAGTGAATATTTTCCAAACTGCCAGTGATGAACATTTTCAAAAGCCTATCTATTTTTTTTCTAAATATGCTAGTTTAAAGATGCAATTTGAACATAAGCCACATGCTTTAGTGAAGTCTGGTAGATAACTTTTTGTATGTGAAATATTTTTGTAAAGGCAGAAGAAATGGTAGGAAGAGGGAAATGAGCTTTCTAGTCAGGCATGTTCAAAAGACTCTAATTCTACTGTCTTGGTGATTTATTTTCTTTAATGTACACTTCCTTTGAAAAAGGATGCTTGTTTTAGAATGAAAAGGAAAATTCATTCTCAATGTGAGAGTTCTTTGACGACCTCTTTATCTATTGACCTGGGATCTTTATTTCACTTTCCCCTTCAGAGATAAATTATCTTTAACTGCTATGACATTAAAAAAGCCATATTGAGTCACCTTGATTAAAGAGGAATGATTGGGTCAAATTTTGCCTCTAGGTTCCTCAGCATATTTTAGGAACTGATTTGCTACTGGATTTGTATCTTCTGTTGACTCCTTAGGTGACACAATTTATTATGCCCATAAATGGAAGACTGGGGGCACTTCAAGCTAGTTAGGCAGCCCACAGTGATTTCATTGCAATGGCAGTCCTTGATAGAACAATGAAGAAAGTAATTATGATCTACAAAGAAGACAGATAATTACTATACTGATGAGTATCAAGACACAGGACCCTTCAGGGTCATAAAGTGCACTGATAGAGTGCTTAGGGCTTTTCGTATTTGCCTTCTCCGGGTAAAATGTACCCTTGACCAGGTAACAACTATCAAGTCTGTGTTTTATGATTCTGTATGAAGTTTAAAGATAAAGATACTAACAGTGGATAGGAAATTGGATTGGACACTGGAAAGAGTCATTTGTAATGGGTATGAGAGACTCTAAGAAACAACTCTATTGGCAAAATAAACACACAGGTAGAGGCCTGGATTTCTGTTTCCAAAAATCTCTAGCTATCGATCAGTGCGATAGCTGTAAATTTCTTGGCTGATTACAATCAGCAAGGTTTCTCCCAAAGGACAATAATGGCCTCAATTGAAAAGTCTATAAGCAAGTTGGTTTGGACATTTAAACATGGCTGTTAGCTATGCATATAATGAATTTATGTCTTGCAACAACCAGACTGAGTGAAACATTGCCCTTGCTTTTGCTAATTTTCTATTATCTGATGCCCAGCCCCAACCACAAACATGTAGCTTGAAGTTTGGTTATCTTTATTTTATTTATTTACTTATTTTTTACTATCTTACAAAACAAATTAATTTTACAGTTTTTGTTTTCAGTGCACTTCCGTCTAGCTTGTCTTAAAGTAAGGACAGTGTTATTTAAGATTTCCTTCTGTCATGTGAGACTAATTGGCCTAATTCGTTATGTAAAAAAACTATATGGGCTATGAGACAAATGAGGTAATGTATTTTGAACACTGGTGTAATTGCTAATGAGATCTAATGTGAGTAAACTGCCTGTAACTTAAGTGTTTCAGCATGATGGATATGTTGCACTTTACTAAGGAAAGAGCTGAAATAAGTTATAGCATCAGTTAGCAGTATACTTACAGATAAAAATAGAGAGCAGTGGATAATATAATTTAAATTAAAGATTTCACTTTAAGGTTAATTTTTTTGATGTGTGGTGTTTTCCAACAAGTTGGACTTAAATAAAATGTTAGCTCATAACCAGTTGTTGCTTTTAATGGCTTTTGGGCCAATGTAGCAGTACATTCATTTTAAGTATAGCATTTCCAAAGGGACTGATGTTATAGCAGCGCCAAGGCCCAGAGAAACCTGTGGTGTTTATCAGTCATAATTGGAAAGATTTACACCCCATTGTGCAGCGACAAAACCGGGAATATAATTTATAAACAATGCATAGTCCATGTACTTAAAGGGACAGAGAAATAGATGGCAAGAGTTTATTTGGTCATAGTTTTGCCCACAGTTAGGTAACACTGATGTGTATGCATGTATGGATTAACAACAGACACTAGGGAGAGGCAAGAGGTATTTTCCCCATATGTCAAAAATGAACGAAGAAATTCAACCAAATAGACAATGCATAAATTCGATGAAAGTTTAGCAATCTCTGGTAACGGTCAGGAAAATATTCAGCATTTATCTATATTACCAGGAATTAACTGGTGTCTTAAATATAACGGCAGGGACCCAGAGATGTGATACTCAAAGATTAGGTGGACCAACCACAGTGGGTATTCAGTCACAAACATTGGACTATTTAGAGTTAATTAAATGTTTCTAGGTTCTAACTCAGGATACTGGCAAGAACTGGGTAGAATTCAAACCATAAAAATCACCTGAAAAACAGGTTTATTTGATTGGGACCTTGGGCTAGAAATGGAAGTCAAAAGATTTTCCTTTGATCTCTGAGACTTGGTTTTGGAACTCAAGCATAAAGTCCCATCATCAGAATGAATTCTATGATGAAGGAGAAAAAAATATCAACCTACATTTGGGAGTCAGTTTGGGAAGCCAATGGTGAGCATCTGGCTAAAACCTTCATCAAGACAATTCAGAACAAACCTCTAAAATGTAAATTCTATCGCTCAGAGAAGGCACCTTAGCTGCCTTTTCTTTGCTGCTTCTCCATTACTTAGAAAATAGTTTGGTACATAGTGGGGAATTATTGTATGTTTTTAAGGGAACAAAAGTGGAATACAGAGTTATAACATGCATCAAAACATAGTTTAGGCTCCCCCTCCCCCACAACAGGTTTGTTGCCAGAACACAGGTATTGTGAAAACCACTACTAAATCAAAGCCAAAATGGGAAAGAAGATTCACATCATCGTTGTCATTAGACACAAAGATTCTGGCAAGCCCACCACTGCTGGGATAGGATCAACAAAAGAATCATTGAAAAATTCGAGAAGGAGGCTACTGATATGGGAAAGGGCTCCTTCAAGTATGCCTGGGTCTTAGATAAACTGAAAGCTGAACTTGAGTGTGGTATTACCATTGATAACTCCCTGTGGAAATTTGAGACCAGCAAATATTATGTGAATGTCATCGATGCCCCAGGACACAGAGACTTTATAAGAAACATAATTACAGGAACATCTCAGGCTGACTATGATGTTGCTGCTGGTAGTGGTGAATTTGAAGCTGGTATCTCCAAGAAGGGACAGACCCATCTGCATGCCCTTCTGGCTTATACGCTGGTTGTAAAACAACTAATTGTTGTTGTTAACAAAATGGGTTCTACTGAGCCACCTTATAGTCAGAAGAGATATGAGAAAACTGTTAAGGAAGTCAACACCTACATTATGAAAATTGGCTACAATCCCGACACAGTAGCATTTGTGCCAATTTCTGTTTGGAATGGTGACAACATGTTGGAGCCAAGTGCTAACATGTCATGGTTCAAGGAATGGAAAGTCACCTGTAAAGATGGCAATGCCAGTGGAACTACACGGCTTGAAGCTCTGATTGCATCCTACCACCAACTTGTCCAACTGACAAGCCCTTCCAGGATGTGTACAAAATTGGTGGTATTGGCACTGTCCCTGTAGGCT
Source organism: Tupaia belangeri chinensis (assembly GCF_000334495.1). NCBI lineage: Eukaryota > Metazoa > Chordata > Mammalia > Scandentia > Tupaiidae > Tupaia > Tupaia belangeri. The sequence continues at coordinate 6,898,932 of NW_006159990.1, read as the reverse complement.
GAGTGAAGACTGATGTGCTCAAACCTGAAATGGTGGTCACCTTTGCACCAGTAAATGTGAAAATTGAAGTAAAGTCTGTTGAAATGCACCATGAAGCTCTGAGTGAAACTCTTCCTGGGGACAACGTGGGCTTCAATGTCAACAATGTGTCTGTTAAAGATGTTCAATGTAGCAATGTTGCTGGTGACAGCAAACCCACCAATGGAAGCAGCTGGCTACACTGCTCAGGTCATTATCCTGAACCATTCAGGCCACATCAGTGCTGGCTATGCCCCTGTACTGGATTGTCACACAGCTCACATTGCTTGCAAGTTTTCTCAGCTGAAGGAAAAGGTTGACCGCCAGTCTGATAAAAAGCTGGAAGGTGGCCCTAAATTCTTAAATTTATTGATGCTGCCATTGTTGATATGGTTCCTGGCAGCCTATGTGTCTTGAGAGCTTCTCTGACTATCCTCCTCTGGGTCATTTTGCTGTTCGTGATATGAGACGGACAGTTGCTATGGGTGTCATCAAAGCCATGGACAAGAAGACTGCTGGAACTGGCAAGGTCACCAAGTCTTCCCAGAAAGCTCAGAAAACTAAATAAATATCCCTTGTTCCTGCCACCACAGTCTTAATCAGTGGTGGAAGAACAGCCTCAGAACTGTTTGTCTCAATTGGCCTTTAAGTTTAATAGTAAAAGATTGGTTAATGATAACAATGCAATGTAAAATATTCAGAAGGAAAGGAAAATGTTTTGTGGATCATTTTGGTTTGTTTGTGTGTGTGTGTGACAGTTTTAAGTTATTCATTTTTAAAATCAGTACTTTTTAATGGAAACAACTTGACCAAGTATGTCCCCACTTAATATATACTGAATGTCCGCACTCTAAAACTGAAACTGACGGGCTAAAGGATGTACAAACACAAGAGGTGGATGTGAATGCCAGATGTGGTGTGTGTGGAGGAGTGGGGCCTGGGGAAGAACATTTGGAGGAAGGATATGGAGACAGCATTGTTGAGACAGGGAGGTAGTGTTGTTATATTTTTATCAACTTGACCGGGGAGAAATGTTCTTATATTGAAATGATCACCTTGTAAGCTAAATAATGTGATTGAATGTATTAAAAAATGTAAAATAAATAAATAAAAAAAGAAAATAAATAATTTAAAAAAGTAAAATATAATTGATAATGTACAATAAAATACTGTAAAATATTCAAGATTCATGACAAAATGAAGATATCATAAATAAAATTTCTATGTATATTCTAAAAAAAATTAACGCTAAATCTGTGTCTTCTTTTGGTCAACAATGAGACTTAGTAGAAAAATATTGAGGCAAAAAGTCGAGTTTAATTGTTCTTGTATTAAGAACCCATTGGAACTTAAAAGCATATGCTAATTTAGTTTTTTCCCCCTGCTTTGGGAGTTAGGGTCATTTATTCCTCACCTCGTTCTAAGAAGGCAGAATCTTAACAGAAAAGCAGAATATCTATTTACATATTTCTTTTAGAAGGCAGATTCTTGTAATGGCCATGTGTTGTATATGAAATTTTGTAGCTTTCAATATTAGGTAAATTTGTTTGAATGATCTCAAAAAAAGTGGTTTAGTTAGAGCAACTTAGGTATATTTTACTTTAGTCAAGATTGACTCAGGGTTAGGGAAAATCCTGCTGTTCTAAAAGGAAAACCAGAGGGTACAGGGAGTAGTTGGAGATATATACAAATATCCCATTCTCTAGAATATATTCAGTTTCAGAGGAGAGAGAGGAAGAGGGAGAGGGAGAGGCAGAGGGAGAGGGAGAGAGAGACTGGCTGGCTCAGGCAAGGATAGAGCTTTTTCCTTTCACACCTCAACAGCTCTACCTCTAGGGTCATTGCCATACCTGGAACTAATATAGACACCATTTCTTTAGTATTTTAATATTAAATTAAGGTACATTTTCATCTAAATCATATGGAAAAGCATTCTCATATTCCAGCAAGAATTATGCATAATCTGAACCAAATTGGTTATAAACCAGCTACTGTATACTCACCTAACCTGTCTTGCCTTTTTTTGAGATCAGTTGCTAAAGGTGCTGAGGTAGAAGGGGACACTATTGACTGTATGTTTTTTCAATTTATTCTATTAATCAGAGAATTTAAGAGATTGGAATTTGTTTTTTTAAAGTTTATTTATTTGCTTTTTTAAGAGAGATAGAGACAGAGAGAGAAGCACTCCAACAGGATCCCTATACTGCAATCCACCCAAATTTCAGCTCTCAGCATCACAGGCACATGTGCATGCCAGAGACACAAACACAAGACCTTCCCCCGTGGGTCCACTGGACTACTGCTGCATCACTGCCTGGCCCCTGGAAGATATGTTTTTCAGGGAATGTGTCAGAGGTTCAAAAAATGTGGAAATATATCATAAAAACTAGTTACTTTATAAATACTTTGTGGCAATTAAAAGAGAAAAAAATATGTGTTATCTTTGGATAATTTATGTCTCATGCCTAAACACAAGAATTTTTAGAGATTTGAACACTTTTTTTGGACAATATAGAGTAATAGATGAATAAGAAATAATTAATTTTAGTTAGAGCAGTGACAACTATCTAAAGTTACTAGAAATATTATAAAATTATGCAAATAAGGAAACTTCCATAGTAAATTATGGAAGCAATAAGTATGGATATGGTATCCAATAATTCGATTATAGGTGTTTACTGCTCTCAAATGCCTCTATATGCAAAACTTAGGAACTAATAATTTTTGCTTACTCAGCATTTTCCCTATCTGAGACCAATATCCAAAATCAAGCATTCTATGCTCAGAAACTAAATATATTCTAGAGAATGGGATATTTGTATATATCTAAATTTTAGCTGTCCTAATTGAGATTAGTGATATTTTCCAGAACATTTTTTTCCATAATGTGGTGAGAATAGTAATTAATACATGTAAGTCATTGACTTAGCACTCATGGACTAGCTATGTGGTAACTGTACTAATTTGTACTGTTCAGTTTATTGGTTCCTTTTGCCTTCACACGGGGTTCTGCTCACTTGTCACTGTGAGTTAGTGACCACTGCCAGGGATGTCGCAGTGATCCCCTGTATCTGCACTGAATGGTTGCTACTTACCATTGACCCCATTCTTGCCATCCTTGTCTCTTGGGTGGATAACCATTGGTTAGGAGCCAGGATGGTGCTTGACATCTCACCTACATCTTTACCTAGTCATGAATATAACTTCTGTTACAAATTTCCTTCTGTTAATTTGTGTAAAAATCCCAGTTGTCTTCCTAGCAAAAGGTCACCTAGACACAAATCACATTTCCTAGACTCTTGCACATGGATATGATCACATGACATGTTTTGGACATTAAAATTAGCACGAGAGAAATTTGTTTTACTTCTATATTGTGCCCTTAAACAAGAACCAGGTTGGGGACCAGCAGATGGTGTAATGGTTATGTTGCTGGACTTCCATGTAGTTGACCATGGTTTGAGTCCCAGACTTGGTGGCTTAAAACACATCTTGAGCATTTGTGTGTGTAAGCCCAATATCCTGAGAAGAGAATGGAGGAGAAGGGATTGCAGTGGGGAATGATTTCTTGCTTTCAGTCTTATCTCTCTGGCCAGCACATATGCCCTCTAGCAAAAATTTCTTTAAAAAAATGAACCAGGTTTGGGACCAGCAAATGGCATAATGGCTATGTTGCTGGACTCCCATGTAGTTGACTGCAGTTCAAGTCCCGGACCTGGTGGCTTAATTTCGTGCCAGGCACATGTGCGTGCGTGTCCAAGATCCAGAGAAGGGAATAAGGGAGAAGGGATTGTGGCGTGGTCATCCCCCTGGGGGGTGATTTCTCACTTTCTGTCTCTCTCTGTCTTTCTGGTGAGCACATGTGCCCTATAGTAAAAACCTCTCAAAAAACCAAACCAAAACAGAACAATACATGTTGCTTTCCATTCTCTTTTTCACTTCTTTTTGTCTGGGAAGTAGTGACAATTAGAGTTTCCATTTCACACCTGAAGATGGAAGGCATGTGTTTGGGATGGTGGGATTTTTCCTATTTATCCTGAAATGTCCACTTCTGGACCATTACACAAAAGAATCTGATTTAATCTATTGCATTTGGGGGCTCTTCGGTATAGTAGTTTAGCCTGACTCACAGAAGTCGCTTCATCCAGGGAATGATGTGTCTTTGTGTCAAGTATTGGCTGATTCTGACCAGCGCTTTAGAACCTACAGTTTCCACTCGCGTGTTTTTAGTGGTTTTTATTTCTTCTATCATGGCCGAGTGTGTGGGCAAGTGTACCTCTTTTCTTCCTTTTGAGTTTCTTGATTCTAATCTTACTTTCCTATAAAGTCACTTTCGTTTTCACTTCTGCCTAGACTGGTCTCCCTAATCTTGGTGGCAGGTTTGTCTACCTGCCTTTAGCCTTCTCAGTGGGAATTTTCTGCTCAGAGCTCATCATCTCCTTTCTATTTTAGGACCCTGTACTTGTGCTCTTTGTCTTGGATATGTTTTTCCCCAGATCTTTGTATTGTTTACTTTTCAGCTGAAATATAAGCCCCACACCTCACCCTACAAAACATCCTCTTCTGTATTACCTTGTCCTATTCACTTTATCACACTTGCCACCATCTAAATGATTTATTTGTTTTCATGTTTATTCCATCTAGATAGTAAAAATGTTGATCCTAGGGGATTCATTGATCTCAGCCATTGGTATATTCCTAATGTCTAGAAGTGTGCCTAATATAGCATATAGTTTCAACAAATATTGGCTGAATGACTGAATCTTCTAAAGGACATTAAGGTTATAAGTTATAGCAACCTCGGGTAGGTAGAAATCTTAAACTAAATGCATAAAATGACAGTCTAACATGACTGAAGTTTTAAAAATTCCAATGGAATATGGGAAGTTCCTTTACCAAAATTGTTCTTTGTGTACTACAACTTATACCTATTGATTTGTAGATCTCTAAGACACCACACAGAGTGGTTTAGGGATAGAAAGTTTTGGAAATAGAGGGAACCCAATAATTCCTAGGGAAATAGTATGTGTTGTTTTGTTCAATAACAAAATACTTAATTATAACTTCAACATAAATTAATTTACCTATTGGTATAAAGAAATGGACCAAATTGTATCAAAGGCATATATTTTTGAAATTCCTCTTTGGGGCCAGCAGATGGATTAGAGGTTAAGGTGGCTAAATCCCACATGGCCAACTCTGTGGTTTGAGCCCCTGACCTGGTGACTTGAAAACACACTGGGTGTGTGTGTCCAAGCCCTGAGAGGAGAATGGACTGTGGTGTGGCCATCCCTCCAGTGGGTGATTTCTCAGTTTCTCACTTTCCATCTGTCTCTCTGTCTCTCTCTCTCTCTCACCAGTAAGTACATACACCCTGTAACAAAAGCCAGACAAAAACAAAATTTTTGCCTGAATATGTACACTAACTTGATTTAAACTGGTATTATATCTTTCCCAGTCTCTGCATCATTTTGAAAGGATTTAAACCATCCGAGTCTCAGGAGTCTAATTCTATTTCTATTACTGGTACTTCTAGCAGAAGGGAATGCATATGGAAGCCCTAGTATTTATGTGTTTCAGTTATGATTATTGGCTAATTCCATGTTGTTAACCATCATAGCGTCTTTATTGTTCCTTCAAGTATCTTCTCTCAGCTTTTCCTTTTCTTTCTGGTAAGCATCTACAGAGGTTTGAATGGTGTCCCTCCAAAATCCATGTTTACCTGGATCCTCAGAAATAGAATTTTTAAAGATATAATTAAGGTAAGGTTTAAGATGAGATCATACTGGATTGGAGTTGGCTCTAAAATTACTGAAAGTATCCTTATAATTGACAGAAAAGAAGAACCAGCAGATGGTGTGGTGGTGAAGGTGGCTGGATTCCCACATGGCCGACCGCCATTTGAGTCCTGGACCAGTGGCTTGAAAATCATGCCTGGCATGTGTGGGTGCGTGCTCAAAATCCTGGAAAGAGAATGGAGGAGAAGGGATGGCAGTGTGTCCATTTCGCCCTGGGGTGTGATTTTTCACTTCCCCTCTCTCTGTCTCTCTCTTCTTCGGCAAAATCCTACAAGAAAAAAAAAAAAAAAGTCAGAAAAGGAAGCTTCCAAAACTAGCAGTTTTGGCCTTCAAAACTGTTAGAGAATTTTTATTGTTTTAAGCCACCCAGTTGGTGGTAATTTGTTATAAAAGCCCTAGGAAATGAATAGAGAATCTCTCTGGCTTCCTGGACTACCGTCTGCATAACTGTCTGAGCTGCGCCTTGGGCAAGGGAGGCCAATGTTAGTCAGACTCAGTTGGTTCTCATTTCCCTCTCCCAAGGCTGTCTCCGATAGAAACTGCAAGTCAGTTATCTCTTGAAAGAGTCACATTCTTTTAAGCTATAATAGACAGCAGAATCAATTATTGTCCAAATTCAGGCTTTCCTTATCTAATGCCTTGATTCATAATTTTGTGAAAATACACCAGACCTACTTAAGATTTCATTATTTCTGGTAATGGACAAGTATAAAAGAATTAAACCCATAATTCAAAATCTGATTTTTAACGAGGACTTTCTTAAGGCATTTCGAAAAAGTACAAGGCCAGCTGTGTCCAGCACCGCTCTAGAAACCGTAATGTGCTACTAGCAAGAATGTGGGTTTCATAACCTGTCATTTGTTTCTATTTAATTTCTGTTGAAGAATTTCACTGTATCCTTTGGGTATCTCCATTTCATTCATTAATGAGTCCTGGGGATATGAAATGAATGATGGGACTTAACTGTCAGACAGGAGAGAAATACTATGGATTTTTTTTTCCCTGTGTGATATTGCTACTTTCATCTTAACTCTCCTGCTTCAGGTCTCTGTCATATTAGTCCTATATTTTCCACAGAGGACTAAATAAAAGCCTATGTTAATTTATTTTGGTTTCCTGCTTAGGGTTAACTCATTCCCATTTTCATTTTTAGGTTTTAGGCTCTTTTTCTAAATTTATTGGCAGGTTATAATGAATTGCTTTAAATTATGATGATTTGGGTTTTAAGGCCTTTTGGGTGAATTATTAATATGAAAGATAGAAGAAAAGAAAGCCTATCATTTAGTTTTATTTTTGTTAACTCCCTATGAAGTATTTCTTGAGTAAATGTTAGGACACAATAGAAAAGGCGAAGTCATTTGCATTTAATAGTCCATGTGTGAGCTTTTGGAAATGTCTCTATAACATCATTTTTCTGTTGCTTTTTTTTTGGTGGGCACAAATTGCTGTTTCACTATTAGTCTAGCCCCATAATTCACTTAAATGAATGGTTTTTGCATTCTGCTTTGCTTGGAAAAGAAAAAGACGCTAACTTCAAACATTGGCGCATTGACTATTTAAGCATTTTCATATCCCTGTGATTTACGTTTTCATAAATGTAGCACATGCTTATTGGTCAGCTTTCAATGTCAGAGCCCAGATGTAACCATCTCAACTGAACTTAAACCTATATCACTCTGTTTCTCCAATGCATTCATCAGTTTTGTATCCCATATCAAGACTGATGGGATAGGGTTGTGTCTCATCTCTTTCTCTAAAATAGTAAACCTTTGACAAATTCTCAATTCTCCTTTCTCCCCTGACTTTCTCCATCCAATAGTCACTAAATCTCGTAACTCCACCTCTTACATATCACTTGGATTTTGCCTCTTTCCTCGATTCCGCTGCGTGCCTCTTAGTGTGGGCCCCATCATCTCTTGATTGCTTTATTGACAGCACACATCTAATGCTAGCCACTTCTTCGCATCTTCTGTAATTAGAAAAGTATTTACGAGCTCTTAAAGACAACATTTAAGAAGGCAACATTTCTCGTCCACCAGATCTGAGCTTTTTCTTGTCCACAACAAGATTTTTATTTGAAAACTTGGTACTTGATTTAAACTGGTATTATATCTTTCCCAGTCTCTGCATCATTTTGAAAGGATTTAAACCATCCGAGTCTCAGGAGGCTAATTCTATTTCTATTACTGGTACTTCT